>NC_051213.1:39723932-40034765 GCF_015220715.1 Pygocentrus nattereri | reverse complement strand
TTTTGTCCTTTGTACAAAGTCAAACCACCTTGGGAGCCACAACATTTAATGCCCAGTATGTCTCAGTATGTGTCCTAGGTTAGTATAGCCTAAAAAATATAAACAAAAATGCAGACATACTTTGTTCTGCTTTAAGTTTTAGCTGTATCCGCTTTCCTCCCACCTCTGCCGGAAAACTTCTTCTCAAAACTAGAAGTTTTTTGTAAAATGTCTCTCATTGTTCGACTAATTTATGAAGCTAAAATAGCTTTTTATTCTCCAGCTTCTCCTTCGAATTTTCAAGTTCCTTCTTAAAATCTGCCTAAGGCGCCGAATGTAACTGCTGCACCATTTAATGTGGAACGGGAAAATTCGAAAGAGAAGCGACTTCATCTTAGCAACTTCTTAGAGAGAGGCAGTCTGTCAGATTTAACGTACCAGGAAACAACTGCAGTGCTTATAAATGTGAATGTCTATTCGTCTCCAAATGTTTGTCTTAAATCTCTTTCTTTCCGTTCGCTATTAGCCAGGCGAGTCTTCGTTGCTATGTGACCTGCGTCACGTCAGTTCTCAGTCTTTGAGGCAGGGTTTTCGAGCTATATTGTACACTTTGGAGCCAAGATTCAGTGTCCAGTCTGGAAAATATTTTACTGACACAGGACGGCTGTAATATTCTGTATGGACATCCATTATCACTGGATCTTATTTCACCGCAATGCGCACTTTATCTTAGATAAGTGGCCGCAGCATTTCAGTGAATGAGAGCCTTCCAGTTCACTTGCCACATCACTTCCATTTGATTTATTAATAAAAGATATTGGAAGCATTATGGATCATTACAAATACTTTGCTTTAAAATTACCAAGAAGATTAAAAAAAGAAAGAAAAAGATGCATCAAGATGCATTGATAATCGTTTTATAAATGCATTGCAGCCTTCTGAATCAAATCGAATATACAGGGCAGTCATGGGCTGGAGGTTAGGGAACCGGCCTTGTGACCAGAAGGTTGCCGGTTCGATTGCCGGTGCTGACAGTACATGACTGAAGTGCCCATGAGCAAGGCACCTAACCCCCCCACTGCTCCCCAGGTGCTGCAGATAGGGCTGCCCACTAGTGTGCTCACTAGCCCCCTAATGTGTGTGTGTGTGTGTGTGTGTGTGTGTGTGCTCTCACTAGCGTGTATGTGGAGTTTCACTTCACGGATGTGTTAAAAGCAGAGGTGAACTTTCTCCATTATGGGACTAATAAGGGTCTCTTAATCTTAATTTATGTATATAGAAGAGAAGAAGACACAGAACTATATACAAAGAAATATACTAAAACATACTAAACAGGTAGTGAATAAGTACGAATGTGTGCAGTTTTGGTATGAATTAGGTGGATGATATGGCAAAAATGTAGTTTTATTTCTAACATTTGGTAAGCAGACAAGCATTACCACAGTTTGTGTTCAACATTTCTTGCACTGTGCTGTATTGATTCCAATTAAACAGGACTAAGTGTGCTCTCTTTGTAATTGAACATGCACAAAAATATATTGTGACGTAACCTGATGTAACATCACAATAACTATATAAATAAATAAATAATAAATATTTAAAAGTAACTAGGTTTGATCCAATGTTGAAGTGTCATTACCATCACCATACATCTTTGTCAACAATTGTGTGGTGGCATTGACAGTTCTCACATTTTCCAAAAAAAAGTCTTCAACTTGGTAACTGAACTCAGTAGACAGCTGTCAATACATTAGACATAGAGTTAGACATTAGACATGCATGCAGAAGTACAGAAGTATAGATACAGAGGGGAATCCTCAGCCCTGTATATGACAGTATTCTAAGAAAAACTGAAATTTTGGTGAGAAATAATTCTGAAATTCTTTCAAATATAAAATTCTTTAAATATAAAAAAAAATGTAAATAAACTGTTAACTAACCTAGAAATGCAATATCTGTATTCAGGAGGACAAAAGAAGTTCCTTTAGTTGAACAAATTTTATTTATTTATTTATTTATATTTTTTTGCTTGTATATTTAGGAGACTCTCCGGTGCTTGGTCCCAAAAATGCTATAAACCCCCCTGAAAGAAGCCCAGCCTCAACTTCGCCCATCAGCTCTGCCCCCCTACAGGTGAATCTCCTCCAGTTGAGGAAAAATGTCTCAGAGCTCCGTGTCCAGATGCAGCAGATGAGACAGCTACAGGTATAAAATTAATTCAGTTAATCAAATGTGGTGTACATACAATACTAGACAGAAGTCTGAACTCATGTCACAACATAGCTGATTTATTTAGGGAGTTTAGGGGTATGTTTTTTAATGGCTTCAAAATGCCTATTCATCATAAACTTTTAGAGTAGGAGTAGGTGTAAAGTTTATCGCAAATGGCTGTTGGTTGAGTTGGCAAACAGTAGATCTGTTACTTCATAGTACATTCAGCACAGATCTTTTAAGAATTAAATACTATATCTGTCCACCTACATAGATCACAGATTAATACACAAATAAAGGCATTGAAGTCGAGCACTGCTTCTTCTCTCTCTTAGATAATATACAGGTGCTAAATATATTATTCACACTTGCAGCGTCATTATTGGCAATAGGGATACCGATACTTACGATCATTACCACAAAGCAGTTTCTCACGCGCATGCAGGCTGATGTGTGCATTCATGCCAGTAGACAAAACTTAACAACATATCATGGTTGAGAAGGGGTTACACATACTTGTCATGGTTTCTGATACATAATTAAAGACATGTAGCTCAATTTAGAAAGATATTTATTTACAATGTACACTAAACATGTTAAATAAGGTAACTAGCAAAGATACTTTCTCTAGATTGACAAAGCACTTCTTGTAAGTCCTTCTGGATAAGAGCTAAAGGCTGTAAATGTAAATGTAAAATAAGCTAACTTTAGCAACTTAGCTCAATGACTGAGTCATGTTTCTTTCAGTAATCCCTTATCTCACGATATCACTAGCACTAGGAGAGTGAAGAATAGCACAAGGTTCCTCTGAGTCAAGATGCCATCTTTTTTGAACTGCCGCTAAATCAATGGACAGCTAAATGAACTTGGAGGAGAACGTTACCACCAGTTCTGTTATGTTCTGTATTGTGGGGAGGGCCGTCCTTTCCACCCATAGAGGGCGAGACCAATTTTGTTCTCTTTGATTCCTGGCCATTCACAGCTGTAGCATCATGGAACTCACAGTCCTCTGGTAATGCAGCCTATGCTTACATGGTTGCGCCATTTGGGGACCTGTGAATGACCAATATTTGCTAAACTCTGCCAATCTGAGATATAAGCACCGGTGTACATATTTTCACACAAGTTCAGATATCAAACAATATTTAGCACCATTTTTACAGAGAAGCTGCTGTGTCCTTACATGAACAAACCGCTAGTGACCATGACTCCCACAGGCCAAGTCAGGCCCATAACACATTCATGTTTGGCCCGAGAAATTATTTTAACAATTATTGATAGCCTTTTTCACCCTGCGATCCATTACAGCCCCCAGCATGCACTGCAATGTGCATTCTGATCCCCAACAGCAATCTCTAGGTCAGCGGTTGCACCAAAGAAACGATCCCTGTTGTTTAGTTCAAGCATATAGGCAGTTTTTTATTTAGAATTATTAAGTATTCAATGCCAATTCTGCTTTTGCAGCTTTGGCACATTTTAAATATGCAATGGCCCATTTGGGTCATGGCAAAATGTTAAGTAAAAATGAATCAAAAATACATGCTTTTGACACCCCTGCACTAGTGTATCTATTCATTCAGTTCTATTTTTTGTGCAACAAAAGTAATTTGCATTTACTTCAGTTGTCAAATCTGGTTCTTTTTTCTTACAGTAGTAAATATTATGTGTAGTAAATAAACAAAAATGGGTCAATCTTAAGCAACTGAATTTTTTTATATGTGCACACAATATGGGCAGAAATATTGGAACATCTACAAATTACACATTGAGGATCTCACAGAGGATCCTTTATGACATCCTATTCTAAATGCATAGGATTTAATATGGAGTTGGCCCCACAGCTTTAGCAGTGGTGGGCCAGTCAAGTTCTTCCACACCAGACTCACCCAACCATGCCTTTACGGAGCTTGCTTTGTGCACTGGACAATACTATTGTCCAAAATGTCTTGGTATGCTGAAGCATTGGTATTTCCCTTCACTGGAACTAAGAGGCCTAGGTCAACCCCTGAAAAACAACATTATTATTATCTCCCCACCACCAAATTTACAGTTGGCTCAATGCGTTCAGGCAGATAATGCAAAACCCGGATTCGTCCATCAGATAAAGATCTTCTGCTCCAGAGTCCAGTTGTGGCGTGCTTTGCACCACTCTATCTGACCAGAGGAGATTTGCAGTTATTGAGTCAGCAGAGCGTTGGCGACTTTTATGCACTATGTGCCTCAGTACTCAGCAACTCTGCTCTTTAACTTTACGTGGTTTGCCACTTAGTGACTCGGTTGCTGTGGTTCTAAATCACTTCCAATTGACTGTGGAATGTTGAGGAGGGAAGAAATTTCACGAACTCACTTTTTGCAGTGGATCCTATTACAGTACCACAATTCAGTGAGGTTTTTTAGAATGACTCATGCTTTCACAAAATTTTATAAAGGCAGACATGTTTCTAAACATCAGACCAAATGGTCTCAGAAAAAAAACTGTGAAAATGATATACTGGCATATGTATGGAGAATATACAATAGGTATAATGATAACAAAAGTTATTTGAACCAGTATAGGCTCAACCAAGCTTGCGCTTGGTCTGATGCCTTTTTTCTGAGGTTGTTTGATCAGAGGCCGTTTTTCATCAAGTTTCAAGTTTATTTGTTATTTGCACAACGTGTCAAGACATTTATGCATTGAAATGCTTGTGGTGAGTAAAAAAGTTATATATATATATATATATATATATATATATATATATATATATATATACAGTATATATTTTTTTATACATATATATATACACACACACTATAAAAAAATTTTAATATATTAAATATATATAAGTCTAGAGAAAATATACACAAAATATAGAGACAATATACACAAGACATAGAGGCAGTATACATTTTAAAGTGACTTGAGTGACTGTTATTGTTCTTTAAAGAGGCTTAGTGTTAAGGCGTTACTGTCCGTAGCAAAGTGACTGACTGAAAATGGTAGTTGGGGAAGGACCTACAGCTTCACAGCTTGTTCGGAAGCCTGACAGCCTGTGGGTAGAAACTGTTCATTAGCAGGGTTGTTCTAGCCTGGATGCTGCGGAATCTCCTGCCTGATGGCAGGATGGTGAACAGGCCGTGTGATGGGTGGCTTCTGTCTGATCAGATCTTTTTGATCTGGTACATGTCCTGTAAGGGTGGTAGTTTGTTGCCTATGATGGCTTCTGCCGTCCTCACCACTCCTCTAAGGGCCTTGCGGTCGCAGACGGTGCAGCTGCTGTACCAGGCCAGGCAGCCTGTAAGGATGCTCTCTGTGGTGCACCTGTAGAGGTTGGTGAGGATCTGAGGAGGCAGACCAAACTTCCTAAGCCTATAGTGTATCACAATAGTGTTGATGTGGTGGGTCCAGGTGAGGTCATCAGTGAAGTGTACACAGAGGAACTTCACACTGCTGACTCTCTCCACTTCGGCTCCATTGATGAACAACTAGTGCTAACTAGTAAGCAGTAATGTGTATAGCACTGGTCATGTGTATAGCACTAGTATAGTTAAAAGGTCTCAGATGGCTCCCATGTGTCCTTCCACTGTACTCTGTACTACACTGTTACTCCACTGTATGACACACTAACACAGACACAAAACAGTCATGGACAAGTAAACATTTGAGGATATTCACCCTCTACCTTGCCCTTCCGTGGAAAGGGACTGTCGCTGACCAGATATTATTTGGGTGGTGGCCATGCTATGAAAAAGAAATAAGAATGTAAACATTGAATTTTGACTTTAGTTTTGACACAATACACATTTCATGAAAGCAAATGTGAAAGTGAAGCTTGTTTTAGCTTCTCCATTTTAGATATGACCATGAAATACCAGAATAATGATTTAATTTGTTTTAAACATATATTTTTATTTTAGTTACAAATGACTCATCTTTATGTGGAAAATTAAATTGCAAATGTAGGTATTTCATTTCATTTTCTTGTTTGGCCGAATATTTGTGCAGATGTTTGGAAAATGAAATGGCAAAAAGAGGTTTGCATTTACATTTTGCTTTATTGATTTGCCGCCCATATTTCTTGTCTTTTCCTGAAGCTGATCACAAATTTCTTGAATGGCTTTGTCCAGTACACCAAAATACAATTACTTGTAGTAACCTGTAGCAGACTCAGCATCTGATACAGTCACTTTCACTTTGCCAGACCTCCTCTATGGACACTGTGAGCCTCGGTAGTTGTTTTGAGTACACAAGTCAGAGTTCCACAGTTTTTGAAAGTAGCTATCTGTTCCCATTGTTTGCAGAGTAGAGACTGTGCTACTACCAAGACTCTTGACCACAGCATAAATTAAACTTATTCAATTCAAGTTTATTTGAATAGCACTTTTTACAATGGTGTTGTCACAAAGCAGCTTTACAGAAGTTTGAAAACATACAGTTATAACATATCCCCCAGTGAGCAAGCCAGAGTTGACGGTGGCAAAGAAAAACTCACTCAGTCTGGAGGAAGAAACCAAGACTCACAAGAGACCAATCCTCCTATGGTCACACAGTATTTACAATTTAATAAGCTAAATAGCAAATAAAAGCTAAGAGGATCTCTGTTTGAAGACTGGATGGTAAAGCTTTAGAAACTGCACTAGTAGAGGCAGTTTCTGATTGAGTCTTTATGAAAAGTGGGAGTGAGCTGAAAGAATCTCATCCTATCTCAATGGTGATACATCTGAATGGCACAGTGATGTAATTGAGGGTGTTGCAGTTGGCACAAATGAACAGGAGAGTGGGTTAGTGATGGTGAGGAGGAGGCCCTGATGGTCAGTCTTTAGCAGGATGGGAGGGCAGTCATTATCTCAGGAAGAGTAAAGAGACAAAATTAGTTCTGCTCAGGAGTATGACTGTAATAAATATGATTTCCCCCAGAGTGTGGCTAGTGACTCCAGCAGATCTAACTATAACAGCATAAACTAAAAGGAGAGAACCAGAAGAGAACATAGCCTATGAATCACTGGATCTCCTGCCTTTATCTAAAGGGGAAGACTTATTATCAAAAGCTAAACTAAACAAATATGTTTTCAGTCTAGACTTAAAGGTTGAGACTGTGTCAGAGTTCTGAACATTAACTGGGAGATTATTCCACAATTTGGGGGCTTTGTAAGAAAAAACTCTTCCCCCCATTGAAGTCTTCTGAATTTTAGGAACCAGTAGAAAACCAGCATCCTGGGATCTGAGTAAGCAAGGCGGTTTATAATGGGAAATAAGATCTTGCAGGTACTCTGGTGATAGACCATGCATTGCTTTATACGTCAATAATAGAATTTTATAGTCAGTACTGAATTTGACAGGAAGCCAGTGTAATGCTGATAAAACTGGGCTGATGTGATCAAATTTTCTGGTTTTAGTGAGTACTCTAGCTGCAGCATTCTGAACTAATTGAAGTTTATTTAGGTTCCTGCTGGAGCATCCTGACAACAATGCATTACAGTAGTCTAGCTTTGAAGTTATAAAGACATGTACCAATTTTTTAGGCGTCATGTAGGGATAACACATTTCTTAACTTAGAAATGTTTCGGAGGTGAAGAAACGCTGTCCTTGTAATATTACCTATGTGTTGATTAAACATTAGATCTGAATCAGTCGTGACACCAAGATTTCTAGCTACTGAACCAGGTATTACAGAGAAGTCAGCAAGATTTTACATTAAATCTGAGCATTTATTCTGAGCAGCCTTTGGAACAAGGAGGAGAACTTCTGTTTTAGTTGGATTTAAAAGAAGGAAATTCTGCAGCATCCAGTTTCTTATATCTTTTACACAATCTTCTATTTTATTTCATCTGGATTTATTATCTGGTTTGGCTGATATGTACAGCTGTGTATCATCAGCATAGCAGTGGAAATTAATTCCATGTCTACTTATAACTAAGCCTAATAGTAACATATATAATGTGAATAACAGAGGACCTAAAACAGAACCTTGTGGAACTCCATATTTCACTTTTGTATAATTAGATGGTACATTATTTAATTGTATGAACTGAAACTGGTCAGTGAGGTAGGTTGAGAGAATAGAATGAATTATTGTATCAAAAGCTGCACTTAGATTGAGTAGTACCAGCAGAGATACGTGGCTTTGATCAGAGGCAAGAAGAAGATCATTTGTTATCTTAACTAGAGCTGTCTCTGTGCTATGGTGGGGCCTAAAACTGCATTGGAATTTTTCATGTATGTTGTTCTTATATAGATAGGAACAGAGTTGCTGAGCTACAGCTTTTAATAGAAATAAACGATAAGTTGGAAATAGGTCTGTAGCTTGACAATTTGCTGGATTCAAGATTTGGCTTTTTTATCAAAGGTTTAATCACTGCTAGTTTGAATGATTTGGGTACATGGGTACCTAGGCTAAGAGAATAATTAATTATTGTTAACATGGGTTTAATTATAGCTGGTAGTACTTGTTTAAATAAGTTTGTTGGAATCATGTCATGTGTGCATGTTGCAGAATTTGAGGAAGATATTATTTTTTCTAGTTCTGACTGAAGCGGACAAAATGTTTCCAGTCTCTCTTCTATAACCACATTTTGTGTTGTTTCAGCCAAACCAGATGATGAGTAAGTTACTGGTATCGGTTGAACTTTTGTTCTAATATTCTCGATTTTTGTTATTTAAAAAGTCCATGAAGTCATTGCTGCTATGGTTGGCGGGTATTTGAGGTTCAGATCCTGCCTTGTTTTTGGTAGGTTTTGCGATTGTTCTAAATAAGACTCTAGGATTGTTTTTGTTGATTTCGATTAGTGAGGACAGGTATGCTGAGCGTGTTTTGATAAGTGCCTTTCTGTACCTGCTAAGGCTGTCCTTCCAAGCAGAGTGAAATACTTCCAGCTTGGTTAGTTGCCACTTGCGCTGTAATTTCCGTACTGTCTGTCTTAAGGTGGATATTTCATTGTTGTACCATGGAGCAAGCTTTTTCTGTTGCATCATTTTAATTTTTATAGGTGCAATGTTATCTAAGGTTGATCGAACATATTTTCTAGGTAGTCTGTTAATGTGTCTAGCTCTGTTGGGTCTGATGAAGGAAAAACTATGGTTAATAAGCCTGAAACGATTTCAATAAAGTGTTGAGCTGTATGTGGCATTATTGAACGCTTCATGCAATAACTTGGTGATGTATATACATTTTCCCTAAGACCTAGTTCATATGAGATTAGGTAATGAACTGAAACTACTGAAGTTAGATAACTACAGTTAGATTATGTATGTCAACACCTAGAGTCAAAACTAAATCTAAAGTGTGATTACAGTAATGTGTAGGCCTATTTTGAGTAAAGCCTACAGAGTCTAAGATAGATGAGAATGCCTTTTTTAATGGATCTGCTGTGTTCTCAAAGTGAATATTAAAACCTCCTGCAATTATTACTTTCTCGGTGCTCACTGCTAGGTCTGCAACAAAGTCACTGAATTCTTTTAAGAATTCCGAATAAGGTCCTGGTGGCCTATAAATACTAATTAGGTTAAGTACGCTATTATTTGTGATTGGATTGGTTATGTTTATGAAAAAATTCACTTAATGAGAAATATTCATCAGGTTTGATCCATGTTTCTGTGAGACATAATACATCAATTTTATGATAAATTATTGTGTCGTTTACAATGATAGACTTAGAGTTGAGTGATCTTATATTTAACAAACCAAACCTTAGTTCAGAGATGCTGCAGTTAGACACTGGATCTGATATTTTTATATTAATTAAGGTATTTAAACAAACTGATGGAGATTTTCTAAGTTTGTGTTTAATTCGGGGCAGTGAAACAATCTCAGTAGAGTCATACCTAGTGACGTCTGAAGGCAGCAAGCGGACAGTCGGTTTAGCCTGGTCCCGGCTCTGGACAGTCAGCAACTTTCTATCCTGCTCTATCCTAACTAACAGACTATGGGCTATGCTGCACGTTAGCAGAGCGGCGCCCTCCCACGTGGGGTGAACACCGTCCCGCCCTACAAGACCAGACTTCCCCTCAAACTTGGACCAATTATCTGTAAAGCCCACATGATTTTCTGCACACCACTTGGACATACAGCAGTGTAGCGCCCAAAGCCTGCTGTAAGCTTCAGCACCCTGTCGTTTTGGAATAGGGCCAGAGCATATAGGGCCACGGCATCGGACATCGTATGGGCTATTTTGACCACCTCTTTAATATTACTCTTAATATTAAAGATATTAAAAATAATATCTTTAATATTACTCTTCAGACTGCCGCCTACAAATATCATTGCCACCTACATGAACCACTATCCTCGAATAACTGTTCTTTGCTTAAGGCTGCTGCTAATGTCTGGCGCCCTGGCTCCTGGTAAGCAGATAACTCTAGCTGCCAGTGCCCCTAAAGGAGTAGCTAATTTCATGTGTTGCACAATAGAACTTCCTATAACCAGAGCACCTCTGACAGGCTCCTCGGTGGGTGTTTCACTGATTGGAGAAAACCTGTTTGACACGTGAATAGGTGGAGTGTGGTGCTCAGGTGGGCTAGCTTTAGTGTTAGCTTTTGCTTTGTTACTATGCCGCCGAGACATCACCCATTTGCCCTGCTGCGGGGGCTCTAATGCCGGAGTTGGTGGGGCACTAACTCTCCTTGAGGCACCTGGGGTAGATAATGCTGAACTCTACTCTCTATCCCTGATTAAACCCAGGATGCGCACCTCTAACTGATTCACTGCAGTGCTTTTGATAGTACATTGCATTGCATGAAAACTCATCGGAAACTGGCCCCTAGTGTTCTGGAGATTAGTCTTTATACATAGTATTAACGAAAGCTAATATTCCATAATTAAAGTGAGTTGACAGAAATTGCAACCATTTTTGGCTTTGTAGGCAAGCATTAGGGTTTTAAATCTGATGCATGCAGCTACAGGAAGCCAGTGAAGGGAGCGCAGCAGTGGGGTGACGTGGCTGAACTTGGGCAGATGGAAGACGAGTCGTGCTGCCGCATTCTGGATGACTTACGTGGGGAAATGATGGCACCAGGTTACACTGGGAAGCCGGTGGAAGTAGTATGATGCTCTGGACAGTGTTCTGCTAGGAAACACTGGGTCTGGGCATTCATGTAGATGCTAATTTGACCTGTACCACCTACCTAAACATTTTTACAGACAGAGAACACCCTTTCATGGGGGTGGTATTCCTGATTCCAGCAAGAGAATGAGCCCTGCACACATCCGTTCCAAAAGGGCTTGAGAAACATGATGATGACTTCAGTGTTGCTTGGTGTCTAAATTTTGCATATCTCAGTCCAGTCAAGCATCTGTGGGATGTCTAGAACAAGACGTTCTTAGAGGGCTTAAAGGATCTGCTGCTAAAGTCTTAGTGTCAGGGCACAACAGGGCACCTTCAGATGTTCATGCCTCAGGGAGTCCAAGCTGTTTTTGGAGCATGCAAAGGACAAACAGCATATTACATGTTAGTCATAATGTTTTGGCTCGTCCGTGTATATTTGACTTGGACAGAAATCAAAATAGATCATAGAAATGGAAAGCTCACAAATTTTTAATTAAGGAATCCCAAGTTTTGGTTATTGCTGTACAGTACACAGCAAAAGAAAGATACTGTGCTGGTACATTTTATGTTCATCAAGTTACAAACAATGTTAATGTACCCTCAAAGGTCCAACAGTGGTTTTACCTTAGGTGTTGTGTACCTTAAATAGGTTTTTCCCAGGTGAACAGTTTGTATTTGTACTTTTTAATAACCTAATGTTTTCAAACAGAACAATAAAATGTATACGGTGTATGGAGTTCACATAACTTTAAAATACAAACCCAATTCCAAAAATGTTGGGACACTGTAAAATGAAAATAAATAAAAGCAGAATGCAATGATTTGCAAATCTCATAGACCCATGTTATATTCAGGAACACAGAACATATGTCAGATGTTGAAAGTGACATTTTACCATAGTGACCACTACATTTTACCAAGTGACATTTTACCTTACTTAAAAGGCAGCAATGCATTTCTAAAAAGTTGGAACAAGGCCATGTCTACAATTATGTAGCATCTCCTCTTCTTTTAACAACAGTCTGTAAATGTCTGGGAAGTAAAGAGACCAGTTGCTGGAGATTTGAGAGAGGAATGTTATTCCATTCTTGTCTGATGTATGATTCTAGCTGCTGAACAGTCCTGGGTCTTCTTTGCTGGATTTTTCATTTCATGATGCGCCAAATGTTTTCTGTTGGTGAAAGGCCTGGACTGCAGTCAGACCAATTCAGCACCTGGACAGCTTGTTGTTGTGATAGATGCTGTGTGTGGTTTAACATTGTCTTGCTGAAATATGCAAGGCCTTCCCTGAAAGAAATGTTTGGATGGGAGCATATATTTTTCTGAAACTTCTGTATACTTGTCAGCATTGATAGTGCCCCACTATCACTATAAGCTGCTAACATCATATGCACTAATGCAACCCATCAGAGGTGCAAGGTTTTGAACTGTGTGCTAACAAGATGGATGGTCCCTCCCCTCTGGAGTTCACAGGACAAAGCTTCCATGGTTCCCAAAAAGAACTTCAAATTGTAAGTCATCTGACCAGAACACTTTTCCATTTTTCTTCATTCCATTTTAAATGAGCCTTGGACCAGAGAAGACGGCAGCATGATACAGGCAATGATCTCTCAAAGTGTTCCTCAGCCCATGCAGTGATTTTCAGTACAGAATCATGCCTGCTTTAATGGAGTGCCACTTTAGGGTCTGAAGATTATGAGCATCCAGTATTGACTGTTGACCTTGTTCCTTGCATACAGGGATTTCTCTAGATTCTCAGAGTCTTTTGATTATATTATGCAGTGTAGGTGGTATAATTAGCCATTTTAAATTGAGGAAAATTGTGTATCCTGCCTTCCGCCCGAAGACTGCTGGGATAGGCTCCAGCTTCCCCCCGCGACCCTGACGGAGAAGCGGCTTAGAAAATGGATGGATGGATGGAAATTGAGGAACATTTTTCTGAAATTGTTACACAATTTTTAGATGCAGTTTTTCACAGATGAAACCTCTGCCCATTTTTGCTTCTGAGAGACTCTGCTTCTCTGCTCTTTTTATACCCAGTTGTGTGAGTTAGTTGCAAATTGCTCCTCCAGCTGTTTTCTATTAGTACCATATACTTCTCCAGCATTTTGTTAGCCATGTCCCAACTTTTTTGAGATGCATTGCTGCCATCAAGTTCTAAATAAGCTACTGTTTTCATGACATGGTAAATGTCTCTTTCAACATTTGGTATCTGTTCTGTGTTATACTGTGAATAGCGACTCAAGTCAAAATTGGAGTTGTGTAATATCAGTGGATTATATACAATTATGTTGTCTAATGACAAGTGGGGTACTACCCCGGTGAGAGTTTAGTACCTTTTTATCTGAGAGTGTAGGTATGACATGCAACACATTTGCTCTAGTGCTTTATTCTGTCTTGTACATGTGTTACTATGACCACATGCCTGTGTGTTGCAGTTGCAGACTCAGGACTGTGTGCGTGCTCAGATCAAGCAAGCAGAGCAGGAACTCAGCGTACGATTGGCTGAAGCTTTGAGACGGCAGGAGGACCCTGCACACAAACAGAGAATGCTTGTGGAGGAAGAGAGACACAAATATCTCTGCATGGAGGAGAGAGTTCTCACAGAGTTAGGGTGAGACACACACTCACACACACAATACTAGTCAAACACCTACTCAGGAGGGTTTTCAAAACTATCTTTTTTGAAAAAGTATTTTACATTCTTCAAAGTATATACAGTACTGTGCAAAAGTCAGAAACCACGTTTGCTTTATTATATGATTTCCAGTAAAAACAGCCATTATGTACAAGGTAATAATTATTCAGCATCAGAAAACAAGCAAAAAACATACATTAAACAGAAAGTTACACAGAAGCCTCAACAAGTGAATGTATCATCACATTTTCAGTATTTAGTTTGCCTGCACTTTGCCTTTACTACAGTTTCCATTCTTTTTGGGAAACTTGCTTTTAGTTCTTCAAAGATATGTGCAGGGATATTTTTCCCACACCTTCTATGTTCATTCTTAGAAGTTGGTTGCATTTTTATAAGTTAAAAAGAACTTGGTCAATTAGCATTGTAGTCCTTGTGGATACCAATTAATAAACCATAGAATGTAATAGGCATGAGATTTTAAGACACACATATGAAAACCTGTTAAACTTTTGAAAGAAAGTTTTCATACAGCCTTATTCCTGTGCTGTACATTACAAGTGAAACAGTTTTTGAAATATCTACATTTTGTTTTGAAATTCAGGCACAAACTCTCTTCATCAAAATATTATGTAGATTCACAGTTCCCACCAGTTATGCCAGAGCAGTGAACATATATGCAGCCAGTCATAAACACTGTTGCAGATAAAAAATGCTATCTGGCTGCCACAGTGGAATTAAAGTTAAGAAGGCAGACCTTAAATTTAGGTTCTTGTTTTCCTTGATGCTGTACTTGCTCCCCACAGCAAACTCAGCAAAGCAATGGGGGACTGATGAGGCCTGCATGATCCCAGAGTGTACAGCCCAGTAAGGAATGTGACATGAAAACTGCAGTTCCCGCATTAGTAAACTCATACGGCCTGGACTGTCAAGAGACTTTGGTTTCTAAATAAAGTGCCAATGTTTAGGAGTTGCAAAACTTTGGTTGTTTTGATTAACATTAAATGCTAACCACAATCTAACCACAGTGATGGTTCAGCCAAAAATCACTTTTACACAGTTTCCCAGAGATTTCCAAATGTATTTCATCAGCCAAGATGTATTTTGTGTCCGAAGATTTTTTTTTTCTTCAGGTTTGCACTGGAGCTATAAGGTTATTACAGCTAAAGTGGATGTTTAACCTAATCATAAGCATCATGCAAACTGCATGCCTTATGACCACACACCAGGCTTTCCGCAAGATTCCAAAAGATAATGATAGGAATTTGTGTCAAACATGCATTCAGTCAAAAGAGATTTTCGGAGGTTAGGCACTGATGTTGGACAGTTAGGGTTAGCTGCTTTTCTCACATCTCCAGCAGGTAACTTTTCCTCAACAGTAGTAGTTGTTTTTTGTAAAATCTTTCTCAGTGCTTGGTTTTTTATTAGGCTCAAGTTAGCTTCTCATTCTCGCCAGATTCTTCGTTTGAATTTTCCAATTCCACATTCAGCTGACTTCAGCTTCACACTGTTTGTTTTTTTTTTTTTTTTTTTTTTTTTGATGTTGGACAGTCACTTGTTGCAGATTAAATATTTTAAGAAACAAGCTGTAGGACTTATACACTATATTGCCTGAAATATTTCGTTACCCATCCAAATCATTGAATTCATGTGTTCCAATCACTGGAACAGGTGTATAAAACTAAGCACTCAGGCATGCGGACTGCTTCTACAAACATTTGTGAAAGAATGGGTCGCTCACAGGAGCTCAGTGAATTCCAGCATGGTACCGTGATAGGATGCCACCTGTGAAAGTGTTTGGGAATGACACGTAAATGACAGAGCGGGGTCAGCGGATGCTGAGGCGCAAAGTGCAAAGGTTCCCAACTGTCTGCAGAGTCAGTCACTACAGATTAGCTCAAGAACAGTGCATAGAGAGCTTCATGGAATGGGTTTCCATGGCTGGGCAGCTGCATCCAAGCCTGACATCACCAAGCACAATGCAAAGCGTTGAATGCAGTGATGTAAAGCGCCGTCTCTGGACTCTAGAACAGTGGAGACATGTTCACGCTTCTCCGTATGGCAATCCGATGGACGAGTCTGGGTTTGGCGGTTGCCAGAGGAACTGTGCTTGTCTGACTGCATTGTGCCAAATGTAAAGTTTGGTGGAGGGAGGATTATGATGTGGTGTTGTTTTTCAGGAGTTCGTCTCTGCCTCTTAGTTCCAGTGAAAGGAACTCTTAATGTTTCAGCAGGCTAAGGGATTTTGGACAATTTTATGCTCCCAACTTTGTGGGAACAGTTTGGGGGTGGTCTCTTCCTATTCTAACATGACTGCACAATAGTGCACAAAGCAAGTTCCATAAAGACAAGGATGAGTAAGTTTGGTGTGGAAGAACTTGACTGGCCTGACCTCAACCCATTAGAACACCTTTGGGATGAATTAGAGGGGGACAGTGAGCCAGCTATAAAAGGAATTTTACCCACTCTTCCTTGAAGATCACCTCTAGTTTTACTTCTTGTTCTGAGATATATTTTGGGCCATCTTGCATACACTGCATGTTTAAGGTCTACCCACAGATTTTCAGTGATTTTGAAATAGGGGAGACGTTGAGTCAGAATATAATTGATCCACCTCCATGCTTAACAGTTGGCACAGTTAACAATTAAATTACAATATTTTCTCTTGCTTGCCCAGCTGATTTTAAGCTTAGTTGGATCTAACCCTGGTGACAGTGAAGACAGTATTGCTTTTTTACTGTTATGAATGCTTTACTTTCTACAAACTACAAAAGGTAGTATGAATTCTTTTTCCTTGTTTGATGACCCCTTCTCATTGGCTGTTCAGAAAAACATCACACTTTTATGTTGCCACACACACAAAGATTAATAATAGCCTGAGTATCTGAACCTGGCTTAACAGAGAAAGTTTTTTCTGTATTGTGAAATGAGTTAAGCACGTCTGTGTTTGTTAGGTCAAGCTGAAACCCTCCTTGTTAAGTTGAACATACTACAGATCCGCTACTTCTTGTTGTCCAACAACAACCCCAATTCCAATGAAGTTGGGACGTTGTGTAAAACATAAATAAAAACAGAATACGATGATTTGCAAATCCTTTTCAACCTATATTCAATTGAATGCACTAAAAAGACAAGATATTTAATGTTCAAACAGATAAACTTTATTGTTTTTTGCAAATATTCACTCATTTTGAATTTGATGCCTGCAACACGTTCCAAAGAAGTTGGGACAGGGGCATGTTTACCATTGTGTTACATCACCTTTCCTTTTAACAACACTCAATAAGTGTTTGAGAACTAAGGACACTAATTGTTGAAGCTTTGTAGGTGGAATTCTTTCTCATTCTTGCTTGCAGGCAGGCCAGTCTAGTACCTGCACTCTTTTACTACGAAGCCACGCTGCTGTAACATGTGCAGAATGTGGCTTGGCAT
The DNA here is from genome assembly GCF_015220715.1 of Pygocentrus nattereri. Lineage (NCBI taxonomy): Eukaryota > Metazoa > Chordata > Actinopteri > Characiformes > Serrasalmidae > Pygocentrus > Pygocentrus nattereri. The sequence goes on along the minus strand of NC_051213.1, from coordinate 40,017,487 downwards.
TGTCTTGCTGAAATCAGCAGGGACGTCCTTGAAAAAGACGTTGCTTGGATGGCAGCATATGTTGCTCCAAAACCTGTATGTACCTTTCAGCACTAATGGTGCCTTCACAGATATGCAAGTTACCCATGTCATGGGCACTAACAACACCCTCATACCATCAGAGATGTTGGCTTTTGAACTTTGCGCTAATAACAATCCAGACAGTCCTTTTCCTCTTTGGCCCGGAGGACACAACGTCCATGATTTCAAGAAACAATTTAAAATGTGGACTCGTCAGACCACAGAACACTTTTCTGGGTGTTGTTGGTATATGGCTTTCGCTTTGCATGGCAGAGTTTTAACTTGCACTTGTAGATGGAGCGACAAACTGTGTTCACTGACAGTGGTTTTCTGAAGTGTTCCTGAGCCCATGTGGTAATATCTGTTACAGAATGATGTCGGTTTTTAATGCAGCGCCGCCTGAGGGATCAACGGTCACGGGCATTCAATGTTAGTTTTCTGCCTTGCCACTTACCTGCAGATTTCTCCAGATTCTCTGAATCGTTTGATGATATTATGGACTGTAGATGATGAAATCCCTAAATTCCTTGCAATTGCACTTTGAGAAATGTTGTTCTTAAACTGTAGGACTATTTGCTCACGCAGTTGTTCACAAAGTGGATGCTCCCTTTCAGGGTTGCTTCCTTTATACCCAATGACACTCACCTATTTCTAATTAACCTGTTCACCTGTGGAATGTTCCAAACAGGTGTTTTATGAGCATTCCTCAACTTTCCCAGTCTTTTGTTGCCCCTGTCCTAACTTCTTTGGAACGTGTTGCAGCCATCAAATTCAAACTGAGTGAATATTTGCAAAAAACAATAAAGTTTATCCGTTTGAACATTAAATATCTTGTCTTTGTAGTGTAGTCAATTCAATATAGGTTGAAAAGGATTTGCAAATCATCGTATTCTGTTTTTATTTGTTTTACACAACGTCCCAACTTCATTGGAATTGGGGTTGTACAATCCAAAACAAATGGAACAACGTTAACACTACATTACCCAGTCACGATTCAGTTTTAGTGGCCTGAGATGTATCTAGACAGCTATTGCTCTCTCTCTCTCTCTCTCTCTCTCTATATATATATATATATATATATATATATATATTATATATATATATAGTCAGTAAATAACTTGAGGACAATTTTCTGAATGATTTTTCCAATAAAATGTAGAATTGAAATCCATATGTAATTCTAAGTTATTCTTTTATAAGAGACGCTTCATAGCTGCAGTTTTTAATGTGTTTACAGTTTCATTATTAATAGCACTAAACTGGGCCATTTCCCCATATCTTCACATGGGGATTGAGAAAACACAGGCTCTGTGTTGATTATATATGTGGTATTGCCATGCCTGATATTGTGGATTTTATTGTTAAAGTATCAAAATTTATATATGATCTCTCCCCATTGATAATAGTTTAGGGGCCATATATTTAGGTGACTCTTAGTTTGTAGTGTATTGTAGAGTATTTTGCTGTTGCTGTTATTATTATTGTTTATAATGCTCGAGAAGAAGGCTTGTCTAGCTTGGCACATTATTGTGCTGCAATCACACAGACTTACTTGAAGATTAGTTTAACTGCAGTTGCATTTTTCCATGGTGCTTTCAATAGCCCTGACTTTGTTTTAACTTTTACTAGTGCAATATTATCCATAACACTCGCAATTTTAGATTTGAAGCCATCCAGCAAAGATTCAACAGAAGCAAATGGTTTGCATGGTGCAAAGAACATTTTGGTCATGAAAATAGTAGCTGTACTGTCATTTGTGAACCTTGAAGCAAATGTGTCTGAATGTCTAGTGAGATCCACATTCCAAAGAAAACACGGTAATCTGTGTGATCTGACAAAGTGAGAACAGTGGCTGTTATGTTGAGATCCGTTGAGATAGCTACATCCAACGTGTGACTGTGACAATGTGTACTCATGGGCACATGATGAGAGAGTCCAAAAGAGTCCAGTATGGCACAGAATTACTTGGCATAATTGTCACTGGGATTGTCAATATGTATGGTGTGTTAAAATCACCAGCAAAAACAAAATGATCAAAATTAGTGTAAATAAAATATTATTATATTTATTATTATTATATTATAAATATAATAATATGTAAATTTGTACAATACCTCAGAGGCCTGTAGATAATTACTAGTAATATTCTTTATGTCCTTTTCAGAACCACACAAGGATACTCAAAGAATGAGACATCACCCAGTGCTAATTGCTTGCATTGGAAAGAATCACGAAATAGAGCAGCAGTACCTCCACCTTTCTTGCTGGAATATGAGACATTTATAAAGTTAAAGTTTGGTAGAGCTGACTCAATTAATAGTTCTCAGCACTACATTCAATCAACCATGTTTCTGTTAAAAGCAGAAATTCAAGCCCATGGGATGTAGTAAAATCATTAATTAATTAGGACTTGTTTGTGAGAGATCACATATTGGGAAGAGCACTTAGTAACCTGTACATTCACACACATTGTCTGACTTACACTCTGTGTTCTTTCTGTTTCTGATAAGAACTGGAATAGAAAAGATTACTAGCACACAAGGTCCAAACTTGTTTTGAAAACGTACTGCTGACATTGTAATTGTTGTGTTGAAAAGTATCCATTTGTCTCTGTCTTTTAGGTGCTACAGGTGTTGGGGAGGCTCTGTTTAAGCGATCGTCAGCTTGGTGATTGTATTGTGGGGAGGGGGGTTGTTGGGTCGCTGAGGCGATGAGGGTGGAGGAGAAACAGGGCTGCTTTTTCACTGAACCTAACAGCTGGCTGAAAGAGAAAGCAACAGCCTCAGGGACGTTCAGGTGGGGTGAGGAGGTGGTGGAGCTGGAGGACAGTCTAGATTTCTTTGGCAGTTTTGGTGTCTCCAGCAGCTGATAAGATTGAATACCATCATGGCACATTTCCAGTAAGATCAGCTTTTTCAGGGCATTTTCACTGGGGGGTGGATGTTGTGACTCTGTCAAGGTGTTCTCAGGTTCTGAAGTGATGGCTGATTCATTGGCTGATGTGTCTTCCCCAAAGGGAATAGCTAAATTGGACAACAAATTTGATAACCCTCTTGATGGTGTGCAGACCATCTCACTTAAATTTTTTTGCTCTTCCCAAAAACAGGTTAAAGTTGTCAGTGTATTCAGTCAGCTTGCCCCGCAGCTTTTATGTAGCCACTTGTTTAATTCAGGTAGCCTTGAGAACATTTTGTTTCTCCTGCATGCAGAGGACCACTGATAAATGACTGCACATTGAGCTTGCTAAGTGTGTTAAAGAAATTGTTAAAATTACTTATAAAAGTTTTAGACTCTTGCTTCCTTGTATCATTTCACATGAAAAACATGAAAATAAAGAGGAGAAATGAACAATGGCTAATCAAGGCAGAGAAGTGTCTAAATGGCAAGGAAGCAGGAAACCGCACATTTTTGGGGGGGGGAAGTTACAAAACTCTTACCGCGGTGGTACTCTTAAGGGTACATCTTAGTACTTTTATTAATGGAACAAAATTGCACCATATTTAATTGAAATGATATATTTTAAGTTGTATTGATTTGATACATCCTGTCTTGACTTCAGGCTATTTATTTTATTTTGATATGTTATGATTTTTAAGGTGTAAACCAATCATTCATAGTGGATTGATGTGAAATGCTTTGTTCTAGAGAAACTTAATAAATCAGAGCTGTTCACAGTAGTGGTGACAGGAACACTCAAGTTTTTAATGCCTCAGATTTGCCATGATCAACTTACATATAAACCACACTGAGTTTGATTAGATCTCAGCAATTGAATAATGTAGAAAATTTTAAAATTCTCCTTTAAGACTATTGTTGTACTGTTGACAATATATTTACATTATCTGTACCTTGATACTTTTGTGACCTCATACAGTAAGTACTGTATAGTACCTTTTTCTTATAGTGCAGCAACAGTGCTATGCCCGATGCCCTGGTAATGCCACTGTTATGCTGAAAATGATCCACCACCCAAATATCTCCTCAGCTGTAATGATAGATGGGTAGAGAGGGACTTGTAAATTTCCATGAAACAGAAAGACTTTAGTCTGTAATTGTACACATGTATGGTAGGTTGAGCTCACAAATTGGACAGTGCATGGAAATACAAAATAGAAGTTTTTATTAAAGTGGATGGTGAGTCTGTCCTGACAATAAAATGAATTGAACCCCTAGAGTAAAAAATAAGAAATTACAACACTCACACAGTATTTTTTAAGTGAGTGTTTCAAGATACCGATGTTACTTATGCTACGGTTGGGGTGTGTGTGTGTGTGTGTGCGTGTGTGTGCAGTGATCTGGAGAACTACGTAGAGTCTCTGCAGAGAGATTCAAGCTCAGGTGTAGCTCTGAGAGTGGTCACTCTGAAGGAAGTAGAGGAAGGAGCAGTCAGCCTGAGGAAGGTTGGGGAAAGCCTGGCAGGACTCAAAGGTAAGTATTATGCATGTTGCTTTCAGTTAAATTAGCGTTTTTTTAACTATCTACCTACCTACCTGCCACAGTGAGATTACACTGTTGGGACAAGATGAGGCAGCCATGAGAGATCCTTACTGAAGTTATTCTTTTCATTGTTGAATTGTAACTATTAAGGCTATGCCTTCAGTTTGGACCATAAATGTGAAAACTTATTCAAGACCTGAGGGAAGAAAAACCCTGCTACCATAAAGCTAGCATTCTTATGTAATTTGCATGAACACTTTTTTTGCCACCTGTAGAATAAACATTTGAAGGTTCTGATATACATTCTATATTGTACATGTGACAGACATTTTAGCATATTGTAGCATCCTGCTACTGGCTCAAGTTACTTTGGGCATGCAGAAGGTGTGGTCATGTAGGGCAGCCACACAAGGAGGCTCTTGGGAAGTGCCGTGTTTGTGTTAGGAGAGACTTTAGTTGTATACAAGTTGTTCTTGTTAGCTCCAAGATGTGCATGTGTTGTTTGTGCTGTTCTGTGCCTGACTGTAATCTAGTTGGTGCAGTCTTGGTGCCTACCATCGGGTGAAAGATGTAAGGATACAAGTGACCTGCGTTCTTCCTTGCTGGCAGTTCAGTAACAGAGCATTCGCCTTTACAGCAGAATGTTTCCCGCATTGTGTTTCTTGTTGACCACAGAATGTATTTTACCTTTCACAGTTTCACAGTGACTTTTTTGGTAAAGAGACCCAATGGTGCCGTTGCTGCTGTTGTTTTCAGATTCTACTAATCCATTGTTTATGCTTCCATTCATGTTCACAGTCATCAACATATTTGACTTCCAGAAAGCGTAGAGTGACACTTCCTTGTGAAATTGGTCCCCCATTAGAATTTAAAGCATGATTGGTTTATTCCTTGATTCCTGTGATTTTGTAGTTATACTGATTTGTTAATCTAACACAAAGGACTTCTTTTTAGCTTTCGAGGTCCTAACAATTAGTAGAGCTAGCTTAGTTACATCCAGTCTAGATGCTACAGAGAACAATTCCTGATTGTTTTGTTTCCATTGAAAACGTAGTGATGAAACAAGAAGAGTACTGTAATGTTCATAGAATTTAAATACAAGCGTGGTTCTCTTGAATGAAAATTAACTACAATTTACCAAAATGTATTTTTAGTTCCCAGAAATCATTCAGCCTTCTCTGAAGGGCTAGAGGACCCTGTGGGTTCCCCTCTGGTTTTTATAAAGTTTTTAACTTTAAAACACCATCGTAGGGGGGCCTCTCAAGCGGTGCAACTGTCTAAGTATTGGCCCTATCATCAAGAGATCGCAAGTACGATCCCTGGTGATGCTACGGCCGTCCGTGGCCAAGAAAGCACAATTAGCTATGCTCTCTCTTGGTGGGTCAGAAGGCCCCCCTTCTCCCCCCATCATCCAACACAATGCTGGCCAGTGCAGGCGTCTGTTAACTGACATAACAGAACTTGCTTGGCAGTGGGTGCTTTCCTCTTGAGTGCATTCGGCTGTCCAATAACGTTGCATGAGCAGCTGTTTGAAAAGATATGGCGGCTGGCTTCACAGGTCTTGGAGCAAGCCTGTGTTAGCCTTCACCCTCCTAGCGTTGGTAGTATCATGTGATACTAACTAATGTGAGTCCTAACTAGCAGGCGGAATTGGAGACAATTAAATTGGGGAGAACCCCCCCCCAAAATGCAGCCATTTAAACACAATTAAAACAGACAGAGACAGTTCAAAAGAACGAATTATATAGCTTTAAAGCTTTTATTACAAATACATTTGACTGAGCAATTCACAAAAAGCTTTTTAAAAATGTTAAGATGACTTCTGTTATAAGTTCTGTGTCGGTAGCTTTCTGTTTTTTTCTGGGTAAAGATTATTGTGTGTGGTAATTGAATGTACAGTACAGACAGCAGATAGACATTGTTAAAAATTGCTAGACTAGTCTTTGTCCATGTTTCAGCCTTACAGTCAGAAGTGATATTTAATGTGAGTACATCAATCTTACAATCAGTTCCGGTTTGCTGTGTAACAGGAGAGTTTCCAGCTCTGCAGGCACGCATGCGGGCTGTTCTTCGAGTGGAGGTGGAGGCTGTGAAGTTTCTGAAGGAAGAACCACACAAGCTGGACAGCATGTTGAAGAGAGTCAAAACACTCACAGACTCCCTCAACACTCTGCGCAGGTACAGAGAGTATTGTCAATCTCAGGCTGGGGTATAAATTTTCATCAGTTTATTGTTACTGTGTGATGAGGAGACCTTGCTAATGTCTGGAAATTAGCTACACCATGATGATATTTGAGAATTCGTGATGTATTGAATATAGGGTTTCCCAATCTGATCCTAAGGATATTGCTGTGTTAAGCCTGATTCAATTCCAATTTTATACTATTTTAGAGATGGTGTAAATGAGCATCATCACAACCTACAGAAGTGATGTGCATTCATAGAAGTTAACAAAGGGATCTACAATACTGAGCTAATATCAGAGACCACACTTAATTTATTTAATGTCCAGTCAAACAGCCTTTCAGTTCAAGTTATCAGGAAAAAATTTTCATGATTTTGGGTGTCCACACTTTGCCTTCACTACAGCTTTTGCTCTTTTTGGGAGACTTGCTTTCAGCTTTATAAAGAAATCTGCAGGCATGTATGTTCACACCTCCAGTCATAAAAGTTGGTTGCATTTTTTGCTTCTCACAATTCAAGTAATCTCAAACAATGATGTCAAATTCTGGGCACTGGAATGGCCGGTGGCTGTTCTGACTTGTAAATTAATAAATGAAAGGTAGTCTATGAGTTTTGCACAGTATTGTGGAGCTGTTTTACCATGGAATATGAAAGCTCATATTGGCAGCTCATATCGGCAGCACTGCTAGCCACATTTTGTGTAAACCATTGGTATATAAAATGTGAGTGTTGCTTTCAGTCTAACATACAATCAGAAACATATATACAAAATACTCCCACCACATTTTTCACTTGCCATTCTTGACTAGTTGAAAACGTGATTATCACATGTGTGTTTGCTTTACAGCACCATTTTTTGGTTTAAAATGACTGTTAGCAGTAGCAGTGTGTTCAAAACCAAGAGAAACAGAAGGATTCAATGCACACAATATCATTTAGAGTGTACGTCACTATACACATACAAAGAATGAAGTGATTTCACTGCATAGTAATAATGTCAAAACCAAATCATCAAGGATGGATTTCCCTTAAGTGTCTTAGAGTTACGACCATATTAACTGGTAGAGAAAGTGTTCAGTGTGATGCTTCCTGTAACATTGAAAAATCACCTTTGTGCTTTTGAGAATTCTTTTCCCAACTGTCAAAATGTATGAATTACTGACACAGAGTAACAGTGGCTAGAATGGAGGTGCTTATTTCCACCCCTAAATTGATCTCTGAGTTTTACCATGTTATTAAGATCACTTGTTTTGGAATATGATGTCTTTTGGAATATTATGCACTTTGTTAAACGGCCTTAAGTTTGAGAATGGTGCCGCATAAAAAAACATGATTATTATTTTTATTATTGTTATTATTATTATTATTAAAACCAGTTTGTTTGCCAGATGTTAATTTGTTGTGTTACATTTTTACATTTTTGTAAACTGGAATATATGCATTAACGTTATGTATCTAAATAAGTAGTTAAACATGCAAACTTGTCCATAACCTCTAGGTGCACCACAGAGGGCTTGCTAAAACCCTCAGATCCTGCTACCACAGCAGATGGCATAGAGTTGGGGCCTCCCTCTGATATCCAGGATTCAGCGAGTATGCCCCTCATTGAGTCACAGAGCTCCTCTGTAAGGTCAGAGGTCATTAACTCCAACCCAATGGTCATTCACCACGCCCAGAGTTCCCCAGTGCCTCCTTGTCAGTCCCAGCATTCAATTGCACCCTCCACATCCACTTCTGAACTACCCTACCAGACCCACGAGTTCATCTCTTCATCCACAATGCAATCGGGCAGCGCTGGGCAGCTCAGAAAGTCCAGCCTGTCACAGCCAGAGTTCGCGCCACCATCAAGCAATATCGGCATTGGAGTGAGTGACAGTGGGGCATCTCCGAGCTTGTTTATTGAGGAGATCACCAGTTATAGCAAGGGCAAAAACAGAGCCACGTCTATAGAGGTGAGCCTTTAAATGTAAGTTTGGATGTGAAGATTGGACTTTGCATTAAAGCTTTTAAAAACAAAACATTTGTTTTTAACAAAACAAAATATTTGTTTTTAAAGAGTTTAAAAACAAATCTAGTATATGCGTTTTTGCCCATACCGCTAATGTAGTCAATCAGTATGTTGACATTCTCTATTCAGTTATGGATTCCTGGGAGCTATGTCTAAGAAATCCCCTCTCACAAATTTTAGCCAAAAGATAAAAAGTTTGTACTGAAATACAATACCAGGTTGTAAAGTAATTTGTAATCCTTTCATGTAATCCTGTGATCCTTTCATTTAATATTCTTTTTTAAAACTATATATAATAAATATATATATATATAACTATATATATATATATATATATATATATATTGTACTTTTGTTTAGATTCTTTTAAAATTATTTTATATCTTCAAAGAAAATGGCCTGCACAAAAAATATTGGGAATTAACAAAAAAGAAATAAGTACAACAAATGCTGAAGTTGTGTTACCATTTTTTTACTATGTCTTTATTGAAATTAATAATTTCTTGATGCAAAAATAACGTATTGTATCATGCTAAATTGCATATTGTTACGCCCCTGATAGTGAGGTCTAGTACTGCTGTTGGATGATTAGTTCTGGATCACAAAACCACTGCAGTTCATCTCAGAGGTATTATGTGGTGCTTCATCACTCCACAGAACGCAGCTCCACTTCTTCACAGTCCAATGCTGGGGAGCTTTATACCACCTATGAGGTGCTTGCTATTGGGAATGGTGGTCTCGTGTACAACTGTTCCAGAGAGTCCCATTCCACTGGCAGTGATTTTATTTGGAGTTCATACAACCATTGTGTGCGCAGTTCAATTCCAGTGTTTGCAACAGGTGCACCTTAAAGTAGTTAAAGTCACTAATTATAATAGGTGTCTACCAACGTTTTGACATAGTATATTAAAATGAATAAAATTACAGACAAACTTCTGGCTTCGGTTTAACTGTTACGGCTGTTTAGTTATTTACATATTTTTGTCCATTTTTATAGTTATGTTATGCAGTCTCAGAAAACAGCAAGTATTTACTTAAAGTGGTTTGAGGCAAAATGCAGTGTGCTATCTGGTGGGATAGAAGCTTCTATTACTTGTTACATCCATTAGCCTCATAGCTCCAGTGCAAACCTGGGGAACATGAAAAATTTCTTTGTTAAATAGAACAATTTTGTATAAATATGTGCATTGTGTAAATTGTGAAAAATTGTGAAAAAATGTCACTTGTATCTTCTATCATCTCATTTCCTTTTCAGTTCCTGTTTGTTTCTCTTTGCCTTTTTCTCTAGGCTGCTGAGAGAGAGTGGGAAGAAAAGAGACAGAACATGGGTCATTATGATGGGCAGGAGTTTCAGAAGATGCTACAGGAAGCAGAAGCCAACATGATGAGAGGAATACCTAGTCTAGAGGTAGCAAATGAAGGAGACAGAATGCAGAAACATGCTGCAGTGCATCCTGCTGTCTTAGAGGAGGTGGTAGAGAAACCAGAGCCTTCTGCGCTTCCAGCACACGGTCAGAATCTGCCTTTAACTGATTTAGCCCCGCCTTCCCTATTAATGCATTCTTTCATAGCAAAATTTTCAGTTTTGGACAAGCTTTAGAGAACCTAATGAGAAATTTCGCTTGTCAAAACCTCTGTAAAGCTGGATCCCCATGTGGTCAGAAATTGAATAAAAATGCTACTATTCATTTCTGCTGGTTTGTTCCATAGCAATCATTGTTTGTGCTAAGACAGCATTTGAGAATTTAACCATTATGTTTATTACCTGTGATGTCTCTCAACTCGTAATTAGTTATGCCAGTTTGTTAAATTATTAACAATTTTTTTTTTTTACAACCATTTGTCACTGTGTTTGCACACTGGTTCCTTAACCTCTAGCCCACGACTGCCCCAATTAGTACTTTGCACTTTAAAAGCGCGTTTTCAGAACAAATCAAGCAACAGTGAAATTGCATGTTGTTTGAGGAATACAAAAGTTTATTGGTAGCAGTTGTGAGAGCAGAGAATCCCAGATTACCATGATAGTTAATGAAGGCGTCATCTATAATGTTATTATAATTGTATGTTTGTTAATACATATACTGGAAAAAGTTTTGAAGGAAATGTATGTAGTCCTTTCAAGAAAATATAGGGCCAAAAATTATTTAGAGTTTAATGTCAGGAAAGCTTAAATTGAGCTTCAGTATTACACACAAAAATTAAAAATATGTAGGTTTAAAATAAATGATACCTGCTGCAATACCAAATCCTTTTGATTAGTAACTTAAGAATTCAAATAGAAAAAATGTTGTTGTTTTTTTACTAGCATTAACCAGCACAAACAAATAAGATCATTTTGGTGCGATCCAGACATTTATGGGTGGCTGAGTGACGTTACTCATTGCAACAATATGGCTTTATAACTTGAGAATTAAAACAGCACCAGCGTTTCTTTTAACAGCACAAATCAGCAGAAGCATGGCACAGATCAACATTTTTTTTAACATATTTGTGCAGTTTAGACATTAAGTGGGGGGTTGAGTAATGTCACTGGTTAATCATAAAATATAAAATGTTTAGTTTGTCAAAAATGGTGCCAGCACAAATGATGACTCCTATAGGACAAACCAGCACAATCAAAGAGTATTTTTATTCCATTTCTGGCCACGTAGGGGCCAGCTTCATGAAGGTCTTGTCATATGTAAAATATTTTGCATGCATGTTAAAGATCACACTGTTAGAATACTTTGGGTGTAGTATTTTGGTTGTGTATTCAGTGTTTTTAAAGATAAACTGGTGCACTTTCTGACTAGCCTATCAAATACATGTTTTGGTCCTCAATTTTTTTTAGTAGCATCACTTCATTGGTATACCTTGAGGAGAAATACATTGTCACACTTTCTGTTTTTGTGCTAATGTCAGTATATATGGCAAATCGGTGGAAAAAGTGTAGTAGAATTTTAGGCGTAACTTACTGTAACAACCTGTAATTGTATTGCAGAGGACAGTCAGCCTGAGTCTCCCACTTCTGAGAAGCCCACTAAGACAAGTCCAGAAAAAGCCCCCAAGCCCCACCTAGGAAAAGCACCTAAAGCAGCAGCTCTGGATAAGCCTCCTAAACCCAGCATAACAGCAAAAGCAAGCCTGGAGAGAGCAACGAAGCTTCAAGACAAAACAGCCAAACTGTGCCAGGGCTCAGATATGGCCAACAAGTCGCCACCTCCACCTCCACCTCGCAGAAATTACCCTACCACTACACACTCAGGACAGGTTACCTGCACCAGCAGGAAGGAGTCTAGTACTGCACAGGTACAGTGTGTACTTAGCTGTGTAAAGTGAGAGTGGGAGAAAGTGTCAGAGTCATAGGGATGTTTTCGTTTTTTAATATTCTGTTGAAGATTATTTGAATATTCTATAATAATAAGCAAAGCTATTCACTTGTATTTAGAAAATCTATTCACTTTAATAAATTAATAAAACAAAATCAAAATTACACAGTGATATAATGCGTAAAACCAACACTGTCAACTCAGATCATATCCTAAATGCCTATAACTGGCAACTGCATGCCACAAAGCAAACATTCCCCACAGAAGTGCATGGTTCTGTAAAAGTGATGAGCAATACTACATGGATTGTACCTACTCCCTAGAGTACGACCTAGAGAATGGCTGCAAAAAGTTGAGGGTGGGAATGCCTCAGCTTTAAAAAAATGTTGCCTGAAGGTTATGTAAAGACACAGCTAAGCAAAAAGGAATAGAAGTGAAGTAAACACAATATTGAAGAGTTTTACAGGAATGCCCTTTACCAATTTATTTGCACACACATTCCCATCAAACAAGTAAACAGACAAGCAGGCTACAATTCATTACATTACATTACATTACATTTAGCAGACGCTTTTATACAAAGCGACTTACAAATAATGTGGTACATAGAACAAACATAGTCAGGCCTTAAAGTTGGCCAAAGGGTAATAGCGGGGTAGAGAAGGGAAGGAGGGCAAGAAGGAGATGAGGTTGGTAGTGGTTAGATTTGCAAGAGGCGATTAGAGTAAGTGCTCCCTGAAGAGCTCTGTCTTCAGGAGTTTCTTAAAAATAGCGAGGGACGCCCCTGCTCTGACAGTGGAAGGTAGCTTGTTCCGCCATTGGGGAATCAAGTATGAGAACAGTCTCGATTGCTTTGTGTGAATGTTTGGCAAAGCTAAACGACGTTCATTGGAGGATCGCAACGGCCGGGCGGTGCTGTAAGCCTTTAGGAGCGAGTGCAGGTAGGAAGGAGCCTGCTCTGTTAACACCTTGTAGGCAATCGTAAGAGTTTTAAATTTGATAAGAGCAGCAACCGGTAACCAGTGGAGCTCAATGAGCAGTGGGGTGACATGCGCCCGTTTTGGTTGGTTAAAGACGAGACGCGCTGCAGCGTTCTGAACCATCTTCAGTGGTTTTACAACACAGGCCGGGAGGCCCGTCAGTATGGCATTGCAGTAGTCAAGGCGTGAGATGACCACTGCTTGTACCAAGAGTTGGGTGGCTCGTTGTGTTAGAAACGGCCGTATCTGTCTGATGTTGTACAGCGCAAAGCGGCAGGACCGAGGCAACATGGTGCGTGAAGGAGAGTTGGTCATCTACCATAACCCCCAGGTTCCTAGCAACCTTTGTCGGGGAGAGTGAGAGTGAGTCGATGGTTATGGTGAAGTTGTGTTGAATGGAATGTTTAGCTGGTATAACCAGAAGTTCAGACTTGGACAGGTTTAGTTGAAGGTGGTGTTCCTTCATCCATGCGGATATGTCTGAGAGGCACTGCGATATCCGCACAGAGATCGACGGGTCATCAGGCGGGAATGACAGATAGAGCTGGGTGTCGTCAGCATAGCAATGGTACGAGAAGCCATGTGAGCGGATAACCTGGCCTAGAGAGGTGGTGTAAATTCAGTCACATGAACAGCAAGAACAATAGAATTATGTATGGATGTCACACTCTCTGAGTTGGTGATAAATCTCAAGACTAAGTTATTACTAAGTAAATATTTGATCCCACCAGGAGGAATAGTAGTCCTTTGTGACTATTATGAGTAGGTGTCGGATAGAGTTACAGCTAGCCTAGTAGGCCCACCCAAAGCCAGTCCATCAAACATTAGTATATAAAATCTCCCTCAGTGTAAAAAGGTGGATGCAGATCAACTATACAAAACCCAATACACAGGAAGTAGCTTTAGTCATACAATTAACATTGGATCTGTTGTTTAAATTCAACAATGTAAAGAAGTTCATAAAAAAACTTTGTGATCTGTGCTCACTTTGACCTTAAAACGAATACAAAGCTAGAACCAGTTAGATCATCAGTTAGATCTTAAAAGTAATTCATAAACTCAGAATTTTTTATTGTTTACAGATTAGCCTCACATAAGCTTTAGAAAATGTACAGTAATAGCAATTGAATCAGTCAATCAATAAACCTTTATTTAGTCTCGGACAACATTGAGGGTGTTCATTTAAATGAACACTCGAATCAGGTATGAAGTATAAAGCATAAAAAGTGAAACATTATTAATAAAAAATACATACAAATATATTGGGGCGGCACGGTGGCGTGGTGGGTAGCGCTGTCACCTCACAGCAAGGAGGGCCTAGGTTCGATTCCCTTGCCGGGTGACCAGGGTCCTCTCTGTGTGGAGTTTGCATGTTCTCCCCGTGTCTGCATGGGTTTCCTCCTGGTTCTCTGGTTTCCTCCCACAGTCCAAAGACATGCAGTCAGGCCAATTGGACATGCTAAATTGCCCCTAGGTGTGAAGTGTGTGAGTGACTGTCTGTGTCTGCCCTGCGACTGGCGACCTGTCAAGGGTGTATCCTGCCTTTCGCCCGAAGACTGCTGGAATAGGCTCCAGCACAATGTCCTGTATTAATTTCCAGCTCACTGGTGCATTGTAACTAAAAGCAGATTTGCCCAGTTCAGTAAAAACTCTTGGTACCTGGCATGTGATCCAGCCACTGGATCAAGTTTCATAAATACCATTATTTACAGATATCAATTGAAGCAGATATACTGCATATTATTACACAAGCAGCAAGTAATCACACCACACATTGTCCATTTCAATACATATGCGAATAAGGTACTCGTGCATGGGCACTTGTTTCCTTGGACTGAAGTTGATTAATCAGTTCACCACTTTTTCTGTAATTGTAGGACAGTTTGCTGAAGTAGGTGCAGAGTAGTTTGAAGGTCATTCAAGATGGTCAAAACTGCACTTGTTGCTAAGCAGCTTTGATGAAAAAGGAATAATATGTTTAGCACCACTCATTTTGCAAACTGTGCACAACATACGCTGGTGGGCCAAAACAATATGACCACCTACCTAATAGGCTCCTCTATCTGCTGCCAAAACAATTGTGTCCCACTGTGGCATGGTCTCTGCAAGACCTCTGAAGATGCCCTGTCATGTCAGTATATTCGACTTCGACATCATGTAGATGCTTGATCGGACTGAGATCAGGGGAATTTAGAGGCCAGGGCTGCACGTTTTGACTCTTCGTCATGTTCCTTGAACCATTCCCATAAAGTCTGTGTAGTCTGGCAGGGTGCGTTATCCTGCTCAAAGAGGCCATTCCCATTTGTGAATACCCTTGCCACGAAGGTGTGTACCTGGTTTGCAACAATGTTTAGGTAAGTGGCATGTATAAAATTGACGTCCATGTGAATGCCTGGACCCAGAACATCACTCTCCCTCCACTGGCTTGTCTTCTACCCTCAGTGCAACTTGTGCCATCACTTCCCCAGGTAAACATCATATAGAGGGAGATGACTACAAAGGGTTGGAGCATGGCTAACACAAATTGTGTTATGTTTACCAGCAAAGTGGATCTACAAGGTAGGGGTTTTTGAAAAAGCAGTGAGCAAAACACGTACTTGGCCCCATCAATGTGATATAAAAGAAAACGACTGATCAGACCAGGTGACCTTCTATTGCTACATAGTCCAGCTCAGATGCTTACTTGCCCATTGCAGGCACACTCAACAGTGAACAGGGGTTATCATGGGCACTCTGACCAGTCTGCAGCTCCACAATCCCATATGCAGCAAAGTGCAAAGCACTGTGTGTTGTGATACATTACTCCTGTAAACATCATTAAAAATGTCTGTTTCTTGTGCCACGGTACCTCATATGTCAGTTTGCACCAGATGGGATAATCTTCGTTGCCCTGGCGCATCGATAAACCCCTCGTTCCCTTTGCCAGTTTGTGGTTTGTCCCTCCTCAGACTACTGTCAATAGGTACTTGCTGACAAGAAGCACCCCACACGCCTTCCTTTTTTGGAGATGCTCCAACCAGGTCATCTTGGCTATAATAGTTAACAGTATAACAGGCCATTGTCAAAGTAACATCCAGCATGTCAACTACAAGAACCAACAGTTAGCTTACCGTCTAAAATATCCCAGCCTTGACATGCACTGTTATGAGATAAAGTTATTCGCATTCATTTCTGAATGGGCATAATGTAATTTTGTACATACATGCATAAATATGGGTGTGACAGTAGTATTTCTATGATGTTGAATCTTAAGATATTAAATGATTTTAGTGGAGCACTAGTTGTTATTCAGCACTAACCCTTGAAATGGCCAGGGCCCTCTTGCATGACCCAAGTTTTGTTATATACTTCTGTAGCCTTAGAATAGCTCAACCAGTTTGCATTAAAGTCCATTGAAGTACATTGAAGAGAATTACTAAATAAGCTTTAGTATGTAATAAGCCTGGGACTTTAAGGGGGTAAAATACATAACATATTAAGTCATTAAATGCAGTTTGTGCAAAAGTTATGTTTTTTTTTTCTAGTAAAAACTCAATACATATAAATTGTTTAATAAAATTTGCAGAAGAATGTGGTTTTTATTTACATATTTCTAAACATGTAATCATATTGACATATCAACAAAACATAAAATTTGACTTTAAGTATTCAATCTCTTGCCCTGTGTATCAGAGCAAAGTTAGTCAACAGAAACAGCCAAATGTGAGTGGTAATCTGTGTGCTTCATTTCTCAAAATACAATAAAGGATAAATTCATCTCATTTAGCATTAGTATTGTTGTTGCACAATGCTTTGTATTGGAGCAACTGAAAACTTGGAAGTCCTTAAAGACAATGTTTATTTTTCAGTCATGGAGGTTTAACTCAAATGCAACAAAGCACTTTGCTGCAGATGCATCAAAGATTTTGTTGTAGGTCTAAGAAGCCTGTGTTAGGTATGCGTACAAATGTAGGTCATATGATAAAATGAGACTGGAAACATGAGATGTGAGATCTCTTGCTAATAAAACTGCATGTTTAGACAGCATATTGCTCAAAACCACAGATGCCAAAAATAACACTGCAGGTCACAGTTGGTGGTTTTTGTGCATGCTTTACAGTATACACCATAGCATAATAAAATAAACAGCTAATAAATTGGCTAATAAAGAGGTTTGCACTGATGTAGCAGGATTGGGCAATAAGTTTATAAGAAATCAATGTGTCACTTGTTTTGCTATCATTTTAAAATGGAGGTGGTGTTGGAAACAGTGATAAAGCACACACAATATGACAAAGTATACCAGTGTTTAATAAAGAATTATTTATTTTTAATTAAAATTCTTCATTAATGAGTCTTCCATCAAGCTATACAGATTGTTAACAACATACTATGGTTGCCAAGCAACATTGTCGTCAACAACAATTCCATGACTTGCCCAATAGGTTTTAATGATTTGGTGCATTAATTCAGTAAACAACTGATTTGTCATCAGATTTTAGAATCATGAATATCTATTTTATAAAAATTGTTCTAATATTATTTGAAGCTAATTTAAACTAAAAGGATTCTCATTTTTTGAAATTTTAATTGATTGTTGCATAGAATGATATTAATGTAGGTGTCTTTAACAGGAAGGTGAAGGGAAGCCTCTGCCTAAACTAAAGAGCCCTCCAGAGACAAAGCCCAAGCCATGTACACCGCCCCCCTTCACTGCATCTGCTATCCCAGAAGAGAATGAAGGGGATAAGATAATGGCTGAGTTACAGGTGAGTGACATACATAAGTGTGCACATACATATGTTGAGCTGCCAGTTTCTTGGGTACATTTACCTTGTACCTACACTCATTGGCCATTTAATCAGAAACATCAGATATGTTATTATAACAGTACTTGAGCATCAATACAATTCTTTGTGATATTTAAAGACTTAGTGATAAGTACTGCAATATGCCATTAAATGTCATTATTGACATTGTATTGTGTGATATGAATTTGTGAGTATATGTATACATATTTAGCAGATTGCAGGTTAGTACACCTTCACCACATGGTCAGTTGCTTGGTAACAGATATAACAATTGATTATCAACCTTGATTAAGTGGTTCAGAATTTCTTAATTTGAGACAATGTTGTATGATAACTCCAAAATTGATGTTCTCTTATGTAATATGACTTTGTAAATTTGTGTTAGGTATTGCAATATGACACTGGTATATTTAGGGTTCAAGCATGCAGTGCTAGAACCCTATTGGAATTGTCAAGATTTTTTTTCTTGTTATTTTTCTGCCCTAAAACGAGTCACCCAGACCAAAACCATAGGTCCTAGAGACATGAAACTTGGTCAATAGGTAGTAGTCCCTCCCACTACTCTGGTGTACTACATGAGCCCAATTGGCCTAAAGGGGGCGCTGTATCGCATTTTTTTTTTGCCTAAACCAAAATTTTTATAGACAAACCATATTTTTTCCTGATTTCTTTGGTCCAAACAAACATCCTAATTGGCATAATATGTGAAACCTACCTTTGTGAACTAGTCCTACAATTTTCACCTGACCCACATGTAATTTGTGGAAAATTACAAATCTTTTTATTTACAAAAATCTATATGAATCTAATGTAGTACAGTGTGGCAAACAATTTCCCAGTTGCAAGTTTAATACACATGCATTGTTTTTTTGTAACTGTTAACTGTTTGAAAATGATACTTTTCAAACTAGTCTTTGGACTTTTCGAAATTGATCTAGAAATACTCTCTGGCCTCTCTAGGTAAATAATTATGCCATTAATTGTTGCCATATGACTCAGTTCACTCACTTGAATAACTTTGTAATTACATGTTATGTCATAAATTAAACTGCCATGTCTTGTATTTTGGCGTATTCATTCAAAGACTACAGCTTTATTAACAAAGGTCAAAAGGTCAGAGTGACCAAAACTTGGTGAACATCTTTGGTTATGGTCCCTGATCAATAGTCATATCATATTGACGCCTTTTGACAAATTCTGACGCACTTTCACTGAGCTCCTGTACAACAAAAGGGTCCCTTATGGAGTGCATTGGGCCACATTATGGCCTACATCATATCAAAGAGTTAAATATGTAGAACCAAACAATTTCTTTTAAATGCAACTATGTGAGAAATGTTGCCATTAGTCATGTAGTTTTGACATCTATGTTGACAATCTCTTGGATGTTCTACAGACCAGTGTAGATCAGTACGTATGAATGTAATGTTATGTTTAAAGACCTCTGCTAGTTGTTTAAGGCAAATGAAGGCCTTTTGATAAACTGACTTCCTTTCACTTCTATTCACTCTGCCTATAAATAAGGCTCAAACAGCATGAGGCCATGTTAGGCCTAATAGGCTAAAACTGCAGAAGGGCTCATACTGCTAATGCGTGCTTGAACCCACTCTTTGCCGCTTGCAGCTATGTTGATATTTGATATTGAAGGAAAACAGAACTGTGAAGTAGATGGTTGTACTCATGTGTACATATTTAGTGAATGTTTCATTTTAAAACATTCAAAATAGAATGTTTTTACACATTTCCTAAGTAATTTAAACTAGTGTAAAATGATAAGTAAATATAATGTTAGGAATCTTGCCCAGTTCCTTTTTGTATTTTAGGGAGTCTCTAATTATTGTCTAAATGGTTAGATTAAACCCATTGTCCCTAAGCGTTGTAATCCATGACACTATATATGCCTAATAATTGACTCCATGACGGAAGCACTGGTCTCGCTAGAAAGGCGCCATCTCAGGGATTTAAAACAAAATTACATATTGGTGAGCTATTTGTCAAACAGGCTTAACAGTCATTAAGAATATTCATGATTAAATAGTAAAATCATGATTATATAGTGAAATGTGTCAATGTTGTATTACACTGTAGTTTTTTTTTCTCTCCCATCTCTAGTAACCCATCTGTTTCTGCACAGTTTATTAGACCCCCACTACGTCAGTTGTGAAAAGCGCTATACAAATAAATTTGATTTGATTTGATACATCATCCATCAGTGGAAAGGAAACATTATAGCTGTCCACAACTGTGAAAGACACACAGCAACTGTGATTTTTTTTAAACTCCTCCGCTTCAGTGCTGGCATGAGGTTGCAGGTGAAGGGACAGCACAGCGCCCACAACCATGCGGTTGTCATTGCTAAGAATGGCCCACCATGTATATAATATCTTGTCAATGGTAGTCCTATGGTGATCTCTTTCAGTTGATAGAAAGGGGAGTTGATCAATTGTGCAGGAACAAAAGGGCTACAGTTTGTAATAGTAAACCTATGAAGTAAAAGTATATGCAACTCAATGTATGTAGGATCTGAAATTAAAAATTCTGAAAAGGTCAATAATGAGTCATGACCTTGGTGGATGTGGGGGTGTGCCTGTGGGATGTTTGTGTTTCAGTTTTCTTGTGGTGACGGGGCTTCATTTCTCTTTTGCATCAAAGCTGACTCTAACTCTAAACTAATGTCCTGTCCTCTTGTAGAACATCACATTCAAATTTGACTAGCTTTATATACTTATATA
Source organism: Pygocentrus nattereri (assembly GCF_015220715.1). Classification (NCBI taxonomy): domain Eukaryota; kingdom Metazoa; phylum Chordata; class Actinopteri; order Characiformes; family Serrasalmidae; genus Pygocentrus; species Pygocentrus nattereri. Next base: position 39,996,988 of record NC_051213.1, on the reverse strand, counting down.
ATTAGTAAAGTAACATTCTTTGGTTCTCTAAAGAAGTGACTTTAATTTTTAGCTTTAGTTTTTGGACATGCAAATTTCCACTGATACATATATATATACACTGTAAATTATACTCATAAAAAAAACTGAGAATGAGCTGAAAATTGAATTTACTGCTTGTCCACGTAAATGTGGTAAAATTCTAATAATGAAGACTGGTCTTTTTGTGTACAATGACAAATGTAATTAGAATATGTTATTCTTAACTCTGATAGAAGAAGCCATATTACAGAAACATCTTATTTACAGATAGGAAACCGAAATATCTTGCCAAAAGGATACATAGTGTTTTAGCATAATCCAGAACGTGTTCTAAGTTCTAATTTTTGTGGTTAAAAAAAAAAAAACACAGCACACATGCTCTCTGCAGTTCCATTTCATTAGAGTGTGAATGTCAGTGTGTATATTGTAGCAAATGGAAATTATTGTGAAGAATAGAGCAAATATCCATCATAGCCATCACTTCATAGTCAATAGCTTGACAACAGATATCATAATTCATTACCAAACCTTAAGATATGATTTTTTTTGAGATATGAGTTTGTGAAAAATTTTAGTTTAAACTTATTTGTTTTTAGGATTAAACATAGGAAGTCTGTAATATGGTCTAAGGTGCTTTCTGTGGATCCTCTCCATTCTCTCCAACTCCATCTACGTGGTGTACTATTGTTATAGTAGCTAATTACCAACGCCTGCTCTTATAGAGAGTGCGCTATTCTATAGTCTGAGAGCCAGGTCTTAACCCACCTACACATATTCTTATATTCCTCCTCAGGTTTTCCAGAAGTGCTCTAATAAGGATATAGGGGTCAAAGGTTTGGTAGAGCCACAAATCAAAGAGCTAAGACTTGGGGCCTTACTGCCCCTCAAAGATAAGAAGGTAACAGACATGACATCCTTTAGTTCTCACTATAGCTGCCTGCTCCTGTCAACTGCTTGTCCCTGATGGCTGCCCTTGAAAAATGCTTGTATGCCACTGATTCTTTTCACAACTGTTCTCTCACTTTATTTCCACTGGACTCACTGCTAATGCTGTTTAGTTTGTAGCAGAACCAGACTGAAGTTCCATTTTTTGTGAAGTAAAGTTGTATTTCATTATTTCAAACTTGATTGGCTTTGTGTATTGATCCAGTCAATAAACTAACATATTCTTTGGCATTCTAATGCAGTCAATCTGTGTTGTGTGGTTTCTTTTTATGGATTAGCTTTTAGATTCTTGGAAATATATATAGTGCATTACAGATCGAATTACCTTATTTAGTAGAACTACCCAAACCATTAACATTGGAAAATCATGACTTATATCAGTAGAATTGTCCCGTCCAATAATTTTTTTACTTTTTAAGTATTTTGGTACATTTTTTTTTATTTGAACCAATTGCAAATTATTTGCATATTCTGATTCTGTGAATTTGGCATTCAGAATGAATACAATAAAGGAATAGCTTGGCTAAGCATACTAATAAAGCTAATGAAAGCAAAAAGCCATTTATTATCATAGCTCTATTTGCATGCTAAGAGGTATATTTATTTATTGTCAGCAACACTTTTTTTTTTTTTAACTGTTCCTTAAGTGCAGTACAGGATGTAGTTTCCCCTTTTTGTAAGAGTTCCTTAAGGACATAATTGGCTCGCATTTTAAAGTTCGGTTGACCTGATCTCACCTTGCATGCCCTGCTCTAAGCTTTCTAACATGTCCACTGTGTTAATTCTTTTTTTCCATTTTGAATTTTTCACTCAATTATTAATTTTATTTCATCTTTAGATTTTTGTCTAATGTTGTATAATCTGTTGTCTAAAAACTGAAAAGTCTGGCTTCTATAGACTTCTTCAGCACTACCCCTATAATTTTCTATACCTTTTTAAATTTAACTTGTAATGTCTGTTAGTTATCATTTTAAACTGTGAAGTAAATATAGGTATTGGAATTTTAAAAATTCAGAAGTCCATGTCAGTTACCCTGAAAAAATGTTCAGTCTTATGTGAGGTTAACACCTTTATATGATTTCTCCACCATGACCTCTTTTTGGTTGTAATTGGAAAGATCAGAAGATGAATGCATTGCACTTTATGCCAGAAGTTTTAGATTAATGCCACCAATCCAGAAATGTGTATATTTGACGTAGTGTACATGTTTACAAAACTATATTCTTTAATTGAAATACATGAAATAGGATTATAGTCCCCAAATGATTCAAGCCCATTTTACAAAGTCTTCCAAAGGTTTTAGCATTAAGAATTATGTTGTGTTAGAGAACTGAGTGGTAGGGTATTTGTGAGCAGTGATGGTATTCCTCACAAACTGTCCTAGCAGAATACAGAAATCCTGGAAGACAAAGATCTGGTCACAGATGAAAATGGCAACAGCACTGTTCGTCAAAGTCCAGGGGTGAGCAACTATTTTCATTGTCACCTTCTATGCATCTTTATCCCCTCACTCCACTTTTCAATGTCTATATACATACTAACAACTTAAGATAAATGTATAAATGCACAGGTAAATATTAATATCATAATATATTTCTTATGCCACTGTTTTGAATCACATTAGTCAGGTATGCATTTTTACATGCAATTGTTGAAGTATTTGAAAGGCCATACTAATACACTGTTGTATTCCTTCTTTGGCCTTTGTAGGTCATCTACTATGTCACAGCGCAGATTACAAAGGACACATCAGAGGATACAACAGACCATAGACTGGCTTCGCAGCCAACCCCATCTCAGGTCTCATATGTCAATACTTCTGACAAATCCCAAAACCAGCTGCAGGTATCCACAGATGGCACTTCGGGTATCCCAAAGAACAAAGATTCAGACAACACCCCCAGCCTTCCTAATGCATTGCCTTGTAAACAGCACACTCGTTCAAGTTCGCTGAAGTCAAAACCCCAGTCTCCAACAGAAGGATCTGTGTTGGGCCTGTTTGGCCCTACACAGGGCAAGGTCCATGTGGTCAAGGCTCCACAAGTCCAAGTTAGCGTAGAAGAGAGGGTGGAGTCTCCAACTGCAATTTGCTTACCAGCTTCACTAGGGGGTCTTGACCCATTCCTTTTCCAGGCAAGTGCAAATCCTGATGAATTGAATTCTGCAAATCAGCAGCTTGTGCTTGATTCATCCAAGACTAGAGAGAGAAAATATGAAGAAGTGGAAGATGACTGTGAGACCTTTCTTAGTCCTGACTTGCCAGGAGCTGAGCCTCCACCTCCGCCTCCGCCTGATAATATTGCCTTCATGATCACGAACACCAAAGTGCAGGCTTTGTCCACTGGAGAGTACCAAAAACTTGTCAATGCCAATAGAGGCAATGTGCAAACTGTGACTGTAGGCAACAAACCACAGACAAAACAAGCGAGTGACATGGTTTCTGGAAATGTCACTAAAAGCAATAGGCAAGGAGATGTAGAAAACAGTGAATTAAGTAAAAAGCCTGTCATTATCATTTTTGATGAGCCCATGGACATCCGCTCAGCCTACAAACGCCTCTCCACCATCTTTGAGTGTGAAGAGGAGCTGGAGAGGATGTTAGCAGAAGAAAAGATAGAGGAGGAAAGTGAGGAAAATGAAGATGAGAAGGAAGGAGACATAAGAGAGCAGGTAAAGGGGGATATGAGGGATTCTGGAAAGGCATCAAGTGAGACAAACTCTTTCCTGGTCCCTAGAGACCATGGTAACATCTTTTCATCATTACCAATGTTGTCTGATGGGGCAATGCCAACAGAGGTAAATACAGATTTCAAACAAGATGCTAAGAAGAAGTTCAAGTTTAAATTTCCTAAAAAGCAGCTTGCAGCCCTGACACAAGCCATCCGGACAGGTACCAAGACAGGCAAGAAAACTTTGCAGGTCGTAGTCTATGAGGATGAAGAGGAGTCAGATGGTACTATTAAACAACACACAGAAACCAAGAGGTTTGAAATTGCTCTCTCTAAACAAGAGTCATCAACATCAGAATCAACCCCTCAGGAATCTCTTGGACGGACTGAAGAAATCAGAAAGAGCACTTACAAGACCCTTGATAGCCTTGAACAGACTATCAAACAACTGGAGACCACCATTTGTGAAATGGGACCAAAGTCTTCAGAGGACCTGCACTCCTCTGAATACTCAAAAACTCAGAGCAGTCAGGGTGAAGAGGCTTCTGATAAAGGAATTCCTCAGAAAACTTTGGTTCCCAAACCCTCCAGCAAAGGTCCCATCCTTCGGAAGAAGCCCAAACCTCAACTGCTTCCTCAGGCTGCTGAAAGCCCCACAGCAGGCATGTCCATCACAGCGGCTCCTACTCAGCAGGTCTCTCACTAGCTTTGATCGCCTCACTCGCAAAGACTAAGACTAAGGGTCTTTCCTTCTCCTTTTCCTCACAGCAGTCCCAGCCTAACCAGTGACTGCCACAAGATCCCTTATCTTCTTCTGGTTTAGGAAGACTGACTGTGGAATCTTTTAACACTCCATATATGGTGTCTGTATGTACTAGTCTGGTGTTTCACGGGTGATTTTAGTAGATGGCACACATTCACTGATGAGGTTCTAACCTTGTGTTCAGGCAGTCAAAGAACACTACTCTAAGTCTAAATCACATATTTACTTTGTTCCCTTTTCCCATTCTTTTTAAAGGGTTCTAAGGTATAAGCACGTAAGCTTCATCTGTTGGTGTTGAGGATTGGTTTGCATGCATTTTCACCTCTTCTTTCTGATGTGTGGAATATATCTATTTATACACTGCTCAAAAAAATAAAGGGAACACTCAAATAACACGTCCTAGATCTGAATGAATGAAATATTCTCATTGAACTTTGTTCTGTACAAAGTTGAATGTGCTGACAACAAAATCGCACAAAAATCATCAATGGAATCCATTGTTAACCAATGGAGGCCTGGATTTGGAGCCACACAGAAAATTAAAGTGGAAAAACACACTACAGGCTGATCCAACTTTGATGTAATGTCCTTAAAACAAGTCAAAATGAGGCTCAGTATTGTGTGTGGCCTCCACGTGCCTGTATGACCTCCCTACAACACCTGGGCATGCTCCTGATGAGGTGGCAGATGGATCTCCTCCCAGACCTGGACTAAAGCATCCGCCAACTCCTGGACAGTCTGTGGTGCAGTGTGGCGTTGGTGGATGGAGCGAGACATGATGTCCCAGATGTGCTCAATCGGATTGAGGTCTGGGGAATGGGCGGGCCAGTCCATAGCTTCCATGCCTTCATCTTGCAGGAACTGCTAACACACTCCAGCCACATGAGGTCTAGCATTGTCCTGCATTAGGAGGAACCCAGGGCCAACCGCACCAGCATATGGTCTCAGAAGGGGTCTGAGGATCTCTTCTCGGTACCTAATGGCAGTCAGGCTACCTCTGGCGAGCACATGGAGGGCTGTGCGGCCCTCCAAAGAAATGCCACCCCACACCATTACTGACCCACTGCCAAACCGGTCATGCTGAAGGATGTTGCAGGCAGCAGATCGCTCTCCACGGTGTCTCCAGACTCTGTCACGTCTGTCACATGTGCTCAGTGTGAACCTGCTTTCATCTGTGAAGAGCACAGGGCGCCAGTGGCGAATTTGCCAATCCTGGTGTTCTCTGGCAAATGCCAAGCGTCCTGCACAGCGTTGAGCTGTGAGCACAACCCCCATCTGTGGACGCCGGGCCCTCATACCATCCTCATGGAGTCGGTTTCTAACCGTTTGTGCAGACACATGCACATTTGTGGCCTGCTGGAGGTCATTTTGCAGGGCTCTGGCAGTGCTCCTCCTGTTCCTCCTTGCACAAAAGGCGGAGGTAGCGGTCCTGCTTCTGGGTTGTTGCCCTCCTACGGCCTCCTCCATGTCTCCTGGTGTACTGGCCTGTCTCCTGGTAGCGCCTCCAGGCTCTGGACACTACACTGACAGACACAGCAAACCTTCTTGCCGCATTGATGTGACATCCTGGATGAGCTGCACTACCTGAGCCACTTGTGTGGGTTGTAGAGTCCGTCTCATGCTACCACGAGTGTGAAAGCACCACCAACATTCAAAAGTGACCAAAACATCAGTCAGAAAGCATAGGTACTGAGAAGTGGTCTGTGGTCCCCACCTGCAGAACCACTCCTTTATTGAGTGTGTCTTGCTAATTGCCAATAATTTCCACCTGTTGTCTATTCCATTTGCACATCAGCATGTGAAACTGATTGTCAGTCAGTGTTGCTTCCTAAGTGGACAGTTTGATTTCACAGAAGTTTTTACTTGGAGTTATATTGTGTTGATTAAGTGTTCCCTTTATTTTTTTGAGCAGTGTATATAGTTAAACATTATGGAATATTTTATGCAGGTTTTGACTCTCTTTCAAAAAACAACATCCAATGTAGCACTCTTGTGTTTCGTTTTTTTTTTTTCAATTCCCTTTTCTCCCTTTTGATTTGAATCCCTCTTGCAGAACACCAGCGTGGCCTCACCTACTAGTCGGATGCCAGTGCCCGTGTCTGGCAAGACCAGGCAGCAGCCGGGTACCTCAGACAGAGAGAGGGCAGCAAAACAGCAAAAGCTACAGGACTCACAGAGGCAATTCCGCCAGGTAGTTTTGTCATAGGACCTCTGGTCCAGTCAGCCAGGGCACACATACTTAGAGATGCTTACTGAAAACATGCAAATTAGAGTATCTATGTTATAGAATAGTAAGCTTTTATAGGGCTTGAGTTACAAAGAGAAACTAACAAAGAGAAACTGAGTAAACTGTCCTTGAATATGTATGAATAGCTCACAGCTACCATGGCCTTGTTCTAATCTCTTTGGCTGTGCTTCAATTAGCTATGACTGAAAGCATGTGACTGTTATCTCATAACACCATGGAATGCTTCTGCTTCTGTTCACTCTGCTTGTGGTGTTGGTGCTGTGTAGATGGCAAAGACAAAAAAATAACCAAACAACAACAACAACAAAAAAACAGTTAATATTTCCTGAGTTACCATCACAGCTTGTTTTTAATTGGCCCCCTGCCATCCCATGCTTGGGTTACAGGCTGTCAAAAGTACTAACATGAATTGTATCATACATTTTACACTTCAGTTTTGCACCCAAATTTATTTCTGCTAAAACAACAAAACTCATGTCACTGTTTTCCACAACATTTCTGTGCTAGCCAAGATGCTCCTCTACTAAACCCAGTCTTGGAGACTTTCCCCTGTTTACTTCTCAGGGGATGAGTCCCCACTCCTCACTACCAAGATCAACCCCCTACTAAACTTCCACCACAGTGCACCTCTTCCTATCCTCTCGGAACGTCCTCTGGTATTGCATACTGGTTGGTTATCCTTTCACTGTGCACCACTCACCTGATCTAAAAGGAATTCTCCAGTGTTTTTAAGCCTAATCATGATCTGCCTCATCTGTATCGTACAACATCTAATGTAAGCAAAATCAATAGCTTTGTATTGCATGCAAACAAAATGTCTCTTAACTGCTTAGAACAAAATAAAAAACTTAAATAGGTAGTCTAGCGCAAACATTTAGGTTAACATCAGATGCTAGTAGGTTGTGTGGCATAACTTGAGCGTCAGCTTTTTGAGACATAATACTGATTAAACAAGCAAATGATGTTATTTTTATTTTATTCATTGAAAAAAATATTTGTATGAGGGCATTTGCACTTTAGCACATAAGGTCATAATTGGCCCACTGCACAGAGAACTTAATAGTTTGTGTTCTGAATTTTGTGGCCTTATCAAAAAAATACCGTACACATACCACATAAATTTTGTAAGGTCATGGTAGGCGTGACTTGTAAAAATATTGGGAGTTTGGAGACAGGTCATAAGTAATAAGCTCTAGTGGGCTGCACTGAATGGGGGAAAAAAAAAATTACATTTTTGGGCCTGGACCATGGTCAAATCCAACTAGTCTGTGCGCCTTTAACATCCAGAGTACAGTTGATAACACAACTGTGTTCTCTTCCTTGCAAGAGAATGTTTATTTTTCTTATATGTAATGTATCTCTGTTCGTCAGCTCGTGTTTTCTTGCATAACATGCATGGGTTATGGACAGGCTTATGGTTTGATGCAATGTTGATGAGTGAGTATCATCTCCACCCTACTTTGTGCTCCTCTTTCAAAAAGCATTGGATTGGTTTAAAAATTTATTCCCACCCTACTATCACTCAAAATTTCATCTCATGGTTGCCCTGAGATGTTCTTATTATGAGATCACAAGGCGCAAACCCCCACCCCACCCCCTGAGACTAAATGACCGTACGCTATAGATGCAGCAGATTGAAAAACATTGGTGTATTCCTTTAAAATGTAAATGATATTACTTTCCCCTATGTTCTTTAACTCTTAAGCTTTCACTTACAGTCCTGCACAAACACTGAAAATATTTTTGCCTTCTCTTGTGTGTGTGTGTGAGTGCATCTTTTAAGTCAATAATTAATGTCTTTGATTATCTCTGATAATTTAACTGTAGATCCTACTAGTGTAAGTGAAATGTGTTGAAACGTTCTTCACATCTTCATCATGAGTTTGCTTACAGCTGACAATCAATGTGTTCTGACATCTTTGTTTGCAGGCTAACGGAAGTGCTAAGAGATCTGGAGGAGATCCCAAATCCACTTCCCCTACCTTGCCTGCCTCTAAAATCCCAGCTTTTTCCTCTAGCATAGGAAAAGGTGCTTCCCAATCTGATGCTACTAACCCATTAAACTCCTCCTCTATCATCCCTCCTTTTTCTTCCTCCAACAAGTCTTCCATTCCCACCCCTCGCTCAATCCCTGCCCCTTCCTCACAGATTCCCTCCCTCACTAATGGTTCCCTAAAGCTTGGTCCACCCCCTCATAGTACTAAAGGCCTCTCCTTGTCCACTCAGACCCAAAATGGCCGACCTCCCTCCTCCTCCTCCCCTTCCCACTCTCCTTTGTCCCCCACCTTGTTGACTCAGGGTGCGAAGAGCATCCGAACCATACATACACCCAGCTTTGTCAGTTACAGTCGGCCACACAACGGGAGTGCTGGAAAGTCAGCTATCCCCATGGCAACAGTTGCTAAGGACGCTTCATAGAACGCTCAGCCACTCTGCTATCCTTTACTCAGCATTGCTCCTCATTTTGCACGAATTGTTGTTTTTATTATGATTATTTTGCTGTTCTGTTGCATCTAGTGTTCAGAGTGCACACAGAGTGTTTGGTTTCTGGCTGTTTATGCTGTTGCTTATCCATACAGTACTTTTATATTGCATATTTGCAATCATCAACCCATTTTGAACTTAAATTTCAAGGAAATAATCCTGACAATGAAATATAATGAAAAAAATACTGACAGTTTACACACTGAAGAAGAAACGTGTTCAAGAGAGTTTGTTCACAGTGTGATTTTGGATTATTCAGTTTCCTACATTTGAATTATATTAAAAATATATTTTATTATCAAGACAAAAGCCTAAGAGTTCTAGAATAAAATGTGTAAAATAATGAGTACTTTGCCCTGAATACAGTTGGGTGATTGTACTATATATTGATCTTTTTTTTTCTTAAACATTGGTTGCAGCCATAGTGTTACCTTTGCAGATGGACATTTTCTTAACTGACATTTTATGTTGTTTTCAATTTCACTGCCATTGTCTTTTCAGATGTTATTATGAAATGACAGCATCACAATGAGTGATGCCTAGTCTATTCAATAGGTGCCAAAAGTTATTTGAATTTTCCATCCATTGTTCAGAAACATTGAATATACTATGTTAGAGATTCAAGATGTATATTTAGGATGGGTTGTTCCCAAGAGAATCTACAATAATATCTGCAATAACTTAGTGGAAGACTACAGCTCTTAAGTTAATAAAAAATCAATGTCTAGGTATATGCTTAAATGATAGTGATCAATGATACTGTTCTGTATTCCCCATGTATATAAATGTAACTGCTCTTAAGAGATTTAGTTTAGATTTGTTAACATAATGTACCAAAGTTGGTTTCTATGCATGCCTTTCTGCAATGGTAGATAAATTATGTAAAATGATGAGCTAAAATGCTTGCAGATATGTTTTGTAAATAAATATATTTACTCTGGATGTGTGAAGCTTTAAAGACTACAGCAGCAAAGAGCGGGGGAAAGACTTTGTACGTGTGAGGACAATAAACATCTGCATGTTTGTCTTCTGGGTTGTCTACTTATTTTCAGCTTTTTCAGATGCTTTAAAAACAATATCAAGGTTTGTGATGCTACAACTAGGTCTAGAAGTTGGTTTGAAATTGAATTCGGAACATTTTTCTCAGTGGAAGGTTTCCTTCTGCTTTAAAGCCATCTATGTTAAGCAGTAAATTTAATTACACTGCACATTTCTAGGTCCTAAGACTTCTGCACTTACATGAGCGACAGTATGACTAAATATATAAGTATTAGAGATGGCACCAATACACCAGTGTTTGAAAAATGATAGCATAATGAGACCGAGGGAGAGTCTACAACAAAGGTGTCGAACTCAACCACTAAAAGGGCCATATTTAAAAATCTCAGCAAATCGGTGGGCCAGCTGTGTTTTTATTTAATTTTTACTTAACATTTTGCCAGGACCCGACCAGGTCTTTTTGTGCCACCGACCCAGAGATTGCTGTTGGGGGGTCAGAATGCACACTATGTCACAGGGCATACTGGGGACTGTAGTGCATCTCAGGGTGAAATGGGCTACTAATGATAGAGAATTAAAATAATTTTGCAGGCCAAATAGGAGTGTGGGCCTTGTGTTTGACATGTGGGGGCTGCAATATAGACTAAAAGTACGAGGAGTCATACTTTAAAATGACAAAAGGAGAGAGGTAAAACAGAACAGCATAATTCTGAGACAACTGAGCCTACTGGTAAGTACCTATTTTCTGAAATCAAATGTGTGATATATTACTCTCCAATAAATCAGGCTTATTTTGATTTGTTAAAGTTCAACAGTGTGTATACACACACACACACACACACACACACACACACACACACATATATATATATATATATATATATATATATATATATATATATATATATATATATACAAACCAGATTCCAAAAAAGTTGGGACACTAAACAAATTGTGAATAAAAACTGAATGCAATGATGTGGAAATGGCAAATGTCAATATTTTATTCAGAATAAAACACAAATCACAGATCAAAAGTTTAAACTGAGAGAATGTATCAATTTAAGGGAAAAATATGTTGTTTCAAAATTTCATGGCATCAACAAATCCCAAAAAAGTTGGGACAAGGCCATTTTCACCACTGTGTGGCATCCCCCCTTCTTACAACACTCAACAGACGTCTGGGGACAGAGGAGACCAGTTTCTCAAGTTTAGAAATAGGAATGCTCTCCCATTCAAGTCTAATACAGGCCTCTAACTGTTCAATCGTCTTGGGCCTTCTTTGTCGCACCTTCCTCTTTATGATGCGCCAAATGTTCTCTATAGGTGAAACATCTGGACTGCAGGCTGGCCATTTCAGTACCCGGATCCTTCTCCTACGTAGCCATGATGTTGTGATTGCTGCAGAATGTGGTCTGGCATTATCTTGTTGAAAAATGCAGGGTCTTCCCTGAAAGAGATGACATCTAGATGGGAGCATATGTTGTTCTAGAACCTGAACATAGTTCTCTGCATTAATGGTGCCTTTCCAGACATGCAAGCTGCCCATGCCACAAGCATTCATGCAACCCCATACCATCAGTGATGCAGGATTTTGAACGGAGCGTTGATAACAACTTGGGTTATCCTTGTCCTCTCTGGTCCGGATGACATGGCGTCCCAGTGTTCCATAAAGAACTTCAAATCGTGACTCATCTGACCACAGAACAGTCTTCCATTTTGCCACACTCCATTTTAAATGACCCCTGGCCCAGTGCAAACGTCTGAGCTTGTGGAGCTTGCTTAGAAATGGCTTCCTCTTTGCACTGTAGAGTTTCAGCTGGCAATGGCGGATGGCACGGTGGATTGTGTTCACTGACAATGCTTTCTGGAAGTATTCCTGAGCCCATTCTGTTATTTCCTTGACAGTGGCATTCCTGTTTGAGGTGCAGTGACGTTTAAGGGCCCGGAGATCACGAGCATCCAGTAGAGTTTTACGGCCTTGACCCTTACGCACAGCGATTGTTCCAGATTCTCTGAATCTTTTGATGATGTTATGCACGGTTGATGATGATAACTTAAAAGTCTTTGCTATTTTACGCTGGGTAACACCATTCTGGTATTGCTGCACTATCTTTCTGCGCAGCAATGGTGGAATTGGAGATCCTCTTACCATCTTGGCTTCTGAGAGACACTGACACTCTGAGAAGCTCTTTTTATACCCAATCATTTTGTCAATTGAGCTAATTAGTGTTAATTGGTCTTCCAGCTGTTAGTTATATGCTCAATTTCCTTTTTCCAGCCACTTATTGCTACTTGTCCCAACTTTTTTGGGATTTGTTGACACTGTGTTTGTTGAAACTTTTGATCTTTCATCTATGTTCTATTACGAATAAAATATTGACATTTGCCATCTCCACATCATTGCATTCAATTTTTATTCACAATTTGTTTAGTGTCCCAACTTTTTTGGAATCCAGTTTGTATATATATATATATATATATATATATATATATATATATATATATATATATTACACACCCTTTTTGATATGAGCTTTGACTTAAAAGGCATAGCTATGTAAGACGTCACAGAAATGATAAGATATTTGTTGGACAAGTAACATATTTGAACTGCCTATTCATTCCTATTTACAGATATTTTGACCAAGTTTCAAAAAGCATAAAGCACCTTTCGTTCATAGATACTGGACACAACTTACTAAAGTGCAATAAATGGAAGATGCTAAATCAATCAATCAACCTTTATTTAGTCTCGGAGAACATTGAGGGTGTTCCTCATTTACAATGTTGCCGAGTTAATACAGAGTAAGGGATTGATAATGGGTAAGAGCATATCAATTGATAAAAGTTAATTTTATACACACACACATATATATATATATATATATATATATATATATATATATATATATATATATATATATATATATATATATATTTCACTTTATTAGGTACACCTTTCTAGTAAAAGTTTGGACCCCCTTTTGCCTTCAGAACTGCCTTAATTCTTCGTGCCATACCTTGGAAACATTCCTTAGAGATTTTGGTAGGTTATTTGAGTTACTGTTGCCTTTCTATCTCAAACCAGTCTGCCCATTCTCCTCTGACCTCTCACATCAACAAGGCATTTTTGTCCACACAACTGCCGCTCACTGGACATTTTCTGTTTTTCGGACCATTCTCTGTAAACCGTAGAGATAGTTGTGTGTGAAAATCCCAGTAGATCAGCAGTTTCTGCAATACTCAGACCAGCCCATCTGCCACCAACAACCATGCCATGTTCAAAATCACTTAAATCACCTTTTTCCCCCATTATGATGCTCAGTTTGCACTTCAGCAAGTTGTCTTGACCACTTGTACATGCCTAAATCCATTGACTTGCAGCCATGTGATTGGCTGATTAGCTATTTGTGTTAACAAGCAATTGAACTACCTAACAAGGTGGCCGGTGAGTGTATATGTATGTGTGTTTGTAATATATATATAAACCAGCCATTAGGGGTGTACTTTCTGGAAATTGGACTACTGTAGGTCGAAGACCATCAAAGAGGACAGGAGGAAGGCAGGTTAGAAGGCAGCGAGAGAGAAGGAAAGGCAGGAGTGTGGAGGTTAGAGTAGGGACAATGACTGGTAATCTGCCTTTACCAGAGCTTGCAGACATGATGGAGAGAAGGAAGGTAGATATTCTGTGTGTTCAGGAGACCAGATGGAAAGGAAGCAAGGCCAGGAACATTGGAGGTGGATTCAAACTGTTCTATCATGGTGTAGAGAGGAAGAGCAATGGAGTAGGGATAATCCAAAAGGAACAGCTTGGGAAAAGTGTTCTGGATGTAAAGAGAGTGTCAGACAGGATCATGAGGCTGAAGTTGGAGGTTGATGGTGTAACTTTGAATGTGGTCAGTTCATATGCACCACAGGTTGGTTGTCAGTTAGAGGAGAAAGAGGAATTTTGGAGTAAGATGGATGAAGTGGTAGATGGTGTCCCTAGAGAGGAGAGATTGGTGCAGACTTCAATGGACATGTTGGTGAAGGAAACAGAGGGGATGAAGAAGTGCTGGGTATGTATGGTGTGAAAGACAGAAATGCGGAAGGTCAGATGGTTGTAGATTTTGCAAAGAGAATGGAAATTTCTGTGGTGAACATGTATTTTCAGAAGAGGGAAGAACACAGGGTGACAAGAGTGGAGGGAGGTGCACACAGGTGGATTATATCCTTAGCAGGAGATGCCACCTAAAGGAGATTGGAGATTGTAAAGTGGTGCCAGGGGAAAGTGTAGCAAGGCAGCATAGGGTGGTTGTCTGTAGAATGAGATTAGAAACAAAGAAGAGGAAGAGAGTGAAGACAGAGCGAAAGATTAGATGGTGAAAGCTGAAGGAGGAGGATGGTTGCAGGCAGTTCAGGGAAAAATTGCAACAGGCCCTTGGGGGCAGTGAGGAGCTACCTCAGGACTGGGAAACAACAGCTAAGGTGGTGAGAGAAACTGGCAAGAATGTGTTGGGTGTTTCGTCTGGTCAGAGGAAAGAAGACAAGGAAAGTTGGTGGTGGAATGAGGAAGTAAAGGAGAGTATTCAGAAGAAGAAGGCAGCTAAGAAAAAGTGGGATAACCAGCGAGATGAAGGAAGTAGGCAGGAGTACTGTGAGGCTAGTTGCATAGCAAAAAGAATTGTGGCAAGGGCAAAGGCTCAGGCCTATGATGAGCTGTATGAGAGGCTGGACATTAAAGAAGGAGTAAAGGACTTGTATCGGTTGGCTAAACAGAGAGATAGAGCTGGAAAGCATGTACAGCAGGTTAGGCTGATAAAGGATAGAGAGGGAAATGTACTAGTGAGTGAACAGAGAGTGTTGAGTAGATGGAAGGAGTACTTTGAAGAACTAATGAATGAGGAAAAAAGGAAAGAGAGAGGAGGACAATGGGGGGAAAGATAGTGGATCAGGAAGTGCAGAGAATTAGTAAGGTGGAAGTGAGGGCAGCTTTAAAAAGGATGAAGAATGCCTGATGAGAGGAGAAGCAGTGTATTGGTCCCCATTTTTAAGAACAAGGGTGATGTGCAGAGCTGCAGTAACTACAGAGGTATAAAGTTGATAAGCCACACCATGAAGATATGGGAAAGAGTTGTTGAAGCAAGGCTTTGGTGGATGGAGCGAGACATGATGTCCCAGATGTGCTCAATCGGATTCAGGTCTGGGGAATGGGCGGGCCAGTCCATAGCTTCAATGCCTTCTTCTTGCAGGAACTGCTGACACACTCCAGCCACACGAGGTCTAGCATTGTCCTGCTTTAGGAGGAACCCAGGGCCAACCGCACCAGCACATGGTCTCACAAGGGGTCTGAGGATCTCATCTCGGTACCTAATGGCAGTCAGGCTACCTCTGGCGAGCACATGGAGGGCTGTGCGGCCCTCCAAAGAAATGCCACCCCACACCATTACTGACCCACTGCCATACCGGTCATGCTGAATGATGTTGCAGGCAGCAGATCGCTCTCCACGGCATCTCCAGACTCTGTCACGTCTGTCACATGTGCTCAGTGTGAACCTGCTTTCATCTGTGAAGAGTACAGAGCGCCAGTGGAGAATTTACCCATCCTGGTGTTCTCTGGCAAATGCCAAGTGTCCTATACGGTGTTGGGCTGTGAGCACAACCCCCATCTGTGGACGCCAGGCCCTCATACCATCCTCATGGAGTCGGTTTCTAACCATTGTGTGGCCGGCTGGAGGTCATTTTGCAGGGCTCTGGCAGTGCTCCTTCTGTTTCTCCTTGCACAAAGGCGGAGGTAGCGGTCCTGCTGCTGGGTTGTTGCCCTCCTAGGGCCTCCTCCACGTCTCCTGGTGTACTGGCCTCTCTCCTGGTAGCGCCTCCAGGCTCTAGACACTACGCTGACAGACACAGCAACCCTTGCCACAGCTCGCATTGATGTGCCATCCTGGATGAGCTGCACTACCTGAGCCACTTGTGTGGGTTGTAGAGTCCGTCTCATGCTACCACGAGTGTGAAAGCACCACCAACATTCAAAAGTGACCAAAACATCAGTCAGAAAGCATAGGTACTGAGAAGTGGTCTGTGGTCCCCACCTGCAGAACCACTCCTTTATTGAGTGTGTCTTGCTAATTGCCAATAATTTCCACCTTTTGTCTATTCCATTTGAACAACAGCATGTGAAATTGATTGTCAACCAGTGTTGCTTCCTAAGTGGACAGTTTGATTTCACAGAAGTTTGATTTACTTGGAGTTATATTGTGTTGTTTAAGTGTTCCCTTTAGTTTTTTTGAGCAGTGTATATATATATATATATATATATATATATATATATATATATATATATATATATATATACATACATACATATATATATATATATATATACATACATACATATATACACATGGCATGAATTTGGTACCAAAAGTTTCAAATAAAATGATTAAATCCACAAAAAACAGTGAGCATCAAAATGTCAGAAATTTGTTGCAAATACAAATAATTAGTCATTTTTTCAAAGAATTCTGCTCATTTGCTTATTAAGGTATGGACTTGTTACTTATTTTGCTAATACATTTTTTGCTTCTGAATGTTTTCTTTTGCTACTGACTTTTGCCACTTTTTAACAGGGGACATGTTTTAGGAGAAGGAATCCGCCTATGCTTTCAGTTGGGCAACTGCTTTGGAGTAACAGGTCTTATGAACATGTAGCAATGATCTTCCTTGTCCAGCATTAGCCAGCTGGAGCTACAGGCTAGTAGCTACAAAATCATGTTAGCTTGTTTACATTTATCTCAGTTAAGAATGCAGTCTTGAAAGGCAACACAGAAGCAATTGTTTATATTAAAAACACAGTTTAGGCCAAAGCTTTATAACACTTGACAATGTCTCAGGTATCAAGCAATGCATTTATAACTATTTTGTGTAATAACGGGATGTAGCTTTTAGAGCCATTAAGTGCTTCGGACATGTGGTTCCTAGTACTATAATGGTGAACTATTCTGACTCTAAATTTCTCTAAAAAGGCACACTTAACACCGAACCACTCAATGATTTTGTTTACATCTAAACCATTGAATGATTAAGTAATTCTCCAAAATCAGTGGATTTCTTCTTTAAATTCCAAGGTGCACAGCCTTGCGCTGCGACAGGTTAGAGGTGCCACAATGGAGTCATTTTTGGCAGGCACACCCTTGTGCCATTACCAACGCATCATGTGTAACCTAGCTTTAAGGTCTGGTTACTGGGCCATGGGTTCTTTCTTCTGTAGCCATGGCTCTCTTTTTACTGTCAAAATAATTATGAATATTAATTATTGGCTCATACAACCACTGAGTCTTTTGTGGTAAGGCAACACTGCTGGACTTTACAGGAAAGGACAGAGCAGACTCTACCTGCTCAGGAGACTGAGGTCCTTTGGTGTGCTGGGGCCACGCCTGAGGACCTTTTTTGACACAGTGGTGGCATCAGCCATCTTCTATGGAGTGGTCTGCTGGGGTGGCAGCATCTCCACTGCAGACAGGAAGAAACTGGACAAACTGATCAGGAGGGCCAGCTCGGTCCTGGGAACTCCTCTAGACCCAGTGCAGGCGGTGGGAGAAAGGAGGATGCTAAACAAGCAAGCATCCATGCTGGAGAACGACTCCCACCACTATGCTATGTATTTTTTGGAGTCGATCAGATTGGTAGTTTTTAATAAAATTAAGTTTAATAATTAAAAACCTCCCATAAGAATGAATGGCGGAATGTTCAGAACTTCAAATTCTAACTGACATCGATGATGTCACAGCAGGCCACTCAGTCCCACAGACACAGCTGTCATGCAGAGACTCCATTTCAGTTTTAAACGGTAGACAAACATGTTCTTTCTGAAACCTCAAAATATCTCATCATTTTATCAATTAGCTTTAGAGTTAGGAGCATTTGTTTGGCACTAGGCACAGAAAACTGCCCTATTCACTCCCATGGAAATTTCTCAAAATCAGAATCTTCTTATATCAAGATTTTCTCTGTGTTTAACGTGTCATGACTCAGACATTTTCTTCTCCATACACACAACATTACACCAAAATAATCCTCAAGGGATCTTTTCTCACACCATCTATCCGTTTAAGCGATAGATTAAACATTTCCCAAGTTACGACTGTTTGTTCAAAGGGTGCAAATTGGACTCAAACAAGTCTTCTCGCTCTGTTCCCTCTCAGCTCATTTTAAAGGCCCCCCGCTGCAATCCAGATGAGAACCAGAGCCGAGAGGGAACGAGAGCTTGCCGCTCCGCCACCTCGTTATCGCCCCCAGCTGGCAGCTCGACCGCCTGGGTCGAAGGTAGCGGCCTCGCTGCGTAATAGGGGGCGGGGCCCGAGCGGCGGAGCTCGGGACTCGCTCCTTCATCCGGTGCAGGGCCTGCCCTTCCATTAGGCGATAGCAAATGCTAGGGGCGCCGTCTGTCCAGGGGGGCGCTCGCGTGCATGTTTTTTTTTTTTTTTTTTTTTTTTTACAAATGAACAAGTAATAAATATGAAAACAGACAAAGTCCACATAATCATAACTTCATTGTTTAATAATGTTAGTCAAATTAATATTTATAATAACAACACACAACACCTATCACCCACGCGTGCCCCCCCCCCCTACTGTTTGTTGTACAGTAAAAGTTCCCTTCAGAAAAATAGTTACTAGCTAGCAAGTGATCAGTTGCCCCCTTCCCTAAACTCATTAAAGAAATTTGAAAAGACCCCTCCCTCATTTTCACTAAATAAGCAGGTCTTAATCCTCCTTGAGGGCGGCGTGGTGGGTAGCGCTGTCGCCTCACAGCAAGGAGGGCCTGGGTTCTATTCCCCGGCCGGGTGACCGGGGTCCTCTCTGTGTGGAGTTTGCATGTTCTCCCCGTGTCTGCGTGGGTTTCCTCCGGGTGCTTCCCACAGTCCAAAGACATGCAGTCAGGCCAATTGGGTGTGCTAAATTGTCCCTGTGTGTGAGTGACTGTCTGTGTGTCTGCCCTGTGATGGACTGGCGACCTGTCCAGGGTGTATCCTGCCTTCCGCCTGAAGACTGCTGGGATAGGCTCCAGCTCCCCCCCGTGACCCTGACGGAGAAGCAGCTTAGAAATTGGATGGATGGATTAATCCTCCTTGATTAGAGACTCTCTACAATAAGCAGAAAGTTGTTCTCTGCACTACTTTATGTAATAGTTAAAAAATATTTTTTGTGCAACACCTTTATATTTATTGTTTTACGGTTATATTTATAATTCATTTACTTTTTATTTGCGTCTTTACTACTGATTTTACTGTTTTACTGTTATTTTCGTTCTTAAATGAAAAAAACTCAAACATAAAGCTTTGCAGTGTCTGCGTATGAGTGTATAAACCCGATGATTGATGATGCAGGGGGCACCAACCAAAATCTCACCTAGGGCACCACATTGGTCCAGTGTCGTCCTCCTCCCACCATCACTCCCACACGTTGAGGGAACTCGGGCTTTGCGCTTGACCCTCGCGGCCCTCTCCCCAGCGTACTCTACGAGGTGCGTACTCTGTGTGTTGGGGCCCCGCCTTTCTGCCGGCTCTTGAGGCCGTCATCGTTGGGGGCCCGGGGGGCGGGCACATGCCACATTCACACCCACACACACTTGCAGCTCTTTTCAGGCACTCTTGCAGTTCCTTCAGGAAATGCACATCTAGTTCTCCTGTTCCTGTCTGCTTATAGTGAGACTCACCTGCTCCAACTATCAACTCTATCAACTCAGCCACCTTCTCACCCTGGCTGCTGTGCCTGCTGGCACTGCAGTTATTCAGTTCCAGCACCATGGCTATTGCACAGCCATCTTGTTCCAACTCAGCTGCCCCAGACTACCATACCTGTCAACCTCATAGCTGAGCCTGACTCTTGCACCATGGCTATCCTGCAGCAACCTTGCTGAGCCTGCCTGTTAGCGCTCCGGCTATCCTGCTCCAATCCTGCTCAGTCGAGTGACTAGCACTGCAGCTATCCTGCTCTATCGCACCTGAAATTATCCTGCTTGAACAACAGCTATCCTACTCCGTTTCCCCAGAGCCTGAGTACTATCTTGCTCCACTTCCCCTGAGGCTGACTGTCAACACTGTGACTAGCCTACACCACTTCTCCCTAGGCTGACAGTCAACACCATGGCTATCCTGCTCCAACTCCAACATGCCTGGACACTAGTCCTGACTGAACTGGTTGCCATAATCTGGTCTTCGCTGTGATTTGTTGCAGAGTAGTTTGGTATAATGATACCTCTCCCTTGTGTCTGTGTAGCGTCCTCTGGTCTGTCAATGCTTCTGTTAAACACTCTAATGTTATTGCTAGCTGCTCTTACCCTGCTCAGCCGGATTGTTAGCACTGTGTCTATTCTACTCTAACCCTGCTGACCTGGTTGTCAGCATCTCAGTTACCCTGCTCCAACTCCAATATGCCTGGACACTAGTCCTGACTGAACTGGCTGCCCTAATCTGGCCTTCGCTGTGATCTGTTGCAGAGTAATTTGGTATAATAATGATGCCTCTCTCTGTGTATCATCCTCTGGTCTGTCAATGCATCTATTAAACGCTCTGATATTATTGCTAGCTACTCCACTTTTTCCTGGTTTAGTTTGTCCCTACCTGTCGCTGGAGCCCCCATTTTGGTCAGACCATCTGTCTAACACTGCTACTGAACTGTATAAATCTAGTCACTATTGTCTCCCCAAAATTTGTGTAATAGCAGCCAGTAGAGCTGGTATACTCTGTCGATGACATTATGTTCACTGTGGCTTGAGACTAAATTGCAATGTGCATTACTCTGAAGGTACCAACCTTTGTTCTTTTTGGACTTGCTCTTGCATTTCTGTTCGCTCATCTATCCGCTCCTCTAACCTCAGTTACCTGCACTCTCTTACTCAGAGCTACTCACTCTTGCTAGCTCAGCTTCCTCCTGCTTATTGCTACTTGGTGACTTTAATATTCATATTAATGTTGCTACTAGTATATATGTGACTGATTTTCTGTCTCTCCTTGAATGTTTTCTCTTCACTCAGCATGTTGACTTGCCCATTCATGACAGAGGCCACACTCTTGACCTAGTCTGCTTCTCCTGTGTACAGATTCTACATCTCTTTTCTCTTCCGATTACATTATCAGACCATAAGCTTATTCTATTTGCAGTCCTTGCTACTGTAACTCAGTCAGTGAAAAGACTTCTCTTTTCGTAGTATTGAATCTGTTGATCCTCGCTCTCTTATCCAGTCTAGCTCTAGGGCTTTTGTACTCTGCTCTGCCCCTCTTTCTCCTGAACATGCTACAATGCTGAATATGTCTCTCTCCAAGTCCCTCAATGCAGTAGCTTCTATGAAAACCAAAGCTGTTTCTTTTACCACTTCTGAACCTTGGTACACTATTGAACTATGAAGCAGGCTGTATAAAACATCTAAACTTACAGTGCACACTGATGCTTATAAGGAGATTTTCTGTGCTTACAGAGATGCACTATGCACTGCTAAATCTAGCTATCTTTCTAGTCTTTTTAACATGCCGAACTCCCACCATCTATTTTCAACCATCTCTAAGCTTTTCAACCCTTCGGTAGGCATTGTTGTACCTTCCTCTGAACTCTGTACCTCATTCTTACATTTCTTTGAAAGTAATATATCTAAAGTCAACAACTGTCTTATGGTCTCCTCCCCTAAAAATGTTCTTTTGCTCTCCTTTGAACACCCAGCCTTTAGCCTCTGCTTCCCTGCCTTCAACCCTGGTACTGAGTCTCTCGTTACATATTCATATTACATATTCTAAAAGTACAACCTGCTCCTTTGACCTCCTCCCCACACCACTACTCAAAGCATGTACAGTACCTCACAAAAGTGAGTACACCCCTCATATTTCTGCAAATATATCTTTTCATGGGACAACACTACAGAAATTAAGCTTGGATATAACAAAGTAGTCAGTGTACAGCTTGTATAACAGTATAGATTTACTGTCCTCTGAAAAATAATTCATACAGCCATTAATGTCTGGTAACATGAGTGAGCACACCTCACATGTCCAAATTGTGCTCAAAGTGTCAATATTTTGTGTGACCACCATTAGATAGATAGATAGATAGATAGATAGATAGATAGATACTTTATTGATCCCGAAGGAAATTTTGGCATCCAGCAGCAACAACACAATACAGTAGGAAACATATTCAACATCTATCAAACACAGAACAATAGAAAATATATAAGGGTATAGAAACTTTCTATACAAGGTAAAGAACTATCTGTAGATGGAGCAGTGCAGTAGATTTTTCTAACAGCCAATAAATAAATTCACAGATCAAAGTGCAAGGTGCAAATGACATTGGTTATAAAAGTTATAAAAGTGACTGATGTGCCATAGAATTATTAATATGTATGTCACGGAGCAGCCGTGACGCTTACGCCAATCACACACACACTCTCATACATCCAGTCATTCACGCAAGCGCACAGCCGCAGAGGCAGCTATCTGCCGGCATTTTTAAAACTCCAGCTGACTTACTGCGACAGTAGCACTGTATTTTTAATCCCGTTTGCTGTCTTGGTTTACCCGGTTTAAGCATTTCATATTTCACCCTTCACCATAGCATCTCGTTCGCATTTGTTACAGTGGGCAGGGAGGCCTACCGCCACTTCGTAGCATTTGTTTTTCATTTCACCATTCGCATTTTCAACACGCGCCCAACGCTTTCTTTTCCCAGGACGAAACCGAGGGACTGGTCCATTCTATAATTATTGTGGGGGAGTCAGTGCGCTCCGGGCGGCGCAGACTATTTTAGTGGGGGTGTTTTACTGAGTGTGGGGAAAATGTATTTGATAATGTGTAGTGGGGATTTTTGTTTAGTGAAAATTATTTTGGGTGTTTATGTATTTTGTGTTTAGTCTTTTCTGTTGTTATTTTGCATTTAGAATGTTGTTATTTAGTTGATTGATTTACTTGTGCAATTGGGCTCATCTGTGGGGAGGGGCTACGGGTATAAAAGCCCAGTAGAGGCTCCAGAGCAGGGGTTCTTTTTGATGTAGATGCTTTGGGAGAAGGTACTGTGTCTTGGCTGTTTTAAGTAGTTGTGTTCAGGGTCATTTATTTGACTTAGCCTGGCAAACTTGAAGCCTGTTGCACTGTATTTGCTTTGTTTGATGAAAAGTTTTAGAAAAGAGAAAAAAAATAAATAAATAAAACGGGAAAGAAGCTTCACTACATCTCTCTGTCCACTCCACCGCCGTTCATCCTTGCAACATGTGGTGTCAGAAGTGGGACATGGAGTGGCAGAGATGAAGACAAAGATGGCGACCAGGAAGGCAAACAGCAAAACCAATGTAGAGGCAGCGGCGTCAGCAGCAGTCGGGGGTGGTGTAGAGGCGATAGCCGCAGCAGGAGCCACAGCCAATGCAGAGCTGAGAGATGAGTCTTCCCTGGACCGGCTGGCAAGAATGTTTGAGTCCTTCATGACGGTGCAACGAGCCAGAGACGAGAAACTGGAGAAAGAGTTTGCACGGCAAGCCCAGCAGTATTCCGTCCTTACCCACCAGGTGACACAGCTCCAGCTGGATGTGGAGACCGTGAGAGAGAGGGGGAGTTCTCCTGCCCCTTCTCGCAGTGCAACACCTGAACCGGCTGCAGACACCACCAGAGGGGGTAGGACGTCATACCAGCTGAAGATGCCAAAGCTGGAAGAGGCCGACAACATCGACCATTACCTGATGACATTCGAGAAGCTGGCAGTAGCCTGTAAGTGGCCCAAGGAGGACTGGGCAATCCACTTGATACCACTTTTAACAGGCAAAGCCAGGAGCGCCTTCATTGCGATGGACCCTGGAAATAACATGGATTTTGAAAAACTGAAGGAAGCCATTCTGAAAAAATATGAAATAAACGCAGACACTTACCGCTCACAATTCAGAGCAATGGACACCAGCCAAGACGAAACGCCACAAGAATTGTACATCCGCCTAAAAGACCTGTTTTGTAAATGGGTGAAGTATGACACCAGTAGCAAAGACGCCCTCATGGAAACCATGGTGCTGGAACAATACATGCGTGTTCTCTATCCGGAGGTGAGGACCTGGGTCAAAGAACGCAATCCGATGACAGCAGCAGAGGCCGCCACCCTAGTGGAGAATTTCGTCGCCGCACACAAAGGCTCCAAGAGGTACCGCTACGCTGGAGTGCTGGACTGTCAACCCTGGGGTAAGTCTGATGGTGTTGGTAGTGGACGTGGTTCTGGTGCGCCCCCTAACTACAGTAGGAACACCCCACCCCCTCCCCAAAGCAAAGTGCCGCTCCAAGGGGTATCATGCTTTAACTGTGGTAGGGAAGGTCACAAGAGCCCCGCTTGCCCCCTCAGAAAGCCCAAGCATTCCCACCTATGCTATGTTTCCAACCCTAGCACATCTGTTAAGACCCAGCAGAGCAGAGATCCTGTTGTTATCATAGAGCTTAATGGGAAGTCCACCACGGCCCTAGTTGACACAGGATGTGCGCAGACATTGGTTCAGGCAGATTTAGTGCCCCTTGAGTTCAGAAATGACAATGATAGGTTGACTATCTGTTGTGTTCATGGTGATACAAGTGAGCATAGTACAGCAGATGTGTATGTCAGAGTATGTGGTCAGACGTATTTACTCAAGGTGGGGCTGGTCCCCAAACTGCCATACCCAATGCTGTTAGGTCGAGACCTCCCAGTATTGTCAGATCTGGTAGGGAAAACTGCTTTAAGCTGTGTGGTGACAAGAGCTATGGCTAAGGCTGAAACCATTGACATGGCTGATTTTCCGTTTTATGGTGAGGATGTCCTAGGTGAGACAGCATGCACCCGTGAGCAGAGATGTGCCAAGCGTAGACAGACAGTGCTAGACATTGTAGACCAGTCAAGCCTACAGAATGAGTCTGATGTTCATCCCCCTAGCCTGTCTGAGGCTGAGGTGCACTTTTCTGGTGATGTTGCTGTATTGCAGCGTACAGACCCAACACTAGCCAGACTGTTTAAGAAGGCAGAAGAAGGTTCTTGTTTTGTCCCATCTCTTGGTAAGGAAGTTTTTATCCTTCAGAATAACATCTTGTGCAGACAGAGTGAAGATGGTTTGCAGCTTGTTGTGCCAGAGCAGTACAGACAGCAAGTTTTGGAGCTAGGCCACACAATCCCATGGGCAGGTCATCTAGCTCATATGAAAACACTGCAACGTATTAGTAGACACTTTTATTGGCCCGGAATGTTTTCACAAGTGAAAGATTACTGCAGATCATGTCCCCAATGTCAACTAGCGGGAGGGAAAGGTTTTGCACGTGCTCCATTAGTGCCACTCCCTGTTGTTGACACTCCATTTGAGAGGATAGGGGTAGATGTCATTGGTCCCCTGGAAAAGAGTAGGTCAGGGAACCGCTTTATTTTAGTAATCTGTGACTACGCTACCAGGTACCCCGAGGCCTTCCCTCTAAAGGTGGTCACTGCCAAACAAGTTGCTTCTTGCCTACTCCAGCTATTTTCTAGAGTAGGGATTCCCCGTGAGGTGTTAACTGACCAGGGCCCCAACTTCATGAGTAGAATACTGAAGCAAGTTTATGACCTGTTAGGGATAAAGCGCATTAGAACCACCCCCTATCACCCACAGACGGATGGACTCGTTGAGCGGTTCAATCAGACCCTACTGAACATGCTCAGACGGTTTGTGGATGACAGTGGAAAAGAGTGGGACCAGTGGCTACCCTACCTGTTGTTCGCGTACAGAGAGGTCCCACAAGAGTCAACAGGGTTCTCTCCTTTCGAACTGCTGTACGGACACCAGGTGCGGGGCCCACTGGATGTGCTGAAGGAGACCTGGGCAGGTGAGACATCAGAGCAGACGGACATCTCCTACGTCTTGAAGATGAGGGAGAAGCTGACTGCTGTGACTGTCATGGCTCAAGAAAATCTCCGCAAGTCCCAAGATCGACAGAAGGCATGGTATGACCGGTCTGCCCGCACGTGCAGCTTCCAGCCTGGTGACCGGGTCCTGCTGTTGTTGCCCAGCTCAGGTAATAAGCTGTTGGCGAAATGGCAGGGGCCCTACACCGTGACGCGCAAGATGGGAAAGGTGACCTATGAGATCAACATGCCCGATCGTCGAAAGAAACATCAAGTCTTCCATGTCAACATGTTGAAGCGGTGGACAGAGCGGGTGGAGCCAGAACTACAGTCAGAGCCACAGCAGGAGGCATCAGCGCTGTTCATTCGAGCAGTCAAAGAGGAGGAAGAGTACAGCGAACAGTATCTGCCTGGCCAAGAGGAGGAGAGCCAGCTGGATGTCAGCCACCTGCCAGGGGAGCGTCAGCGTGACCTCTACAATATCTTGCCAGAGGGCCTCTTCACTCAGCGACCTGGGCGGACTGAGCTGGTGGAGCACCGGCTGGTGCTCAAGGATGATAATCCCGTGCGGCAGCCTTGTTACAGGGTGCCGGAGCGACTGCTGCCGGTCATGAAAGAGGAGCTGGATATGATGCTTCAGCTGGGGGTCATTGAGCCGTCCTTCAGTGAGTGGAGCAGCCCAGTCATCCTGATCCCCAAGAAAGATGGCAGCTTGAGATTCTGCTTGGACTTTCGCAAGGTCAACCTGCAGGCAAAGTTTGACCCGTACCCCATGCCAAGGGTCGACGACCTCATTGAGCGCCTGGGCAAGGCCAGATACCTAAGCACGCTTGACTTGTGCAAGGGTTATTGGCAGGTGCCACTGGCGGAGGGTAGCAAAGAGCTTACTGCATTTAGAACACCATTCGGGCATTTCCAGTTCACTGTTCTTCCCTTTGGCCTGCATGGGGCGCCAGCGAGCTTCCAGCGACTGATGGATAGAATTCTCAGGGGGGCAGAGTGTTTTGCCGCCGCCTACCTTGATGACATCGTGATTTACAGCGCCACCTGGGAGGAGCACCTTCAACATCTGCGGCAGGTCCTCTCCGTGATTAAGGATGCGGGCCTCACCATCCACCCAGATAAGTGTGCTTTGGCCAGGGAGGAGATCTCCTACCTGGGCTACATTTTGGGCAGAGGTGTTATCCGTCCTCAGGTGGGGAAGGTGGAAGCAATCATGTCAGCTGAGCGACCAACTACCAAGAAGCAGGTGCGGTCGTTCTTGGGTCTGGTGGGATGGTACAGGCGCTTCATACCGAACTTTTCAGAGAAGGCGTCTGTGCTGACGGAGCTGACCCGCAAGAACCAACCCAACAAGGTTCAGTGGTCTGAGGAGTGCGAGAGGGCATTCCAGGACTTGAAGGATACTTTATGCCAAGAGCCTGTGCTCCTCAGTCCAGACTTTGAAAGACCATTCACTGTTCAGACAGATGCGTCAGAGCGAGGCTTGGGTGCGGTCCTCCTGCAGGGGGACAACGAACACCTGCGGCCAGTGGCTTACATTAGCCGTAAGCTGCTACCCCGGGAGCAGAATTACTCGACTGTGGAAAAGGAGTGCCTTGCTATTAAATGGGCACTGGACTTTTTCAAGTACTATTTGTTGGGGCGTAAATTTGTGCTTGAAACTGACCACAGAGCTTTGTCCTGGTTGGGGAGTATGCGGGACACTAATGCCAGGATCACCAGGTGGTTCTTGGCGATACAGCCTTTTGACTTTGATGTTTTGTACAGAGCAGGGAAGATGAACTGTACTGCGGACTTTCTGTCTAGGATGCCACGGGGGGCATTTTCAGAAGGGGGGGGTGATGTCACGGAGCAGCCGTGACGCTTACGCCAATCACACACACACTCTCATACATCCACTCATTCACGCAAGCGCACAGCCGCAGAGGCAGCTATCTGCCGGCATTTTTAAAACTCCAGCTGACTTACTGCGACAGTAGCACTGTATTTTTAATCCCGTTTGCTGTCTTGGTTTACCCGGTTTAAGCATTTCATATTTCACCCTTCACCATAGCATCTCGTTCGCATTTGTTACAGTGGGCAGGGAGGCCTACCGCCACTTCGTAGCATTTGTTTTTCATTTCACCATTCGCATTTTCAACACGCGCCCAACGCTTTCTTTTCCCCGGACGAAACCGAGGGACTGGTCCATTCTATAATTATTGTGGGGGAGTCAGTGCGCTCCGGGCGGCGCAGACTATTTTAGTGGGGGTGTTTTACTGAGTGTGGGGAAAATGTATTTGATAATGTGTAGTGGGGATTTTTGTTTAGTGAAAATTATTTTGGGTGTTTATGTATTTTGTGTTTAGTCTTTTCTGTTGTTATTTTGCATTTAGAATGTTGTTATTTAGTTGATTGATTTACTTGTGCAATTGGGCTCATCTGTGGGGAGGGGCTACGGGTATAAAAGCCCAGTAGAGGCTCCAGAGCAGGGGTTCTTTTTGATGTAGATGCTTTGGGAGAAGGTACTGTGTCTTGGCTGTTTTAAGTAGTTGTGTTCAGGGTCATTTATTTGACTTAGCCTGGCAAACTTGAAGCCTGTTGCACTGTATTTGCTTTGTTTGATGAAAAGTTTTAGAAAAGAGAAAAAAAAATAAATAAATAAAACGGGAAAGAAGCTTCACTACATCTCTCTGTCCACTCCACCGCCGTTCATCCTTGCAACAATGTACATGTAAAATATATAGTTCTGTAAAGTGAATATGTGAATATATGAATACCACACCCTGAGTAAATGTGCTTGAGTGTAAGAGAGGTTGGGGAAGTGTAATTGTGAATAAATAATTAAGCGGTTGAGTAGTTGAATAATGTCCTTGTAGTGTGACTGGGTTAAACTCAGTCAGCAGCAGCATCCCGTCCCCGATGGGAGGAATTGAAGAGTCTGATGGCTCTCGGAATGAATGATCTTCTGAATCTGTCCGTTGTGCAGCTCTGTGACAGCAGTCTGCCACTGAACACACTCCTCTGCTTCATGATGATGGTGTAAAGTGGGTGACTATCATTGTTCATAATAGAAAGCAGTTTATCCAAAGTCCTCCTGTCTGCTATTGTTACCAGAGAGTCCAGCTCCACTTCCACCACTGCCCCGGCCCTCCTGACCAGCTTGTCCAGCCTAGATGCATCTCTTCTCTTCATGTTGCCTCCCCAGCAAACCACAGCGTAGAAGAGAATGCTGGCCACGATTGAGTGGTAGAACATCTGCAGAAGCTTCTTACAGATGTTAAAGGACCGCAGTCTCCTCAGGAAATAGAGCCGACTCTGTCCTTTCCTGTACAGGGTGTCCGTGTTTGTTGACCAGTCCAGTTTGTTGTCCAGATGCAGACCAAGGTACCTGTAGGTCTTGACCGTCTCCACATCAACCCCCTCAATGGAGACTGGCTGCAGGGGTAGTCCAGACCTACGGAAGTCCACCACCAACTCCTTGGTCTTGGATATGTTCAACTGCAGTTGGTTAAGTCGACACCAAGCAACAAATTCTTGCACCTGTCTCCTGTACTCCTCCTCCTGGCCACCCTTGACACATCCAACGATGGCAGTGTCATCCGAGAATTTCTGCAGATGGCACATCTCAGAGTTGTACTGGAAGTCTGATGTGTAGAGAGTGAAGAGGAAGGGGGAGAGCACAGTCCCCTGTGGTGCTCCAGTGCTGCTGACAACAGTCTCAGATGTACTGTCAGTCAGCCTCACGTACTGTGGTCTGCAGGTGAGATAGTCTGTGATCCACTGCACCAGGTGAGGATCCACCTGCATCTTCACCAGCTTGTCTCTGAGAAGTGGGGGCTGGATGGTATTAAAAGCACTGGAGAAATCAAAAAACATGATTCTCACAGCACTATTCCCCTTGTCCAGATGAGAGTAGGTTCGGTGGAGGAGGTAGGTGATGGCGTCCTCGACACCAATCCTCTCCTGATAGGCAAACTGGAGAGTGCACCACTGCACCAGGTGAGGATCCACCTGCATCTTCACCAGCTTGTCTCTGAGAAGTGGGGGCTGGATGGTATTAAAAGCACTGGAGAAATCAAAAAACATGATTCTCACAGCGCTATTCCCCTTGTCCAGATGAGAGTAGGTTCGGTGGAGGAGGTAGGTGATGGCGTCCTCGACACCAATCCTCTCCTGATAGGCAAACTGGAGAGGGTCCAGTGCATGCTGTACCTGGGGTCTGAGAAGAGGGAGAAGCAGTCGCTCCATGGTCTTCATAATGTGGGACGTCAACGCCACTGGCCTGTAGTCGTTGAGCTCACTGGGGTGAGGTTTCTTGGGAACAGGGACCAGGCATGAGGTTTTCCACAGCGTGGGAACCCTCCCCAGCTGCAGGCTCATGTTGAAGATGTTCGCCAAGGGTAACCCAAGTTCAGAGGCGCAAGCCTTAAGAAGTCTCGGGCTCACCTTGTCAGGTCCAGCTGTCTTCCCAGAACGGAGTCTCCTCAGCACCCCTGTGACCTGGTCTGCAGAGAAGTGGGGGGGGTAGGTGAGGGGGGGTGGACTTGGTGTGCTGACAGCCTGTGGGAGGGAGATCTGTGCAGCACTGAGAAGAGGGAGTGAGGTGTCCGGAGGGGCAGAGGCTGAGGTTGCTGTGATGGCAGGGCAGACAGATGCAGATGAGGATGAAACAAGACAATCAAACCGGTTATAGAAGAGATTGAGTTCGTTCGCTCTCTCCACACCTCCAGCTGTTACACTGTCACTCCTTGGCTTGCATCCTGTGATTGTCCTCATACTGTCCCAGACCTCCTTCATGTGGTTGTCGTGTAACTTCTGCTCAACCTTCTTCCTGTAGGTCTCTTTAGCCTCCTTTAAGCAGGACTTGAGTTCCCGCTGAACGTTCCTCAGCTCCTCCTGGTTCTTGTCTTTAAAGGCCCTCTTCTTTTTGTTTAAGAGGTCCTTTACGTCACTTGTAATCCAGGGCTTATTGTTAGGAAAGCAGCGAACAGTTCTTACAGGAACCACAGTGTCCATGCAAAAGTTCAGGTAGTCAGTTGTGCAGTCTGTTACCCCCTCAATGTCCTTGCTGTGAGAGTCAAGCAGCACATTCCAGTCTGTGGATGCAAAGCAGTTAGACCTCTTTAGACCACTTCCTGAAGGAGCGTGTTGTTGATTGTTGCCTCATCACACAGGGTTTGTACCGAGGCTGCAGGAAAACCAGATTGTGGTCAGATCTTCCAAGTGGGGGCAGAGGGATGGCCGTGTATGCATCACTGATGTTAGCATACAGGAGGTCAATTTTCCTGTTTTTCCTGGTGGGACAGTCCACATACTGGGTGAATGAGGTCAGTGTGGAGTCCAGTGTGACGTTGTTGAAGTCACCAGACAGCACGACGAAGGCATCCAGGTGTTGTGTCTGAAGCCTAGCGATGGTCGCGTGTATGACGTCACACGCCACCTCCGCGTCCGCTCGGGGGGGCAAGTACACACAAACAACAATGGCGTGCGAAAACTCCCGCGGGATATAATATGGCCTTAAACTCACCGCAAGCAGTTCAACATCCCGACAGCAGACAGTTTCTTTAACAGTCACATGTCCAGGATTACACCATCTGTTGTTAATGAAGATAGCGAGCCCACCACCCTTAGCTTTGCCACTGCGCGCGCAGTCTCTGTCTGCCCTCACCGTGACGAATCCGGGGATGTTTACATTAGCGTCGGGGATGTTAGCGGTTAGCCAAGTCTCTGTAAAGCAGAAGAGACTGCATTCCCGGTAGATCCTCTGGTTCCTCACTAATGCTGCAAGCTCGTCCGTCTTGTTGACCAGCGAGTTCACGTTACCCATCACCACTGCAGGAATACAAGGCTTGTATCTCCAGCAATTCTCCCGTTATTTAGCCTTTAGCTTAGCCCCGGCTCTGCAGCCCCTGAAGCTGCGCCTCAGCTCCGTTGGAACGGGGTGCATCACGCCGGCGCGGCTCTTTGTTCTCAGCGTGAGTAGTTCCTCCCTCGAGTAAACAAAGTTTCTGCAGCCCTTATGCAGATTCTGGCGGTCCATATCCATGGGATACATAAAAACACAAACTACGACGTAGTAAGAGAGGAACAAGGAAAGTAAGGAATGAAAAAAGTTCACTTTAGGTGAACCGCTACACGGAGCTGCTGGAAGGCTGCCGCTCGCGTCGGCGCCGGAAGTGAACAAGCGCTAGCACTGTCTAGCACTGCCTTAACTCTTGGGCATGGAAATCACCAGAGCTGCACAGGTTGCTACTGGAATCCTCTTCCACTCAATGAGGACGTCACAGAGCTGGTGGATATTTAGACGCCTTACGTTCCTCCTCTTTCCATTTGAAGATGCCCCACATGTGCTCAACTGGGTTTCAGACTGGAGACAGTCCATCACCTTTATCTTCAGCAAGGCAGTTTTCATCTTGGAGGTGTGTTTGGGATTTGGGATTGTTATCGAGTTAAAAAAAACTGCCATGCGGCATAGTTTCTGAAGGGAAGATCCCTTCAGAATGTCACAGTAACAGTACATGTTGGAATTCACGTTTTCTTCAATGAGCTGCAGTTCCCCAGTGCCTGCAGCACTTATGCAGCTCCAGACCATGATGTCTCAGTTTTCTTGGTACTCACCAGGATGCCACCACACATGCTGGACACCATCTGAGCCAAACAAGTTTATCTTGGTCTCGTCAGACCACAGCACATGGTTCCAGTAATCCATATTCTTGTACTGTGTCTTCAGCAAACTGTTTCCAGGCTTTCTTGTGCATCAGCTTCAGAAGAGGCTTCCTACTGGGACGACAGCCAATTTGATGTATTGCACAGTGTATGGTCTGAGCACTGACAGGCTGACCTCCCACTTCAAGCTCTGCAGCAATGGTGGCAGCACTCATGCATCCATTTTTTGAAGCCAACCTCTGGATATGACACTGAACACGTGGACTTTGGCCGACCCTGGCAAAGCCTGTTCTGAGTGGAACCTGTCCTGGAAAACCACTTTATGACCTTGGTCACCATGTTATAGCTCAGTTTCAGGGTGTTGGTGTAACCACTAGTAAAGTAAAAACCCAACTACACCACCTGGGGAGTTTCACCCCAGGAAATACCCAATCAACAAACTAGAGCAATTAAGCACACAGGTAAGCCTGAAGGACATCCAGAGACATGGGATTGAGAGGAGACATTTATTACGTCCATAAAACACTATTAGATTAATATTAATAAACCAAACAAGAAAATAAATATATTAAAGATAGGAGCTCCAAAAAGGGGAAATACTGACTGAGCATCCCACTAAGTGGCCTAGCCTGGTCAAAAACCTAAAATCTCCAACACACACACGCACGCACACGCATGCACACAAGCAAGGTGCCAAACAGAAGGGGAGCATCCACAGGAGCACCCCACCACCGGAAGGATACCACAAACACTCAGGTGTCCTATAAAAAGAAGAGACAGTTATAATGTAAAAATGCCAAGACCACTTGATCCAAAGGGGGTACTACACAGCCAATACATTACCTAAAACAAAACTAATTCAGCTTTGACTAATTTACTTTGAAAATGTCCTAAAAGCTTAAGTAGTCAAAAGATAACATTTTGAAAACAAGAAACCATAAACCAAAATAAGAAAAGCCAACAAGGAATAATCAAATATTAAACAATCATACAAAAGCAAACCAAAAACAACCAATGCAAGTCAAGAGAAAAACAGATCCAGATAAACAAAACAGAAAACAAAAACAGCAGTGGCTCAAATTACTATGTAGGTATTAAAACAATTTAAAAAAAAAAAAAAAAAAAAAAAAAACACACACACCACACACCACACACACACACACCAAACAAACCCCCCCCCCAAAACATAAAAGGTAACAGCAATTCAGCTGCTTCCAGAGCTTGCACGTTTGAATGGTTATGCGCCACCTAGACAGTTCAATGGCGACACTCACATCAAACCTACATGCAGGAAAGGGACAGCGGTAGCGACTAGAGCTCTGTTGCTTCACAGGCCCAACTACTTACTTCAAGGAGCCATGAGAATACCTTTAACTGCTACTACGCACAGGCTCACCACCTGTTAGCCATTGCACCAGCCCACCATACACCTACATAGACACAGACATTAGCCACTGTATACTAAAAACACAATACCCATGTAGCCCCCACTACGTACCTGCATACAGACACCACCCTGGAGAGATTGCAGGAGCATTATAAATGTAGCAGAGCCACAAAGCCACAAATGGCTATGATAATTCAATGCTGTTTCCAATAGCTCTTCACTAATACACCAGAAGTGCTGGAGAAGGGGGGGACTGCATGAACTGGCACACCAGAACCCATCAAATAACCATCAGCCCCAACCAAGTCAACCTCCAAACAGAATGAAGTTGTCCATGCAAAAAGTGCCACTGTGCTTATATGCTAAAGCTAATGGCTAATTGTAAACACATGGTGCTTCAGAGAGGGCAGTGGGGAAACAGCACAGTGCCTCTCACTACGGTGGCTGGCAGGGCTCACAAGACAAAGCCAGACAAAGGCTCTGAGGGTTGCAATCTTCTTATAGCCTAAGCCATCTTTGTAAAGAGCAACAATTCTATTTCTCACATCCTCAGAGAGTTCTTTGCCATGCGGTGCCATGTTGAATGTCCAGTGGCCAGTATGAGAGAATTATACCCAAAACACCAAATTTAACAGCCCTCTATCGAGTCACATCACACCAGGGAGCAACAACAACACAACTGGGCACAATTTGGACATGTTCACTGTGAGGTGTACTCACTTGTATTACCAGCTATTTAGACATTAATGGCTGTGTGTTAAGTTATGTTCAGAGAATAGTAAATCTATACTGCTATACAAGCTGACTACTTTAAGTTATGTCCATTGGGGTAGTCGTGGGCTGGAGGTTAGGGAACTGGCCCTGTGACCAGAAGGTTACTGGTTTGATCCCCAGTGCCGCCAGTCCATCACTGAGGTGTCCCTGAGCAAGACACCTAATCCCTAATTGTTCCCTGGGTGCTGTGGATAGGGCAAGTCTGCTCACTAGTGCATATGTGATGTTTCATTTCACGTATGGGTTGAATGCGGAGGTGAAATTTCAGTGTTTGTGGGATTAAAAAAAAGTATCACTTAATATCCAAGTTTCATTTCTATAGTGTTGTCCCATGAAAAGATATAATAAAATATTTGCAGAAATGTGAGCGGTGTCAGTCTGGGCTGGTGAGCAGGCAATGGAGTAGGTTGGGGTTTCTTGAGCTCCGCTGGGAACTTTTAATAAAATATAGCTTGTGGCGTTTTTTTTTTTAAACAAAGTCATAGGTTAGTTGTCCGATTGTATATTTAATTCACCCGTTTGCTTTTCATGTGAATTACGTGAATAAATGGCCAAGAATCTACGTCAATTCACGTACACGGGCAGAAACATTGCTAACAGGCCTAGCGCCTCAGGCGATACCCAAGCGACACCCCGCGTGAAAACTTCGGTGATGGCGGAGATGAAAGCCGAGATGAAAGCCGAGATTCTTTCTTCTTTGAAGGAAGACATCACCACTTTACTAAGGTCTGAGCTGAAAAGTGTACTCGCTGACGAGTTTGCAGGAATGAAGTCTGAGCTTCGTGCCGTTAAGGAAGAAGTGATAGGCAGTGTGGCCGCGCTACATGCAGACATGGATAGTGTGAAACAAACCGTGGCTGGAATGGAGCACAGCCTCTCTACATGCTCAGATGATATCACCACTCTGCAAACAACCGTGCACAAGCTTAGCAAAGATGTAGCTGGTTTGCAGGAGAAATGCGTTGACCTGGAAGGGCGAATGAGGAGATCGAACATCCGAATTCTCAATGTGACTGAGGGTTCTGGCTCGAGCTCACCTGCCGCGGTTTCTAAGTTACTAAAAGAGGCCCTGCGTCTGGAGAAGGAGGTTGTAGTAGACAGGTCGCACCGTGGTCTGCAATTGAGGCAGCAGGGTGGCAAATCCCGCGCTATTGTGGCCCAACTTCACTACTATCAGGTCTGTGTGCACATTCTTCGTCGAGCCAGGGAGGCTGGCTCCCTGCAGTATAATGGCACTAAGATTTTCATCTTCCCTGATTATCCACCTAGTGTAGCCCGCGCTAGATCAGCATTCAACTAAGTTAAGAACATCCTCCGTGGGCAGAAAGGTACGCGTTTCGGCATGTTTTACCCAGCTAGGCTCCGCATTACACATAATGGGACTGAGAAAGAGTTCCAAGACCCAGCGGAGGCAAAGGCGTATGTCAGGGCCAACATGACACAGACCAGGTAGATAGCTAGCCACGGCTGAAACTTGACACTCCATTGGTGAGTAACCAAAGGCAAAGGCACACGTTGTGGAACTGACTACTCGGACGCTACAAATTTCACTGAAGTAAAAAAACGAGTGGACTAATGTTGGACTTGCTCATAACAGAGTGCTTTGCATAATAAGTTTATTTGATCTATAGGCCACTTTATTGTTATTACTATTATTTTCCTGAAGTACTCAGCGGAGCTGCCTGTATCACTAGTTCTCTCCGCAATTAATTCTAAGTCAAGGGGAGCTGCAATACTTATTAGTAAATCAGTCCCATTTGTTATGTCAAATGTGGAGGCTGACCCAACAGGCAGGTATATATTAGTAACAGGTAGATTATATAATACTCCAGTGATACTTCTTAATGTGTACGCACCAAATTGGGATGATAGTTCTTTCTTTACAGCTCTTTTTACCCGATTGCCTAATATGGACACACATCATCTTATCATGGGAGGAGACATGAACTGCAACTTTTCATCTTTAGACCGTAGTCCATCCTCACCTTTTTCCCTTTCAAAGTCTGCTCGGGCAATCAAAACCTTTTTGGACACTTATAAAATTATTGACATATGGCGTTTCCACAATCCAACTTCCAGGAGTTACTCCTTCTTCTCACAGGTTCATAAAACATACTCCCAAATAGATTATTTTTTTCTAGACAAGCATCTTTTACACCTAGTTACTGGTTGTGAATATCAGGCCATAGTGATATCAGACCATGCCCCAATGGTGATGGATCTAAAAATACCCACAACTCACAATGAGTACCGTCCCTGGCGGCTAAATCCACTACTACTGGCAGACAAGGATTTTGTGAAATTTATTTCAATTGAAATTAATTTTTTCTTACGACATAATACAACTCCAGGAATGTCTCCTTCATTGATTTGGGAAGCAATGAAGGCATACTTAAGAGGACAAATAATATCGTACACATCTTTTGTAAGGAAAAATCAAATGAGACGCCTGGAGGAATTAACGAAAGAGATTTTGAAACTAGATGCTATAATGGCCCGATGTCCATCCCCTGAAGTGTATAAAAGGAGATTGTTGACACAAACAGAATATAATCTTCTTTCCACAAAACATGCTGAAAATATGATCAATAAATTACGTTGTAGGACATATGAGCATGGTGAGCAGACAGGGAGGAGCCTCGCTCAGCAGCTACGTCAAAAAATAGCAAATCAAACTATTGCCGAAATAAAGGACGAACAAGGTAAGATACATACAGATCATTCACAGATTAATAATTGTTTTTTCAAGTTTTATTTAAAATTATATGCTTCTGAATCACCTGGAGACGAGCCCTTGTTGAAATTGTTTTTTGATAAAATTAATACACCTATGATTGATGCGGTAGCTTCAAATCAGCTTGATGAGCCACTGACTAAGGAGGAGTTCTTGGCAGCAGTAAAATCTTTGCAGAATGGGAAGAGTCCAGGTCCTGATGGATTCCCCAGCGAATTTTTTAGGACGTTTGCTGGGGAGCTGGCTCCGCTTTTGCTGTCTGTATATGAAGAATCATATAACTCTGGCTCGTTGCCTCTTACTATGCGTCAGGCGGTAATATCGCTAATTCTTAAGAGAGATAAAAATCCTGTGGAATGTAGTTCTTATCGTCCAATTTCGCTTCTTAATGTAGATTGTAAGTTATTAGCCACGATTCTTGCTCAAAGATTAGAAAAAATCTTGCCTTCTGTAATATCAGATGATCAAACTGGATTTATTAAACATAGACAATTATTTTTTAATACACGCAGGTTATTTGATATTCTTTATAGTCCCACCCCACCAGGAGATACAGAAATATTATTATTATTAGACGCTGAGAAAGCATTCGATCGGGTGGAGTGGGACTATCTCCTTTACACAATGAAAAAATTTGGTTTTAGTCAAAAATTTATCAGATGGATTGAGGTTCTTTATGCATCACCTCTGGCAGCAATTCGTACAAATAACACCTTATCCTCCTTTTTTAAGTTAGAGCGAGGTACTAGACAAGGATGTCCCCTCTCGCCCCTCCTCTTCTCACTGGTCATAGAACCGTTAGCTATATTACTACGCAGCGAGGATATGATTAAGGGGATACATAGAGGAGGTTTAGAGCATAAGGTTTCTTTATACGCGGACGATATGCTTTTATATATATCTGATCCAATGTCTAGTTTACCAGAATTACTTAATGCATTAAATAGTTTCAGTAAAATATCAGGATATAAAATAAATTTTGAAAAGAGTGAACTCATGCCCATAAGTAATGTAAATAAGGCAGCCATACTAAATCAGTTCCCATTTAAAATAAACACTAATAAGTTTAAATATTTAGGAATATGGGTGACACATAAGTTTAGAGATCTCTATAATGCCAATTTTCCCCCCTCATAACTAGTATGAAACAAGATTTTGAACGGTGGAACCTACTCCCTTTATCCTTGGGAGGTAGGGTAAATATAATCAAAATGAACGTGGCACCAAAATTTTTATTTTTATTTCAAAATATTCCAATATTTTTAACAAAATCTTTTTTTAGACATATCAATAAGTTGGTTGTCGAGTTCATCTGGCACAATAAACGACCCAGAGCACGCTTGAGTATTCTACAAAAACATCGAACACAAGGGGGTTTATCTTTGCCAAATTTTTTGTATTACTATTGGGCCTGTAATGCATGGATTCTATTATATTGGATTAGTACCACAAATGAACAGAGTGATCCTAAGTGGGTGCAATTGGAAAGGAATTCATGTAGTCCTGTCTCACTGCAGGCATTGATTTGCTCAATTATCCCGATGCCTGAGCCACTATCCAACTATACATCTAATCC
This sequence comes from Pygocentrus nattereri, assembly GCF_015220715.1. NCBI lineage: Eukaryota > Metazoa > Chordata > Actinopteri > Characiformes > Serrasalmidae > Pygocentrus > Pygocentrus nattereri. The sequence goes on along the minus strand of NC_051213.1, from coordinate 39,957,891 downwards.
GATTGTGAAAGATTCCATAAAAATCTGGATACAGTTTAGAAATACATTCTCACTTAAAAATCCCTCCAGTTTAGCACCTATAATTGGTAATAATATGTTTACTCCCTCTGTAACTGATACAGCTTTCATTAAATGGAGGGACATGGGCTTTCATAGAATAAACGATCTTTTCATTGCTAATTTGAACAGCTGAGCAGAATTGGGAATATCCCACATTCACATTTTTTTAGGTATTTACAACTTCGTAGTTTTATTTAATCACATTACCCTGAATTCCCCACCTTGCCATCAAAAAATCTTCTAGATATCATTTTAGAATCTGCAAACTCACCAAGAATTGGTACAATATATGCTTTAATTAATTCAGAAGAATCTGGATCTCTACTTTCACTGAAACAACAATGGGAAGAGGAGTTAGACATACAAATATCTGAAAAAATATGGGAGGACGCTTTGAATAGAATTCACTCCTCATCAATATGTTTGAGACACACTGTGATGCAGTTCAAGGTTGTTCATCGTTTACATTGGTCTTAAGTAAAGCTGAAAAAATTCATACCAGATATTGACCCTATGTGTGAAAAATGTAAAACGGATATAGCCACCCTTTCACATATGTATTGGTCTTGTTCTAAACTAATGACATTTTGGCATTCAATATTTTCCTTCCTTTCAAATGTTTTAGAAGCTTTTATTCCACCTTCACCATTCGGGGCTATATTTGGGGTGATATCTCAAGATATTTGTATAGGCAAACCAACAAAAACCGTGATAGCTTTCACAACCTTGTTAGCAAGACGATTGATATTGCTCAAATGGAAAGACACACACCCGCCTACTTTTAACCACTGGATTAGGGATTTAATGTTTTTCTTGAATCTCAAAAAAATCCGCTGCACAATAAGAGGGGATAGTTCAAAATTTTATGCTATCTGGCAGCCTGTCATTACATATGTGGAACAAATGGACTCTGTGGATATTGATGCATAAGATTGTACCACTGTTTGTTATTACTGCTACTTTTTTTTTCTTCTTTTTTTTTTTCTCTTTTTGGACTGTTACAGCCACCTTTTACCATTTTGTATTTGTTCATATATGCATTTATTTTTAAAAGAGAATTTATAGGTGCAGTAGGGAGTGGGAGGGTTTGGGGTTATTTTATTTTATTTTATTTCTTTAATGTAATAACTCATTCAAAATAATAAAAAGACCTTTGACAAAAAAAAAAGAAATGTGAGCGGTGTACTCACTTTTGTGAGATACTGTATGTCTGCACTGGTCCCCCATCTCACTTCTACCATTAACTGGTCATTATCTTCTGGCCATGTTCCCTCGGTGTACAAAATTGTTGCAGTTACTCCAGTCCTTAAAAAACCTGGCCTTGATCAATCTAACTTTAATAACTTTCGTCCTATTTCAAATCTTCCATTCTTGTTGAAAGTCCTTGAGCATGCTGTTGCACTGCAGCTCAAAGATTACTTGGAAATTAATAATCTTCTAGATCCCTTACGGTCTGGTTTTTGGCCATGTCATAGTCCTGAAACAGCTCTCCTCAAGGTTGTTAATGACCTCCTGGTGACAGCTGATGCTAGTGCCATTGGCATTCTTGTGCCACTCGTTTTAAGCGCTGCATTTGACACAGTTAACCATTCCATGTTCCTCTCTAGACTGAGTGAGCTGGGTATTGTTGGCTCTGTTCTTGACTGGTTCACTTCCTATCTAACAGATTGTAAACAGTTCTCTCTGGGCATCGTTCCTCCTGATTATTTACATGCTCCCTCTTGGCAAGATTATTTGATATTTAACCTTGACATTCTTTGCTAATGCAGATAACCTTCAGATTTATCTTTGGACAAATTCACCCACTAACCCCCCACTTGGCAATTTGGAATTGTGCCTCTCAGAAATCAGGAACCAGATGAAACATAACTCTCCAATGCTAAACAGTGGTAAGGCTGTACTCATTCTCATTGAAATCTCTTTCTTTCACTTACACAATATAACTAAAATCTGAGCATCTCTCCCAGTCAGCTGCTGAAACTCTCATTCATACTTTCATATCTAGCCATTAAAATAATTGCCTTTCTCTTCTTGCTGGCATCAGCTTTTCTTCACTTCGTAAACTCCAGACAGTTCAAAACGCTGCTGCTCGTCTCCTCCCAGTCACATCACCACATTACACCAGTTCTCCAAAACTCCATTGGCTTCCCATAAAATATAGTATTCAGTTCAAGATCTTTACTGCTGGTCTGCTTACCATTCCCTCCTCTAAACCCCATAGCTTTGGTGCATTTTCAAGAGAAGCTTCATGCCTCTGGAACTCTCTCAATTCTGATAATCAGCAGTCTAATTCTCTGTCCTCATTTAAATCCAATCTTAAAACCCATCTGTTCTGTCTTGTGTACAGTCTTCCCCTATCCTAAATTATTATAGCTCATGTTAGATCATCATCTGTGCTGTTTCTTGTGCAACTAATTGTAATCTGTAAGCATCTTTGGGTCCTTGAAAAGCACTACACAATTGTCATTTATTATTATTATTATTATTATTATTATTATGCTGAGATGCGACTGGAAACCTGTGTGTCAGAAGGTGGGAAAAAAGCATTAGTTGAGTGTTATCAGCATAGCAAGGAGAAGCTTCTCCCTCACAAGATGACTTGGCTGCCTATGACTGTTTGAGTCGGGTGGTCGTGGTTTTCCAGTTGGCAGATATGCTTCTCTAGTCAAGTCAAGTAAAATATATTTATATAGCGCTTTTTACAACTGATGTTGTCACAAAGCAGCTTCACAAAATTCCACAAAAGACAAAGTTTTAACATGAATGTAAAAACTCCCAGGTGAGCAAGCCAGGGGCGAAGTGATGGGAAAGCACACCTCGACATAACTGACAAGTCAGTGTCAAAGAGGGCAGTGAGCTGCTTCCATATATGCCAGATTGACCAGATTGCATTTTCATTGTCATGGTCTTCCAAACCTGTCAATCATCACATTAGGGTGGGGCCAAAATAGGCTTAGTGGTAAAGACTTTTTCTAAAAACATTGTGGCCAATCTTTCTTTAGAAAATTGAGTGAGACAGAACAATATATAACTTTGTAATGATTACTTTGTCTTTCTACATGACCCACAAAGAATGTTTAATCGAACATATGGCTGAGGTCTCTGTTTTAACCAGCTGGTTAAATTACATGTTAGCCGACCATAGGCTAAAAATGTGGTAGATATATTTATTTGTGTAAATCACACAACCACCTTGTTGTCATGTTGTTGAGTTGGCAACAGCCAGTATACTGTGTTGGTACAGTGTTATAACTTAACTGAAATCAGCTTGGGGGTCTCTAATGTTCTGCTTTCCTTTTTTTTTTAAATTAATATTACAAATATGGCTTGTATGACATGTTTATGTGTATGTGTGACAGGGTCATGTCAGCCAGATGATAAAAACAGCAGATTGGGGCCTTGTTTGGTAATGTGGCATTAGCTAGCATTAACGATGGCAGTTCTAACACAGTTTTTGCAATAAATGGTCTTAAACGTTGGAGTTAATGTATGACTGCTCATTCACTAACGTTTCATGCTGAAGACTGACAGGCAAACGGTTGGTCACACAGCACTGCAGATAATGAAATGGCAAAAAGATTTAAGATGAACATGGACAATTTGGGGATGAGTGGACTTATTTGCATTTATAATCACTCAGCTGATTTCCTGATACGCTTAATCTGCAACAGCTCGCAAGGCAGAAGTCAGTTTCTCATTCTCCTGTTTCTCGATCAAATTCTCCCGTTCCACCTTAAATGGCGCCGCAGTACAATCTGGCACCTCAGGCACCATTTAAGGTGGAGCGGGATAATTTGAACAAGCAGCTGGTGACTGAGAAGCTTCAGCTTCATAAAAAGTCTAACGTTGAGAGACATTTTACAAGAAACTCATGGAAAGGTTTCCTGAGGTGCGGGAGAAGTGGCTGAGCTAAAGGTTAAAGCAGAGCAAAGTAAGTCTGTGTTTTCATTTATAATTTTATCCTGTACTAGGATAAAAACAAGACTTATTTACAACCAAGATGGTAGAACGGACATAAAATGTGGCTCCTGATGTGATTTGATTTTTGTTGAAAGGACAGAAAGGTTCTTAACATTTCAGTTGCTGCCCCCTGAGCTAATCCTACTAGTAACGGGTGATCAGCACCTGCCCGTGTGCTCAACCTGTCGCTCAGTTAGGATTTCACAATCACCATCAGCCTGGTTAATGACTGCGTTCTGTGATTCAAAATTTTCGCCAATTGCCTGAAGTATGTATAACAAAATTGTAGCAAAAATTATCGCTATAACTACACAAAAAATTTTAGGTGCTACAGCTACTAGCTACATTTCATAAAACTGTAGTGGTTACTGCTATTAGCTACAAAAAAATTGTAGTTAACATTAGCTACAAATAGTAGGGTGCTACTTGCCTAATTCCTGTCTTTGAAAATGCAATTTAAATGCATTATTATAGATTAAAAAGGCCTTTAATGATGAATTACATTTTAATGATCATTTTGACACAATTATTGCGTAAATCACATACAGCATAAATATGCATTTCTGGATATACATTTTAATTTAAATAAAGATGCTATTGCAAATTAAAAATGCAGTATTCTACATGAATTTTCATTTTGAGCCCACCATTGCATATATTACAGGGAAATTTAAATGCAAACATATCACTGTTATCAGAACAAAACCTTGTATCGGCATTTTTGTTGATTTTCAGTTGATATGTGAGTTTTTGACATAATTTAAAAAAACATATTGGCCTTTATATCTTATGTATATTTAATGAAGGATGGACTGAAATAAATGGTCAAAATTCTGGTTCCTCTGACTTGCATTAAAAGTAATGTATGATTTTTCCCTTCTCCTGTAAAGTCGCCATTTTGGAGATACAAGGTTTTGTTCCGACAGCAGCGATATAAAAACAGTTTTACAGACTGCATTTTAATTTTGATACTGATATGCTTCTATATCAGAAACACTAAATGCTTCAGAAGACTGGTTCCTATCACCACTGTTGTGAAAAATTCTGACTTGGTCATTTCTCTAGAATGGCTACATCTTAATGACTAGAGTGTTTTAGAAATCAGTGAAATTCACATTTAAGCCTAACGAAAATCCCACGCACATGCAGCCTTTTTGGAGCCAGTTCGCTGAAAAGAGTGAATTTTCGGTTTCCAGGCCGAAAGAAGTTTGTCCTCATAGGGGAGCCGTAGTGGGAGGCGGTTGCCCGGGTGATGGGGGAAATGTGGAAGACTTTGGCGTTTGTTTACCTCCGAATGCTTTCTAAATGTAGATCTGATACAAATTCCAAAACTGGACACAAACAGCGCTATGAGATAAGAGCTATGTCGTCTCTTATTTTTAATAGGGGTGTTTATTTGAAGTAGTTAGTTTCGTCCACAGTCGTAGTTAACGTCAGGAAGCTGCTAACGGTATTCAGGGTTTAGGATTGGGTAACGTGTAAAAATCCGTATGCGGTTAAACGTTACCAACTTTGCTGTTATTCGGATTTGCGCTGTACTAGTTACTGATAACGTATTTTAATGTAAACCGATCCAACGACCTTAATTCAGAGCTTTGGAAGAGCCACGCTAACGGTAAGATTTAGGTGGTGTTTCTGTAGTTAACCTAGGTACGCTAGGTTAGCCAGCTAACTAGAACTTATTTGTGAATAAAGTATTTCTAATTCTAATAAAGAAGCAACTAAAGCTAACTAAGCATTCAGAGTTAGCTAGTTAGTTAAGCTAACTACTGTTCTTAATCTGAAAACCAAACAAAGAATTCAGTCAGTCCACTTTTGTCTCGTATCTTTACTAACTAATCTAGCGGTTCTTGTTTGGGTAGTGCAACGTTTGGAGGCAGTGAAGAAGCACCTCATGACTCAGTCTGAGGGTGGATAGAAGTTAACATTTCTGATATATAAAACAGCTCTAAAAGCTTGATTTTGGGCTGCTTAAGAGACTGAATAACCGATTTGATTTAAAATTTACAATTTAGTCGTATGTGATACATGTGATAGCAGAGAACATATGCTGCAAACCATTTCAGTTTTCAACTTTATTTTGCAGTGAGGAAGGTTTTTTTGAAAAAATAATTTCTGTATTGAAACCATTTCTACTTTCATGGTGCTAACCATTACTGAATACAAATATGTTTTTAAAATAATATTTTTCTTAATCATTGATTTTATTTCTCTAAATCTGTTTCTGAAATCTGCCCTGTTAACCTATATCACTCCTAAAAAGCTGCTATATAAATATTAGAGAGAGAGAGAGAGAGAGAGAGAGAGAGAAAGAGATTGGCCAGGGACTCCTTTAAAGATTTAAGCGATGCAGAGTCCATACCATAACAATATTTGGCCTTAGTGTTATTAAGTAAATTAATTATCCTAGTACATCATTCTCTACAATATTACTTGAACTAAACAGGGTTTTGGATTTATCGATAAGTACTCGATCATCTGTAGCAGCAAAACTCATGCAGTCTTAGCAACATAGTTGATAAAGTGTCTGTTAAAAGCTTCAGCCATTTATACTGGATCTTGTACTACCATTCAGTTTCAACTGTAATCGTTTTGATGATCCACTGTGCATAACGCCAACTAACATTTTAATGTTCTCCTAAAATTGTTTAGTGTTCCCTGTAGCATCAAGAATAATACTAATAAAAAATTACTTTGGCTTTCTGAATTCTTTAGTAATCTGTTTATCAACATATTCACTTCGATATACTCAAATTGTTAGTAGTTATCTTAAATCTTTAATTTGAGATCTTTCTAGTTAGTTGTAATGGATAACAGTAATAACGAAGATGCCTGATAATCACAAATGTGATTTACTCAAGAAGACTTAAAGTAACAGGATTAGTAGTGGTATCGTAATACTGGCCTTGTTTCTGCCTTATTATCCTGGTTAGTTATATTAGCCTTAATTAGTTGACAGTGTTAAAAAAAAAAGCAGCATACCATTACTGTAACTTTACTTCAGTGTTACTAACATAGGCATTGTAGAGAAATATGCTAATAAAAAGTAGGTTAATCAACACAATGTAGTAATGTAGAGTTATTAAAATGACATATTGAACAATTTTGTGTTTAAACAATGAAAATATGAAGTTAGATAAATAGATTCCATTAACTGGAAAATCAGGCTGTATCACCTGTCTCTAAAGAGAGTGGTTATTTACTTATTCTTATTCACACAAGATCATTGGTGAAGTCGAGCACTAGTTAATGTAAGGCTCTTTGCAGGCCAATGAAGTTCTTTCACATAAACTAATCTTTTCATTCTGACCCATTCTCCAGCCAGTGTTTCTCTGTTGCTTGCATGAATGAATGAGTTTATGCATCTGTTGGCAATGGGTGTGACTGAGATAACTAAGACTAATTAGAAGGGGTGTTCATATACTTTTTGCAAAGTGTGCTATTACATTGTCATAAGTGTTTTTATATCACATCCGCAGGATCATCAGTGCTCCTTTAGCCAGGCTGGTGTCTAGTAGCGAGGGCTTGCTCAATCCACTATGGGCACGGCCTCCTCGCTTGTGAGCCCTGGAGATTTGATTGAGGATGGCTATGGTGCCGAGGGTGGTGAGGCGTGCGAGATCCCTGTTGAGGTGAAGCCTAAGGCACGGCTCCTGCGCAGCTCATTTCGGCGTGCGCCGCGCGGAATTGGAGCCAGCTTCAAGTCCACTGGCTCCGTGGAGCTGGAATATGCAGCGGAGTATGAACGTCTCAGGAAGGACTATGAGATCTTCCGTGTAAGCAAGAATAATGAGATCGCCTCCATGCAGAAGAAGGAGGCCAAGCTGGACGATGAAAACAAGAGGCTGCGTGCTGAGCTACAGGTAAGTACATGTTAGAGTAAATTCTGACCAAGTGGACCATCATGTTATTTATGTAGTAACCTATAAACTGTGTAACCCCACTCAGTCATTTTCAGGCAGTTTGTGTCTTGAAGTGTAACTACACCCTAAGACCTTTTTTCCAACGGCTGAAATGCACTGTTCTGTAAAAATAAAATATACCAGCCTTGCTTAAAATGTGAACACATCTTTCTAAACTGTAAAAATGTCGTTTTTATTGTGGTCAGTTCCACCTCTGCAGCACCCCTCTGTATCAACTATGCTATAGCTGCAGATGACATGTCTTGGTACCGAAGTACCATGACATGCCACAGTATGCAAATCAGTTAAACAATGTTATCACCCCCTGATGACACCCTACTCGTACCTACTGTAAACTACCCAGTTTATCTAAGCTTAGCTTGTAATAAAGATTGATAATGTATCATAGACTATATTGCCAAAGTATTCACTCACCCATCCAAATAATTGAATTCAGGTGTTCCAATCACTTCCATGGCCACAGGTATATAAGTGCTCAGTGCATTCCAGCATGGTACTGTGATAGGATGCCTGTGCAACAAGTCCAGTTGTGAAATTTCCTTGCTACTAAATATTTCACAGTCAACTGTCAATGGTATTAGTGACAAAGTGAAACTGATTGGGAATGACAGCAACTCAGCCACGAAGTGGTAGGCCACGTAAAATGACAGAGCGGGGTCAGCGGATGCTGAGGTGTATAGTGCGCAGAGGTCACCAACTTTCTGCAGAATGAATTGCTATAGACCTCCAAACTTCATGAGGCCTTCAGATTAGCTTAAGAACAGCGTAGAGAGCTTCATGGAATGGGTTTCCATGGCCGAGCAGCTGCATCCAAGCGTTGAATGCAGTGGTGTAAAGCGCTGCCACTGGACTGTAGAGCAGTGGAGACCGGTTCTCTGGAGTGACTAATCATGCTTCTCCATTTGGCAATCCAATGGATGAGTCTGGGTTTGGCAGTTGCCAGGAGAACGTTACATGTCTGACTGCATTGTGCCAAATGTAAGGCTTGGTGAAAGGGGGGTTATGATGTGGTGTTGTGTTTCAGGAGTTGGGCTTGGCCCATTAGTTCCAGTGAAAGGAATTCTTAATGCTTCAGCAGACCAAGAAATATATATAGATTAGGAATGTTCCAACGTTGTCACAGGGATAAGCTCCCACTCCCTACAAAATACCCCCACATGACGTGTGTCTTATAAAGCCTCTGACAACCAATGTCCAACTCCTGGCCTGCTCGCAGCGGAATTGCTTATACTAATAGGAGAAGGGGCGAAGGCGAATCACTGGTGCCTTAAAACCAGTTGCTTTGGGTAGATGGAACTCGTTAGCCTGGGAGGGCAGTCCATCTAAGGGAAGGAAAACCCTGACAGAAAACCACTGGCCCTCCAAGCTTGGGGGTTGGGCAAGAGGCCAGCTACCTCCTCCCATAAAAACCAACAAATTACAGAAACGACAAACATCACCTTGAATCAAGACCTGGGGGGTGACGTTAGGCACTATGACGACGATGAGTGAAAGCCTACGGGAAGCTCAGCGTCCGACAAAGTCCTTTGCAAGGACAGATGGAAAAGTAAAGGACCAAATCGACCATCTACTGATCAGTGGGCAGTGGAGGTCATCGGTACAAGACTCGTGAGCACAGAGAGGGGCTGATGCCAACAGGGACCACCATCTGGTGAGGACTCGTATTAGGCTGCGCCTCAACTCACACAGGAACAACAAGAAGGTCAGGCCGAGATTAGACGTTGAACGTCTACAAAACGAAGAAACAAGGAAGAGGTACTGTGAGGCAGTAAAGAGCAAGCTGGAAGAGACCAAGACGGGGAGTGAACATATAGAGGAGGTGTGGGAACAACAGAAGAATGCGTATGTTAAGTCAGCAGAAGAAATACTCGGCTTTAGAAAAGGGAAGAACAAGCCATGGATAAGTCATAACCGCTGGAAACTTATTGAGGAGAGGAGAAACATCAAGAACAGGATTAACAGTACATGCTCACAGAGAATGCAAAGTAGAATGAAAGAAGAGTACAGAGAGAAGGACAGAGAAGTAAAGAAGAGTGTGAGGGAGGATAAGAGAAGATGGATGGCAGAGAAAGCAGAGAGAGCACAGAATGCAGCGGAGAATGGAAGGCAGAAAGAAATGCACAACATTGTGATGCAGCTGACAAAGCAAGGAAGCAGACCAACAGTCACAGTTAAGGATAAGAACGGAGAGTTGCTGAAGAGCCAAGAAGCCAGATTGAGGAGATGGAAGGAGCACTTTCAGGAAATTCTCAACAGAGACACGCCAGAGGAACCATCACAGGAGGAAGAGGAGGAGATAGAAGAAATGGATATACAGGTGGAAGCACTGAAGCAGTGAAGGACCTAAGGAATGGAAAAATGTCTGGTTCCCAGTCATCACCAGAGTGAAGCAGGGATTCTGTGTGTCAGGATTTTTGTTCCTCCTCGTAGTAGACTGGGTGATGCGGAAAACGGTGGAGGGTGAGAGAACTGGGATAAGATGGATCTTCATGAGTATGCTGGAGGACCTCGATTTTGCAGACGATCTCGCCCTTCTCTCCTCAACCATGAAGCATCTACAAAGCAAAACGACAAAACTGGAGGACAACGCAGCCAAAGTCATGAAAGTCAACAGTAGGAGTGATGACAAGCTGAACAGTGGCAGACAAGAAGGGGAAGAAGTAGAAAGCCTCGCTTATCTAGGTGCAAATGTCACCAAGGATGGAGGAGGCACAGCAGACGTCAAGAAAAGAATAGCCTTGGCCAGCGCACAGATGAAGCGGCTATCAAACATCTGGCAAGCCGGAAACATCAGCAGGAAAACAAAAGCATCCCTTTTTAAGAGTCTGGTGCTATCAATACTACTTTACGGGTGTGAAGCCTGGAAGTTGACCAAGGGAGAGGAAGAGAAATTGGACATCTTCAAGATCAAGTGTTTGAGAAGGATACTCAGAATCAGATGGCAGCAGCATGTATCCAACAGAAAGGTGCTAGAGATGGCAGGAGTGGAGAAGATCAGCGAGGAGGTTAGAAGAAGGAGATGGAACTAGATTGGGCATGTGTTGAGAAGGGACAGGAATGATGACTGTGCTGTTGCCCTCGAGTGGACACCAGAAGGAAGAAGGAAAAGGGGCCGCCCAAAAACAACTTGGCGGAGAATGGTGGAGGCGGAGAGGAACAGAGCAGGCTGGAACACGTGGAATTCAGCACGTTGCGGAGCTGCAGACCGAACCAAGTGGAGGAGCGATGTTCAAGCCTTGTGTGCCTCCTGGCACAGAGAGAATTAAAGAAGAGAAGAAAGAAGATTAGGAATGGGTTGTCACTAAAGTTCATATGAGTGTGAAGGCAGATGAGTAAGTACTTTTGATGATATAGTGTTTCAAACAAGATAAGTGTTAATTAAATAGATTGCTGTTTTGTATTTATTTTTCTTTTCAAAAAAACAAGATGTAATTTGCTATGGGTGCCAAACTATATTTGCTACAAAGACCAACTCAACAATCTTTTCAACTTGTTACTATCGTTCTCCTTTTTAATATTGCGTTGACCTTGGTCACAGCCACATAATGTTTTATGTAATTTTAAACAATGTTTATGATGCAATGTACAGTATCTCACAAAAGTGAGTACACCCCTCACATTTCTGCAAATATTTTATTATATCTTTTCATGGGACAGCACTATAGAAATGAAACATGTCTTCTGAAAATGACTCAACACACAGCCATTAATGTCTAAATAGCTGACAACACAAATTGTGCACAATTGTGTTATTGTCGTTCCCTGGTGTGATGTGACTCGATAGAGGGCTGTTAAATTTGGTGTTTTGGGTATAATTCTCTCATACTGGCCACTGGACATTCAACATGGCACCACATGGCAAAGGATGAGGATGTGAGAAATAGAATTGTTGCTCTCTACAAAGATGGCCTAGGCTATAAGAAGATTGCTAACACCCTGAAACTGAGCTATAGCATGGTGACCAAGGCCATACAGCGGTTTTCCAGGACAGGTTCCACTTGGAGCAGGCCTCGCCAGGGTTGGCCAAAGACTTTGAGTCATATCCAGAGATTGGCTTCAGAAAATAGATGCATGAGTGCTGCCACCATTACTGTAGAGCTTGAAAAATTGGGAGGTCAGCCTGTCAGTGCTCAGACCATACACTGCGCAATGCATCAAACTGTCTGCATGGCTGTCGTCCCAGAAGGAAGCCTCTTTTGAAGCTGATGCACAAGAAAGCAGTTTGCTGAAGACAAGCAGTACAAGAATATGGATTACTGGAACCATGTCCTGTGGTCTGACAAGACCAAGATAAACTTGTTTGGCTCAGATGGTGTCCAGCATGTGTGGTGGCGTCCTGGTGAGTACCAAGACAACTGTGGTGGTAGCATCATGGTCTGGAGCTGCATGAGTGCTGGCGGTACTGGGGAGCTGCGGTTCATTGAGGGAAACATGATTTCCAACATGTACTGTGACATTCTGAAGCAGAGCGTGATCCCCTCCCTTCAGAAACTACGCCGCATGGCAGTTTTCCAACACAACAATGACCCCAAACCCACCTCCAAGATGACAACTGCCTTGCTGAGGTAAAGGTGATGGACTGGCCAAGTATGTCTCCAGACCTTAATCCAATTGAGGACCTGTATGGCATCCTTTAGTGAAAGGAGGAGGAGCGCAAGGTGTCATCATAGAGGCGTGGAAGAGGATTCCAGTAGCAACCTGGGCAGCTCTGGTGAATTCCGTGCCCAAGAGGGTTAAGACAGTGCTACATAATAATGGTAGTCACACAAAATATTGACACTTTTGAGTACATGTTCACTGTGAGGTGTACTCACTTGTGTTGCCAAGTGAATATAGCCAGACATTTTTCAAAGTTATTTGTGCTGTTTCTTTTGGTCCATTCACCATGAAATCTGCAAACAATATAAGGGGTAACAACTATTTTCCAAAAACTGAAAAACAACAAAAATGGAGATTCAAGGACTTCCGGTTAGGAATGCGCTCCGAATAGATGTGTGTTGGCACCACTGCTGTAGCTACACCCTAATATACTTGGTACTTTTGCGACAACAGATTTATTACCTTGTTGAAAACTCCCTGACGCCCTTCTTATCTGGACCAGGATTAGTCTGATGTTGCGCAATTTAAGAGAGAGAAGCCTACTTAAAATTGCACCCACCATGGCTCACTCACAATCAACTTTGGAGCAATCGCTAAATGCGGGAGCTAACTTGGGGCGACATGTTAAGGACTCAACCGGCTCTCGGGCCCATGCAGTGGACAGCCCCTCCCACAACACAGTGGTGCCCTTAGAGAGGCCTAGCTCACCGGCAGCTAACATCATGGCTGAATCGACTGATGCTCCACCTTGGTTCTTGTCAAAACTTGAAAAGTTCTTTGCTTTTAGAGAATACTGTGACTCTCTCCAGTGCTCTACAGCCCATTGCTGACACTCTGGACTCAATTAAGCAAATGCTCAAATCTCACTTGGGGAGCATCAAGGCACTGGAAGCCTCTACATCAGGTCATAGCAATATCATTGCTCAACTGGAAAATCAATGCAGATCACTCACTACGGAAAACTACTTGACAAGCTAGATGACATGGAGAACCACTCCCATCACTCCAATTTGAGAGCTATTGGAATCCCGGAGAAGATGGAGGGCGCCAATCCAACAAACCTCATGACAATACCGCTGCTGGAAGCATTCGGCTCAGCCTATTCTAGAAAGAGCACACCGGCTTGCCCGATCAGCTGTGGCAGGCGGCACAGACTCTTAACAAGTCGAGGCCCTTCGTTATAAGATAAGGTAAGATAGTCCCACAGCGGGGAAATTCACAATATTACAGCAGCAGAGTAACAGAAGTAAGGAACTCAGTAATAATAACAGGAAACAGTATAAACATTATAAATAATAAAAATTAAAGTTAAATCTCTAGACTATTTACAACAACATAAGAATAAGAATTTAAAAAAATTGCATAGGATCTGTATTGCACTTATGAACATATTGCACAATGAAAAATATTTACATTCTGAATATAAGTGTTTATAATATAAGTGTGTATGGTCTACTGGGAGCAGTGCTAGTTGAACAGTCTCACAGCAGCAGGAAGGAAGGACCTGCGATTGCACTCCTTCACACACTTGGGGTGAAGGAGCTAGTCACTGAAGGAACTGCCCAGTGCTACCAGAGTCTCATGCATGTGGTGGGAGTCGTTCTCCAGCATGGATGCTTGCTTGTTTAGCATCCTCCTTTCTCCCACCGCCTGCACTGGGTCTAGAGGAGTTCCCAGGTCCTGATCAGTTTGTCCAGTTTCTTCCTGTGGAGATGCTGCCACCCCAGCAGACCACTCCATAGAAGATGACTGATGCCACCACTGTGTCAGAAAAGATCCTCATGAGTGGCCCCTGCACTCCAAACGACCTCAGTCTCCTGAGCAGCTCCTGAGTCTGCTCTGAGAGCTCCTGAGTCTGCTCTGTCCTTTATATCCAAGTGCAGCAGTGTTGTCTGACCAGTCCAGTTTATAGTTAAGGTGCACACCCAGGTACCTATAAGAGTGCATTCTTTCAGTGTCTGTTCCCTGGATGTTCACTGCTGGAGGGGGATGTGTGCCCCTGGGGAAATCCACCACCAGTTCTTTAGTCTTGCCCGCATTGATCTGTAGGTGATTCCGCAGACACCAGTCCACAAAGTCCTGAATCAGTTCTCTGGACTCTCCATCGTCCTCATTTGTGATGCGGCCGATGATCGCTGAGTCATCAGAGAACTTCTGTAGGTGGCAGTTTGGTGAGTTGTACATGAAGTCTGCAGTGTACAGGGTGAAGAGGAATGGTGCTAACACTGTTCCCTGCTGGGCCCCTGTGTTACAGACTACCATGTCGGACACACAGTCCCATGTCCTCACATACTGTGGACGGTTGGTGAGGTAGTTCAGGATCCAGTGCGTTATGTGATCGTCCACCCCTGCCTGTTCCAGCTTGTCCTTCAGGAGCCCAGGCTGTATGGTGTTGAAAGCACTGGAGAAATTTAAAAAAATGATTCTCACAGTCCACCCAGGCTTCTCCAGGTGAGAAAGAGCTCCATGCAGCAGGTGGATGATGGCATCATCCACCCCAATGCCAGGCTGGTAGGCAAACTGAAGTGGGTCTATAGATGAGCTCACCATAGGGCGGAGTTGTCTAAGGAAAAGCCTCTTCAGTGTCTTCATCAGGTGTGATGTCAGAGCTATCAGGCCGATAGCTGCTGAGGTCCACTGGGTGCTGCGTTTTCGGCAGTGGCACCGCACAAGATGTGTTCCACAGTTGTGGTACTCTCCCCAGCTTCAGGCTTGTGAAGTGGTGCTGAGTGTTGGAATGTGTGAACTGAGGGTTATGGCAACCAGCAGAAGAACGAGTGGGGGGTGGGTGTGAGCTGAAAGTTGTGGGTGTGAGAGAGAGGGTAGAGCAGCATGCTGGAAGTACCAGACAGGAGGGTTTCAAGAGAGATGTCCCTGTAGTGGGAGGGGCAGGTGAGTGATCAAACCTATTGAAAAACAGATTGAGATCATTCACCCACTTTTGGTCCACTACCACCTGAGAGTCGGGCTTCTTGTGGCCGGAGATTGCTTTAAGGCCTTTCCAGACTCTGCTGACATTATTCTGCTGTAGCTGTTCCTCCATTTTCCTCCTATAGCTATCTTTCCCCTTCCTGATCTTCCTCCTCAGCTCCTTCTGCACAGCTTTCAGCTCCTCCTTGTCCCCTAATCTTAAGGCCCTCTTTTTCTCCTTCAGAAGAGCCTTTATGTCAGGGTTAATCCATGGCTTGCTGGTAGGGAAACACTGTACAGTCTTGGTGGGTACAGTGTTCTCCACGCAGAAGTTCACATAGTCTGTTATGCAGTGTGTTATGCAGCTCGTCCATCTTGTTGGGGAGAGATCTCACATTCTCCATAATGACGGAGGGGAGAACAGGTCTGTAACGTCTTCTCTTAGCCCGACGTAGAGCTCCGGCACGACACCCGCGTCTCTTCCTCCTCAGCTCGTGGGGGATGTCGGGTCTTTTGTCCGGCAGCACCACCGTGTGGCGCAGCGCCAACAGCTGACCCTGGTTGTAAACAATAGAGTCGTGGCTCTGCACGCGGTCTCCGGACGCGGTCGAAAACAAAGAAAAATAGTAGAGCGAGGACCAGAGCAAACTCCAGTAGTTTGGAGTCCATAGTGCAGAAAACAACTCGCTAGACACACAGTGAACTTGCGTACTAACAGAGAGAGGATGAAAATACAAAAAGTATGAAAAACACGAAAGTAAGCAGGAGCTGCTGTTATGCTCTTTCACTCATTTCAGGACAAGGAACACGTCCTTCGGAGGAGCAGGGATGGTGTGAGTCACAACATCAGATTTTTCCAGGACTATAGCGCAGACCTTTCTCGGTGACAGGCCACCTTTCATGCGGTGAAAGCAACGATATACAAAGAAGAGATCCGATTCAGTATGCTCTACCCCGCCCGACTACGTGTTGTTTTCAAAGATAGTTTCAAGTTTTTTGAAACTCCGGAAAAGCCCAGGCTTTTCTGAAACATCACTATAATCGCTGAGCTACTATTATGTCTTATGTCTTGTGGGGTAAAGTAACTTTATGCTGTTAGTACCAGTGACGTAGTTTTGTTTCCAGATTTCATGTTCTGTTAACCAGTAAGAGTTCACTTACACTTGGCTGTGATAAAAGTTCTCTCAACGCACAAGCTGCAGTGAAGATAGGATGAAGGTACATTTCTTTAATTTTTTCAATTACCGTTATTTTCAGTTTGATTGTACACATACAGATTCTTCTGTGGGTGATGGCGCATTTAATAAGTACATGTGCTTAATGTGTTTTAGGCTAGTCTGGAAGTACATTCAAAGTGGGTTTGATTGTTTGGAGGGCTGTAGTTCCCTCATTGGGACAGTGTTTGTCTGTGTGTGTTCCCTCCCCAGTGTCATTTTCTCTTTCTTCTCAAGGTCGCTATGCTTTCGGGCTTTTGTCTACATTATACACATATGCTTTCTACCACATCATCTATCTGTCTCTTCTTCTCATTTAAACAATGAATTCCAATTTAAGTAATCCGGTTAGATTTATTTCCTGGAATATCAAGGGTCTGTAATCTTAAATTAAAGCTATAAAGGTTTTTAGTCATATTAGATCCCTGAATGCGGATATAATATTTCTCCAAACCCACCTCTCCAGATTTGAGCATACCAAACTCTGTAAGCCCTGGGTTAGCCAAGTATTTCACTCTAACTATAACAGTAGATCTGGGGGAGTAGCAATATTGATTAATAAAAGAATACATTTTTACACCTTCCAATATCATATCTGACCAATATAGTAGATATATTATTGTAGTGGGCTCACTGTTTCAACTGTTTTGTTTTGTTTGGGATGATGTTAATTTTATGGATAGGTTGCTGTCCATCATTCCTGATCTAACTTCACATAAATTAATTCTGACATTAATAGTGTTATGAACCCCACACTAAATCAATCAAAACGGACGTCAACAGTAACGTCAAAAATGGCATCATCGTTGTTCTGCTTTATTGATAAAAATGTCTGTCAACCCATGGCATGGACTTCACCCTCAGTAGAGATCTTTCTCTTTTACTCTCAAGTACATTCTTCCTTTTCTCGAATTGACTATTTTTTTTTCATGCAGTTTGACACCCAAGTTGAGTACTTGCTGATAGTTATTTCAGACCATGCACCACTGCAGTTGGATCTTACCTTCAGTCATCAGAGAGATCGCTCTCAATGGCGTTTTAATCCAACACTACTCTCAGAGGAGAATTTCTGTACAATGATCTCAGATTCCATTAGTTTTTTCTTACACACTAACAAAACTGATTCTGTTTCAAAATCAGTGCTGTGGGAGTCGTTGTTATTTGTAGTGAAATTATCCCCTACTCGTCGTATATTAAGAACACCAACAAGAAAAAGTTGGCAGAGCTTTCTAGTTCAATATTATCTTTAGACAATCAGATTTCTTCCTGTCCCACTCCAGAATTAATTAAAAAGCGGCTTGACCTACAAGCAGAATTCAATTTGCTTTACACAAAATATGCTGAAGCCTTTATTTTACATTCTCAAGTTTTTTTTAATGAATATGGTGATAAAAGTGCGTGACTACTAGCCTGTCAGTTAAGGAGACAGGCTGCATCCAGACTAATACACCAAATTAGGGACACTCATGGAAATTTATTGGCTCATTCTAAAGACATCAGCAAGATTTTTAAAAATGACTACTCTTCATTATATACGGTCTGACTAGCACTATTGCTATGCATTCATTTATAGACAAACTAGTACTCCTGGTGCTTGACCCTATACTGGCTGAAGAGTTAGATTGCCCATTTACCTTAGGGGAAATCTCTGAGGCTATTAGATCCTTAAGTAATGGTAAATCCCAGATGGGTTTGGAATAGATTTTTAAGAAATTTGACAACCGTCACCTCTTTTGCTGGAGGTATTTAACGAGTCCCTGGAAAGGGGTTCCTTGCCCCCTTCCTTGACGCAGGCTAATATCTCACTTATTGTTAAAAAGGATAAAGATCCCACTTTTTGCAGCTCATATTGTCCCATCAGTTTGCTTTGTAACGAGCACAAAATCGTAGCTAAGATTCTGGCCAAACTCATTGAAATTGTCCTCCCATCTATTATATTAGAGGACCAAACAGGCTTTATTAAAGGGAGGCATTTATTTTCTAACATTCGCAACTTTTAAATATATTATATACATCTGGTAATTTGCAAATTCCAGAAGCTGTTGTTTTGCTAGATGCAGAGAAGGCCTTCGACCATATAGAATGGGACTATTTATTTTTAGTTCTTAATAAATTTAGGTTTGGAAATACATTGATTTCCTGGATTAAGCTGCTCTATACTGCACCATTAGCTCGTCTCATCTCATTTAGGAACATCAAAGACATTGATAAGGATGTCCTCACCTCCAGCCTGGACAATATTCTGAACCTGGACAGCTTGATGAACTTGTTGACCACTATGACAATAGTTTAACCTATATTCTCAACTCTGTTGCTCCTGTGAAAACTCGCTCTGTTTCCTTCACTCATTCTGCCCCCTGGTATACCCCTAAACTACGGCTAATGAAAGCTAAAGCTCGTCAGCTCGAGCGACTCTATAGAAAATCTGGTCTTACCATCCACAAAATGCACAAAACACACATATTGCAGTATAAGGATGTAATTGTTCAAACTAAATTCTCCTATTACTCTGGTCTAATTAACTCTAGGGAAGGCAACACCAAAACACTGTTCTCTCTAGTCAACAAACTCTTCCAACCCAAATCCTTCCTACCTTCCCACTTTTACTCAACTGATACTTATAATGCTTTAATGTCGTTTTTTAGTGAGAAAATTTATAAAATCCACCAGAACATCTGTCCTGATCCACAGCCTCTCTCCTTCTCTCTACCTCTTTCACATAGTCAGTCTCTCTCCTGTTTTCAGCTTCCAGATGCATCTGTCATTTCTGATCTCATTAGCAAATCAAAACCTTCTACACGTCAGCTTCATCCTTTCCCTACAGTCTTAGTTAAATATGGTCTTTCCTCTCTGCTCCCCCTCATAACTGCCATTATTCATTCCTCACTCACTAGTGGAATTGTTCCTACACCCTTCAAACGGCTGCTATCACTCCTATTCTGAAAAAACCTGGCTCAGACCCCAACAACTTTAATAACCTTTACCCGCTTTCTAACCTCCCTTTCATTTCCAAAATACTTGAAACTTGAAGTTATTGCTACTCAAATTCATTCCTACCTATCCCAAAATTGTCTCTATGAACAATTCCAGTCTGGTTTTCGCCCCTCCATAGCACAGAAACTGCTCTTCTTAAGATCACTAATGACCTTCTCATTCTTCATGATCTGAGCGCAGCCTTCAACACTATTTCTCATACTATCCTCCTTAACAGACTATCTTCCATTGGCATTAATCATATCGCACTCGACTGGTTTCATTCCTATCTCTCGGGCTGCACTCAGTTCATTCAACTCAAATCTTTCAGGTCTCAGTCTTCCCCTGTTTCTTCTGGTGTACCCCAGGGTTCTGTCCTGGGGCCCCTACTTTTCATCATTTACCTTCTGCCCCTTGGCAATATTTTTCGCTCTTTCGACATCCATTTCCACTGCTATGCAGATGACACCCAGCTCTATCTATCTAGTAAACTAAGTACTTTGTTCCTGCCCTCTTCCCTTTCCAACTGTTTATCTGAAATAAAATCCTGGTTCACCTCTAATTTCCTAAAACTTAACAGTGATGAAACTGAAATTTTGCTTTGTGGTTCCAAATCCACATTATCAAAGTGGATATTTTCTCTATCCAAATTGACAGTACATTAGTCTCCCCCTCACCTCGGGTTAAGAGCTTGGGTGTCATCTTAGATAACTGTTTATCTTTAGGCTCTTACATTAGTAATGTAACCCGGTCTGTGTATTTCCATCTGCGTAACATCAATCGTCTACGCCCTTCCCTCACCCCCATACTGCATCTATTCTAGTTCATAGTCTTGTTACATCACATTACACCTGTCCTTCAACAGCTCCACTGGCTTCTGGTTAAATATAGGATCGAATACAAAATTCTCCTCCACACATTTAAGGCCATACATAACCTTGCCCCCCTTATCTGTCAAATCTTCTCCATATCACAACTTCTACCCGCTCGCTCAGATCCTCCTCTTCCATTCATCTCTCTGTACCTTCTGGTCGTCTGAGTACCATGGGGAGCAGAGCTTTCAGCCGCTCTGCTCCCAAACTCTGGAACTCCCTCCCACCTGACATCCGTAACATTGACTCTTTTCCTCTTTTCAAATCCAGTCTTAAAACTCACCTGTTCAAAATAGCCTACTCTCTTTGTTGATGTTTTTTATATATATATATATATATATATATATATATATATATATATATATATATATATATAAACCCTACATTTTGTACAGTGTCCTTGAGTGTCGAGAAAGGAGCTTTTAAATTAAATTTATTATTATTATTATTATTATTAGAGGTATGCGCCAGGGACCTTTAGCACCATATGTCCTTTATCACCCTTACTTTTTGCTATTGCCATATAACCTCTTTCAATTGCTCTTAAAACTGCTCCTGGTGTACAAGGAATCACGAGGTATGGAATTGAAAAGAGTTTCCCTCTAGGCGGACGATCTCTTGATATAGTTTTACCCAATTAATGCTGCTGCCTGTACAATTATACAAATAGAAATCCCCTTTAGGCTGGTACCTGACGGATTTAAATATCTAGGTGTTAATATCACTCAAAAAATTTCACTTATTCAGGATGCTAATTTCTTCCCTCTGCTTACTAAAATGTGCAGTGACCTCCAGAGGTGAAGTAGCCTTCCCCTCTCTCTAGCAGGTAGGGTACAGTGCATTAAGATGAATGTCCTTCCTAAATTTATTTTCATTTAAATGTCTTCCTATTTTTCTCCCCAAATGCTTTTTTGTTTCTATAGATAAGGCTGTCACTGGGTTTATTTGGGGTGGTCATGTCCCCCGGATCAGGAAAGGAATTCTTCAGTGTCTCCGTTCTTCTGGTGGCTTGGCCCTCACTAATTTTATGTATTACTACTTTGCAGCCAACATACAAAAATGGCATTTTGGTTTACAAACCGAGAAGCTGCATGGTGTATCATGGCATCCCTTTTCTGTCACTCCTCTTCTATTCGCACCTTGGTTTATTCCTCTCTTCCCATATTCCCCTCTCATTTCTCCTCCAATCCGTTAGTTGTGTTTAGTGAAGATCTGGACCCAGTTTCATAGAATGTTTCATTTTACCAAGGCGTCTGTTTCAAGTCCAATATGCAAAAATCATTTATTTAAGCCTGCAACCCTGGACTCTAGATTTATAAGTAACTCTTCATCCTCTTGTGCAATGCTGAACATAACGCAACTGAAAGTTATTCATGTAGCTCATCTATGCAATGCTAAATTAGCACAAATTTATCCTGAGGTTAAGCCAACCTGTCCTCGCTGCAATGAGGACCCGGCGATCCTCTCTTATATGTTTTGGTCTTGTCACAAAGATTCTGGGACTTTGTGTACTCTACTCTTTCAACAGTTTTTAATAAACACCTGATTCCCTGATAGTATTTACATTGGTCACTACCCAGTTGAATTTCCGAGAATTGGAATCTATAGTTTTTGCTCTGTTATTGGCAAGGTAAAGAATTCTTATCAGCTGGAAGTCTCGCTATCCTCCCTCTCATTCCCTCTGGCTGAGAGATGTTGCTTTCTTTTTGCGCCTCAAGAAAATGAAGTTTATTTTGAGGGGTTCAGTGGACAACCCTTATAGGTGCTGGTCGCCTTTCATCGCCTTTTTTCAGGTCCCTCCCGCAGCTTCCCACAGAGGACTTGGGTAATCCCCCCCCCTCTTGAGGCCCCTTTTTATGTTATTTGATTTTTTAAATTTTTATTTATTTATTCTTTCTTTCATGTTATTTTATTTGCATATTGATTCACGCTTTTAAGGCAGTATTTTGTAGTTGTTGTAAAAGCAATAAAAAATAAAAAAAAATGAAAATAAAGAAAATTGAGATTCAAGGTTTTTTTCTTCCAACAACAGATATATATATATATATATATATATATATATATATATATATATATATATATATATATATATATATATATGTACAAGTATGAAGATTTTGGTGAGTTTCCTTAAGTCATAGAACAACTGGCTTGATGTTTAACAGTGTGTCTGTTGAGTGTAGTTGTGATCTAATTGTCTTGACAACTCTCTGCTTCGCTGGTCTTCAGGCTTTGCAGAAGACCTACCAGAAGATTCTCAGGGAGAAGGAGAGTGCTTTGGAGGCAAAGTACCAGGCCATGGAGAGAGCAGCCACATTTGAACATGACAGAGACAAAGTAAAACGTCAATTTAAGGTATGAAGCTCTGTCAGTGCTAGTCAGATCAGCTTGCATTTTTCCAGAAACGGGAAGCGTACATTTTGTGGCATTGAAATTTAATTGATCTTTTTACCTTCTCTGTGAAGTGTGCCTCCCACAACCTTTAAAAGATTGCACTTTCTTTGTGTAAGAGGAGGTGGCAGTGATTCAAGATAGCATTTGACCAACACTAGAACACTAGCGAATTAGTTGGGGGGGGCGTCTGATTTTGTAACAAAAAGTTTTTTTTGTTTAACTGGAAAGGGCTAGGGTTTTTGCATATTTTATGTTGTTTGTAATAGTGTGTGTTTGATAAGACTTAAAAATAAAAATAAAAAACAAAGTAGTCCTTAAAAGGGACAAAAGTAGTATCAACTTAGAATTTTAGTATTATATTGGTGCCTGAAAGCTTTTTCAAAGCTAAAGTATTTTTTCACAGTTGTTTTTACATTTTGGTAACTTACAGTTACAATGTATTTACATGATATAGTCACACATGCCATGTTGTTATTTTCCCTAGAAGTTATTTTTATTATAGTTGTTATTTCCTAGAGATCCAAGGCTACTCATAGGCCCTTTTTTTAAATTGTGATATCTTTAAGAATTTTGTAGGTGTAACGATTCAGAGACCGAAACCATGGTACAAACATCCAGTCTTGTGTCATAGTTCCAGAAGACAAAATTGTTAGTGATTAAATAAAACACAGATTTTTCCCTGTTTTTCTTATTCACCATCACCCAAAAAATAAAACAAAACAAAACTTGGAGAATCGTTACACCCCTACAATTTTGCCATTTCAAGAAATCTTAAATTTACTTAGCAGCTTCTATTTGTTTTTTTTATTGTTTTTGTTAAATTTTTGCTTATACAAACTTTGAAAATAGTTGTCAGCTGAAGTACCTTTTCAAAAACTGTTAAACTAGAATATTTGTAAACTGTAACATGACAGACCCAGTCAGATGCTAGCAGAAAAGAGAAGAAGAGGCTTTAATACAAAAGGAATGGGCAAGAATCATCGTGGTACAGGCATGGGTCAAATACAAACTAGTAAGAAGGCAAAACAGAGCAGTCACCAGTAGGGTAGAGACAAAATACAACAATAAAAGACCCAGAAGAAAGTCCAGTAAACCAAGGGCAACTGAAAAACACTGGAAACACTCAGTGGTTCTGCAGGAGAAACATTATCTCACCATATCATTAAACTAAAGCCTGGGCTTATAAACTAAACAAAACAGGTCATATGGCCTAGAACACAGCTATAGAGAATCAGTACTCAGGAGACTTAAAGTGCTGACTGGTTGAACAAGGAACTTCAGTCACATGATCTCCCAAGGAGTTATGGGAAATGGGAGTTCTTGTGAGAAATGAGGCCAGAAGGATGATGTAATTTTAATTGTGATTTATTCCTTCCTGATATTTTGATATCAAAACCTGCTGTGTATCTTTCTGTAAGACAAGCTGTTCCAAGGTAATGAAGGCTAGAAGGCAGCTGTCCACATTGCCCACAAACATATTTTAGTTTAGACTTTCATCTTTACTCAATCACTTAATCATCTTTCACTGGATATGCAGATCTTCCGAGAGACCAAAGAGAAGGAGATTCAAGATTTGCTGCGGGCAAGGCGCGATCTGGAGTCCAAACTGCAGCAGCTACAGGCTCAGGGGATCCAGCTCTATGACCCAGCTGACTCAGACTCTGATGACAACCGCACAAGCATCACAAGTAAGAACAGAACCACAACACATGGCCTCGCAGATCACAACAGTCAGTTGAGCAGTTGTGGGCTGGAGGTTAGGGATCGCCTCTGCTATCGATACCAATAGCAGTCACATTCCATAGTGCTTGGTACTCAATTTATAGCACGGTAAAAACAAAACTTTAAATCCCATTTACGCTCTTTTATTAAAGAAATTTGAACATTAAAATTATTATAATGAACATTACATTATTTACTCCTGATTCTCCTCGTCAACATCCTCCTCTGGCTAATACTGTGAAAGGACATTTCTGAGATTTCAGTTATCAGGTATAATTCAATGAAAACAGCTGCTCATTCAATGCAACACACACCTCTACATACTTAGAGTGCAAGCAGTAATTTAAATTTACTGACATGGTGACAGACCATTAGTCCAGAAATAGTTTTTTAAAATGCTAACAGTCTATTTTGATGACGGATGAAACAGACTACACGGTAATAATGGTAGCTTGCTACTATGAGCTACGGTTTCATTAGCTTAGCCTACAGTACTTTACTGTTTGGCTCTTAGCCTTTGCAAACATTGTATGGAACATAGATGACTACAAAGCAATGCCAGCTGTTTTAAACAAAAATAATTTTAAAGTGTATGTTTTTAATATAATATTAATATGAATTGAAACTCACCTTGAATTATTTGAATATATCTGGATATCTGTCTTTGAAGGACTTTGCAAAGTAGGAAGTGTTTACTCTTAATGTCTGAAATGATCAGTGGCACACAATAGTGGTCTGCCTCAAATGCAAAGTATTTCCATACATGACTCTTTTGCTCTTCGCGGTAAATTGGATGTTCCATTATTTTCAGTGGAACTGTAACAGAAAAATCTGTCACTGAAAATTCCACTGACTGCAGCAGTGAATTTTTTTGAGGGCTCCCTGAGATGTCAAGCAGCGGGACAACAGCTTACTACAATACTCGATGTACATGATCCCCTAGATCTGCATCTTTTATCTAATAGGAAAATCTAATTACCAAAAGCTGGACTAAACAAGTAGGTTTTTAGCCTAGACTTAGTCCCAAACACTGACTGCAAGATTATTCCAAAGCTGGGGGCCTTGTTTGAGAAGAACTTTATAAATTTTTGGTACTAATACTAGTACTAAGCCAACACCTTGTAATCTAAGTAGGCTTGATGGTTCAAAATAAGACTTAAATTCACTCAGTAATTGAGTAGTGAGGCCATTTAGAGTTTTATATGTCATGAATTTAGCAGGCAGCCAATGTAGGTTTGATAAAACTGGGCTGATTTGTGGTTCTTGTGAGGACTGACTGCAGTGTTCTGCACTTCTTAAGTTAAGTTAAGTGATACTTTTTTGATCCCACAACCGGGGAAATTCCACCTCCGCATTTAACCCATCCATGAAGTGAAACACCACATACACACTAGTGAACACACACTGAACTGAAACTTGTTAAGACTTTTACTGGAACATCCAGACAGCAGGGCATTATAGTAATCTGAGGTAATAAATAAATGAACTAGCTTTTCTGCAGCCTGTAGAGACCAAGCATTTCTTTAATTGGCCATATTGCAGAGGTGCAGGAAAGCTATCCTAGTAATATTTGTTATATGTGCATCGAAGGGCAGATTGGGATCTATTGCGATACCAAGGTTTTTTACAGATGTATGTACCTGATGCAACCGAGAAACTATTAAGTTTAAGTGTTAAGATAGCTTGTTTCTAGCAGCTTTTGGACCAAGAAGAACCTGTTTTTTCTGAGTTGAGTAGAAGAACATTACTCGACATCCAGTGTTTAACACACTTCTCAATGTTATTAAATTGAAGTTTATAATTTGGTTTGGTTGATATTTATAATTGTGTGTCATCAGCGTGGAAATTGACACTATGTTTACTGATCATGGTACCCAGTAGTAGCATATATAAGGTGAATAATGGAGGTCCTGAAACAAAGCCTTGTGGAACACCATTTTTTACTTTTGGAAGAACAGATAATTCACCGTTTAGATTTACAAACTGATAGTGATCAGTCAGATAAGATCTAATCTATTCTTGCTACTCCCTACAAGATTTTCTAGTCTAGTAAGATAGAGTGGTCTGTCATATCAAATGGCACATTAAAATCAAGGTGAACTAGTGAAAATACATTTCCTTGGTCAGAGAATAATAAGAGATTGTTTACAATTTTAACTAGTGCTGTCTCTGTACTATGAAGGCCTAAAACCAGACTGAAATTAGGTTTTTTAATCATAGGTCTAATTACTGCTAGTTTAAGAGTTTTTGAAATATAGCCAAGGTTAAGAGAGGAGTTTATTATTGACAAAGTAGGCTTAGATATTTTGGGCAAAATTTATTTTAGTAAACTTGGAGGGATTGCATCTAATATGCAAATAGAAGATTTTGAGAAGGAAGGCATTTTAATTAGCTCAGTTTGTTGAATTAAGGTAAACGATTCCACCTTCTCTCCAATAGTTACAGTATACTCAAGCTCTGGATTGACTTTGTAAAGGAATCAGGTTTGTAGAGGTTAACTGTGCATTTTGAATTTTGCCTGTTTCAATTTTATTACTGAAGAAATGCATAAAATCATTGCTGCTGTAGGCTGATGGCATCTAGATTCAGTAGCTGTTTTAATTGTGCAAAATAATAATCTAGGATTATTCTTATTGTTTTCAATCAGAGAGGAGAGAGAGGTTGCCATAGTGAGTGCAATTGTATAGTCTATTACGCTATCCCTTTAGGTGGACTGGAATACTTCTAGTTTAGTCAGGTGACATTTTCATTCTAGTTGTCTGACAGACTGTTTTAAAGCTTGAGTATGGTCATTGTACCATGGGACAAGCTTTTTCTGCCCTATTATTTTACTTTTTAATGGAGCAACATTATCTAGAGTAGGATGAACTAGCCTGCGATGGACTGGCGACCTGTCCATGGTGTATCCTGCCTTTCGCCCAAAGACTGCTGGGATAGGCTCCAGTAACCCCCCGCGACCCTGACGGAGAAGCGGCTTAGAAAATGGATGGATGGATGGATGGATGAACTAGCTACTAGCTGTGGAGGATGTTCTAGTTTTTTTAAAACTATAGCATGCCGATAAATTTACGAGTGAAGCGAATTTCATATGAGATTAGATAATGATCTGAGACTGCTGTGCTCTGGGGAGGAATGGCTAAATGATGTTTGCTTACACCTAAGATCAAAATTAAGTCAAGAGTGTCACTGCAGTAATGAGTGGGCCCCTTTCATATTTTGAGTCTCATATAGGAATGTCTTACTAAGTGGATCTTATTGTTCATCAAGGTGGATTTTTCCTCAACCATTTATATTAAGAGCTTGAAGGAAGAACATTTTTTTCTGGTTTCTGGTTCACCTGTACAGTTTTTTTTTTTTAAGTGAATGTTTGCAATACCTCTACCCCAGCCACTTGTATATCATGGCTATGTGCATAACCATAAACTGGGGATGGCTTCATTTAGAGCTAAGCATTCATCAGGTCTAATCCACATTTCTGTGAGACACAGAGCATCAAAATCATAACCAGTAATAATTTCATTTACAACGACCACCTTAGGTAAGGTCTTATGTTAAGCAGTCCTAGCTTTAGACCAAAAGTGCTGTCACTGCAAACCGGTTTAACAGTTCTGATATCGATCAAATTAGTGTAACAAACCTTTCAAGATTTTTAAATAATTTATTTTATTCAGGGAACAGACACAGTCTCAATTGAGTGGAGCTTATGTGGCATCTCAAGGCAGCTAGCAGACGGTCGGTTTAGTCTATTTGTTTGATGCCTGGCCTTGGCCCTGGTTTGTCAGCGACTGACTGTCCTATACTGAGAGAGACTACGAGCTATGCTACATCAAATGAGAGCAGCACCCTCCCGTGAGGGGTGGATACCATCCAGACTCAAAAGACTAGGCTTGCCCTCAAAAGTAGACCAATTATCTACAAAGCCCACATTGTTTTTCGGGCACTACTGAGTGCAACATCGGCTCAGAGCATATTACGGCATTGGATATTGTCTGAGCTAATTTACACACTGACATTGTCACCTTTAGTTATATCTGACTGCTGCAGAGGAAAGTCATTAGTACCTACATGAATGACTATCCTCAAATATCTATGGCTAGCTAGCAGCTTTAGGTTCCCTCTCATGTCTGGTGCCCTGGCTCCCGATATACAGCTAACTGCTCCTTGCAACCCTAAAGGAGAAGCTAATTTTACTTGCTGTAAAATAGAATCACCTATAGCTAGAGATTTTTCCATAGGCATCTCAGAGGATGTCTCACTGAGTGGGGCAAACCTGTTGGACATGTGAATGGAAGAGGAGTGGTGTCTTGAGAAAAAAAATTACTTCCTAATGTCAGTGGTTGCAATTGATTGCGAGTAATATGCAACAGCTAGCAAGGGACTAGCAAGATTGAGCAAAAAAAACAGGAAACACTCCTGCCAGTAATTCAAAAACAATGGTTACCGTCAGAGCGAGCGACCGAGAGAGAGCACGTTAGCTAGTTTAGCCAAACACAAGGCTGACTAGCCTACTGACTTTTAATTACATCATATTTATTTTAATCTTAGTTATTCTAATTTTAGTTATTTTAATTTTAGTTATTTATTTTAACCTACTGGACTGTTTAAAGACATGGCCCCACTCAGCTCTCCAGCTGGTTGTAGTAGCTGTCTGTGGCTGAGCCAGAAGGTCTTGGAACTTGAGGGGAATCTCTGTGCTCCACCAGATTAAAGATGAGGATTTCCTTGACTCCATGATGGCAACATCTCAGGCGATCAGTGCAGAGTTAGATGGCAGTCTACCTCGAGTGGCTGCTTCGGCTGCGGGGGATGAGGAGCATTGGCCTCGGCTCGGAGCTAAGCCCAAGACCGCAAAGGTGTACTGCTCCATGTCGCGCCAGGCCATGGTCCGTTGCAGGTGGAGGTTCGTGTGGTGGTAGGCGCTCAGCCCGCCAGCCAATAACTTGGAAGATCTGTCTAAACAACAGGTTCTCCATACTGGAAGAGCTGGATGACGCCACTCCAACAAAAACCATCAGAGTGAGCTCTCCAGCCATCAACTTCACCCCCGCTCCACCTGCAGCGGGCCGCGCATGGCCTGCAGAAGCATGGCTTAGCTCTGAGGGACATCCCCGCCTCCAGAAGACCATACGGCCAAGCTCCCTCCCAGACTCACTCAGTAGTCATTAGTAGTAGAAGACCTAGGACCAGCATTTTTACAAGAAATGCCAATAATCCACATAATCTTAATGTTTTTATTAATCGTGATAATTAATATAAACCCCCAAGAAAACTGCACTGATAACCCAATGAATAATCTTGAAAGTTTTAAAAAAAGAAAAGAGTCAGGTATAATCCATCTGAATATTAGAAGCCTACTAGAAAAAGATAGAATGGATCATCTTAAAATCCTGGCTGCACAGTCTGATCCTGATATAATAATTTTAACAGAGACCTGGCTTAGACATTGTACAAATGAAGAAGTTGTAGCTTTAAATAATTTTATCCTCCATAGAAAAGACAGAATTACAAGGGGAGGGGGAGTTGCTATTTATACCAGAGTAAATTTACAAATTACGGTTTTATGTGCAGTATCTAAAGAAAAATGTTATTAGCCCTCGGGGTTTCACTTGGAGAAAACAACTCTTTTGTTTTAATTGGGATATACAGGCCTCCCTCTGCCCCACACTCTGCAGTTGAGGAATTAGCTGATCTTTTATCCAAATTTAGTGCTTCTGAATTTCTGGTCCTAGGTGATTTTAACCTCAACTGGCATTCTAATGCATCCGATCACTTAAGGGAAATATATGGAAATCTTACCCTAACACAGTTAATCAATGAATCAACTCACCCAAATCTGAAAGAAACCACCAAGTCAACCCTGATAGAGCTAATACTGTCCAATAAAGCTGACAAAATTACTGCCTCAGGAGTTTTTGAACTTGGCATAAGTAATCATTGTCCCATCGGATGCATTAGAAACAGTTGTACAAACAAAACAGGCTCTCAGTTGGTGGTTAGAAGAAATTTTAATAATTTTAATGAGCAAGCTTTCATTTCTGACTTAGCAATGAGTGAAATCCACCTTACACTAGAAATCTGAGCTATTGATGGGGCACTAAACCATTTTAGTAAAACTTTCCTAACAGTGGTAGACAAACATGCCCCATTCAAAAAGTCAAGATTAAGAGACAGGTCAGGTTTACGGGTGAAGTTTCCTCATTGTTTAAGGCCAGAAATAAAGCTTGGTCAACTGCTAGACGCTCATGGGAGAGAGACCATTGGCTTACCTTTAGACTGTTGAGAAATAAATGTACCTCTGCTGTTAGAAAAGCTAAATCAGAATACTACCTCAGCTTAATCACCAGCACTAGAAAACCTCAAAACTTCTGTAAAATAGTAAATTCCCTTAAAAATAATTCCACTCCTTTTCCAACCAGCGTCTTAGTTGACGATCGGCTGATTTCTGCCCAGAAGGAAATATGTCAAGCTTTTAACTCACACTTTGCTGCAGCTGGACACATCTTTGATAGAAATAGCACAAACCTATTGAATAAAACTGATCTCAACTCTACTGTTTCTAAAACGCATGGTCTCTTCTCACTCCAGCCATTTTCTCCATACTTAGTAGCTAATGCCCTGGCTAAAATTAATCCATGAAAAGCCACTGGAGAAGATGGGACACACACAAACACACACACATCGCCTAAGTTGCTTCTCCTCCTGGGTTCAGTTATACCAATCAAATTAAATTATTCTAATCAAAAAAAGTTTTTAATTCTTAATTTTTGCAGACATACTGGGACCATAAATCTAAATCTTTGACTTGCATATCTGAAATTTCACAGATGAGCATGATTCAGCAACACTAAATTAAATTAACATTCCTGAGAGCAAATGAGGAGAGCAACACACATACAAGCACAAAACTAGTGACAAGGTCAGGGTGGAACACTAATACTTCAAAATCCAACACAAAAAAACTTGTAACAGTTTAAAATAGGAATGATCAAGCTCCCAGAATAGTAAATGAAGAAACTGACATGTATAGTCATAAGACTGAAATGATGGTGGTGATGTGGGTGTAGACCTGGACTTGCTGATGGCAGTGTTGGATTGAGAATACTGTCCAAGTTGCAGGCCATTATGGACAATGACTCCCACCCACTCTACGACACAGTGATGAGAAATAGGAGCACATTCAGTGCAAGACTCATTCTACCGAAATGCACCACACAGCGCCACAGGAGGTCATTCTTAAGTCATACTTTTTTAATCCTACAAACGGGGAAATTCCACCTCCGCATTTAACCCATCCATGAAGTGAAACACCACATACACACTAGTGAATACCAGAGGTGGACGAAGTACACAAATCATGTACTTGAGTTAAAGTACAAAAGTATTTGCCTTCAAATATACTTAAGTATCGAAAGTAAAAGTACTAAAATATTAATTATGGCTCTAATCTCTTGTTAACATTTTTGTAACAAGACTCGCTTCATGAACTCATTTAGGTGAAAATACTCTAGTGTCTCTCTTGGTAAACCAGTCTTTTAATAGAATGTCATTAATTAGTGACGCTGATGTCTATTAAAATGATCATAAGCTCAAAACACTGAAGGCAAACAGTTTCCATCAGGTAGAACTAGTGGCTCTGAAATCAATTTTACGAACAAGCAAAGTTTCAGTTTAAGATTACTTTGTAAATTTGTTACAAGTTGAATAAAAACTTGCTTTAAACACAGGTGCACAAATAAGTTTTCCTTTACTATATTGATCGGTAGGTCTCTGTTCATAAACATAAACTAACCGAAACTAATTTGCTATAAAACTTGCTTTGCACTTCTTTTGTTTTTTTGTTTGACATGTTATGTTTTTATACACACAAAATCAAAAGGAACAACAGATTTCTCAAAGTTTAGTGGAGTAAAAAGTAAGATATTTGACTTTGAAATGTAGTGGAGTGCAAGTAAAAAGTTGCCCAAATTGGAAATACTTAAGTAAAGTACAGATACACAAAAAACTACTTAAGTACAGTAACAAATTACATTTACTTAGTTACTGTCATTAGCAACAGTTTGTTGACAATTAAGTTTCTGTGGAAGGACCACTGCACAAATAAGGCAGAGAAGCTATAAAATGAGGCAGAGAATCTTTACGTTTACATCTATATTTATTAATTTGGTAGATGTGTTTATCTAAAGTGTCTTACAGCTGAGAGAACTACAGTTCAAGCTCTGAAAATTAAGTGATACTTTTTAATCCCACCAACGGGGAAATCCCATCTCCGCATTTAACCCATCCATGAAGTGGAACACCACATACACACTAGTGAATATACACACACTGGGGGGCAGTGAGCACACTTGCCCAGAGTGGTGGGCAGCCCTATCCACTGTACCCGGGGAGCAATTGGGGGTTAGGTGTCTTGCTCAAGGACACCTCAGTCATGTACTATCGGCACTGGGGAATTGAACCGGCAACCTTCCGGTAACAGGGCCAGTTCCCAGACCTCCAGCCCACGACTGCCTGTGGCCATCAAACTCTATAACTGATACTATGGTTCATCTGTGCAATACTCAGTACCAAATTGTACTGTTCATATGTGTAATAATAATAATAATAATAATAATAATGTAATTCATTTGTTTTATTATGTGTGCAATAACTCAGAGGTGCAATAATTTGAACTGCTCTATACAATATTTTTCATATTTATTATCATAGCCACTGCCACTTTCACTTCGTAAGAATTTAGACATGTACATATTGCAGTGTTTATTCTTTTACATAAACGGTTGCAACTGTAATAACTGCAATTTCCCTCTGGGATCAATAAAGTATTCTGAATCTGAATCTAAATCCCAGTACACAATTGCACAAACAACTGCATTGCATGCTCAGTTGCTACACTGTCAAAAACCTATTTGTTACACAGTCATAAACCCCTCTGCAACAGGCCTCTACCTGAGGAAGAAGAGCAGACATACCTCAGGCAACACCAGTAACATCTGTCTTTGGTCTGCCAGCAGGACTTGGCTCCTCGACCATTATCTAAAAAACAGCTACCATAAGCTCTTTCTTAGAAATATAAAAAGAACAGATTTGAGAATTTAATCTGAAGTCTGTGACAAACGTTGTCCAAATGATATCAAAAGCATCTTACATAGACACCTAACCTAACACCTAACCTACCACAAACTCATAGCAAACAAAGAACACACACACCCCAGACAAAATCAGCAGTGGCTGAGCTCCAAAGTAGATCCAAAACCCAAAGGTTGTATGTCACTGCTGACACCTTGCTGCTATATAAAGCAGACATTGTATCACATACACAATACAGAGGTTACACGTCATTGCAGACACATTTATAAAAACCTTTATAAAACACATTTACAAAACCTATGAAACAGATATAGCATTACATTTAAAATCTAAAGCTGTGGATCATTGCTGCAAAAATAAATAAATAAATAAATAAATAAAACACACTACACTACCTGGGGATGTTCAGGGCTGTTAACCCTTTGACATTTCTGGGTAAAGCAGGGTGCAAGTGCATTTTGTTTTCTATTGCCTTTTATCCTTATTTTAAAACAAGGAGATAGGATGGCCTTTTGTATTTTTTTTTGTTGTTGTTTTTGTTTTGTTTGTTAATTCTTCTTCCCATTAGTTGTTTTGGGATATGCTCCTCCCCAAAGATACCATCCCATAACAGCCACTTTAACATTGAGGCTTTTAAGAAAATCCATGAGCTGTTTAATGGTTCAAAAAGTGTCCAATGCTTGGTCTGGTGATAGGTTTGGGGAGAGTCCACTTTAACACCCCTGTTCTTTTGCATTTCTTTGTTTTTAGCTGCAGGGACTCAGTGTGAATATTGGAGTGGAGGTGTGTTGGGTAGTGAGCCCTCTTTGGGGAGTATGATGCAGCTGCAGCAGGCTCACAGAGGACCAGAGTTTGCCCATAGTCTCATAGATGTAGAGGGGCCCTTTGCCAATGTCAGTAGAGGTAAGAATGCTCTGTGTAGCTAAACTTGGAGATATAAAACCTATTGTGTAGTTTGGGGTGTTTGTGGTTTCTTGCAGCTGTATATGGCTAGGGCCAAATGTCTAAAGCAGCCGATATTGAGTGCAACAGTTGTATTGGTATCAAGCCAAATCCCACTGATGAAGTGCATATATTGATTTGAGTTTATTTAATATTGCAGTGCAATCCAAGCCAGTTTCTGTGAATTTTAATCTTATTATACCACACCAAGTTTGTAACACCATGCACGCTGAACAGGAAAAAAAAACACCATTGTGGTTAACAAAACAAAACAAAATCATGTTAAATGCACTGCAGCATAATCTTTGGCATGAAGATAATATTTACATTTCTTTACATTTCTTGCATTTTAGATGATTGGGATGCAGCTGTGGCCAGCCTGCTGCAGGTGTCTCCTCATGTGTCTCAGGTTTTATGGAGTAATACAGTCCGCTGTTACCTCATCTACACCCAAGAGACCAGGGCAGAACTACATGCCTTTGTACAGGTACATCACAAACACACATAATTTGCAGGTACTTGTGGGTTGACCTGAACAACTGCTGCACTGGAGGCCTCTTCCTGGCCTGCTTTCTCATGACCAGCCTATTTAGAACGAAAAATAGGGCAATCCCTCTGAAAACAGTTACATCCCACACACTATTAATGGTCAATCTGATAACTGCAAAAAATCTGATTTTGTCAGTAATTACTTCAGTGTGTTTACATGCTCTTGAGTAATCAGATAGAATAGAAGAACTCTAGTTCTACATGAGTCGGACAATAATCAGTTTAATAATATGTTTACTGATAATGGCATAAAATAAAAACAACTTTACGCAGCAGATTTTTTAAAGCATGGTGTCATCTTGGAACAGTCCTGCAAAGCATAAAGTTTGTGCAGTGTGTTTTTGTGAATGAATACGCCATGGGGTTGTTTTGTGCTTGCTTATAAGGTTGCAATAAGTGGCATAAACAGATTTGTGCAGCTGGAATAAAAGACTACAGTCACTACAACCAGATTGATTCAGCTGTCTAACTTAAAATCTATTTTTGTTGTTTAACAAATTAAATATCTAAACTACATTCAATTAATAAAATGTCTTACCTTTTTGTTAAAGGTTCCCTTAGCTAAGGCATTTTAACATTTTAACAACCTTGAAATAAAATGGTCATAACAATTTATTTATTTTAATTAGCTAGTAAGGTTGTTAATTATAAGTATCATGCTGAGAATAATGCACAAGGAACTGTTTTGCTTTTGCAACCACAAAAATTTAAGCTATCACCTGTAAAAATGTTTTTAAAAATGCAACTGATTTTTTTTTTTTTTACCTAATGCTCAAGAATAGGCGGAGGCTTAATAACTCAGAAAAGCACATGAAAACAAGCTATGATGAACAAATATACACACACAAAACAGAAGGAATAAAATACAAACATTTAAGTTCCAAATAATGTAGAATTTGACTGTGTAGTCCTGTATATTTGGGCATTTATGTGCCTTATGCCAAAATAACTGTAAACATGCTTATTTTGAAAGCATTTAAAAGAAATAAAAATGCTGATCAATATTAATTGAACCTTGGGTCTCATTCACCAACCATTCTTAAGAAATTTCTTCTTAAAATGCATTTCCACAGTTTTCATGAAAATTCTGACATTCACCAATATTTTCTAAATTGGGGTCTACACACACTCAAGAGACGAACAATTCTGCAGTTTAAGAACATGTCGTGAATCTGACGTTGACTTTTCCTTTCTCAAGAACAGATTCAGGGAAA
Organism: Pygocentrus nattereri; assembly: GCF_015220715.1. Taxonomy (NCBI): domain Eukaryota; kingdom Metazoa; phylum Chordata; class Actinopteri; order Characiformes; family Serrasalmidae; genus Pygocentrus; species Pygocentrus nattereri. Next base: position 39,921,472 of record NC_051213.1, on the reverse strand, counting down.
AACTTGGAGAATAATTTGTTGAATGAATCCCACAGATCTTCTCAAATGCATTGTTTTGTTAACTGATCATGGATGTGTTTAGCCTTTACGAAGCATAGAAGATATGGCTGCAGAAAGCACTGAACATCTGTAGACCAATTTCTGCACATCACATACATTTTAATAAGATTCACAGACATTTATAGGAGTGTAATGATGTCTTTTCTTTATCATGGAAAGAGAGGAATATTGGTAACAAGGTGTGTATTTTTGTTTAACTTTTTAAGATCTTCAGTGGATAAAGTGATACCAACTTTTCATTTTTATTTAAGGGTTTTGAGGCATAAAATGAACTATTCATAAAAAGTGAGCAAATGAATAGTGGTATTTTTATTCCATTTCTGATCAGATGGTGGGGCCAGCTTGATGCAGGTTGCACTCACCACCGAGAAATTGTGTTTTCATTACCTAGGTCAGGCTTGGTAATTTTCTGTTGGCAAGCAAGCCAAGACATCTCTTTTCTATTTATTTTTGAGCTAGTGTCTTTAAATGTAGTGCTCATATTACTTGACCATAACACATATCAGGTGTCAGGAGGATGCAGTGGTGAATGCAGTGACAAAATTATTATTACTTACAAAGTCAAATTACATTATTCATATATAACTCACATCTAATTTAGTGCCCCAATTGGGCTCCTTCGCTAAAATTGCCACTGGTACTATTTTGCACAGCAGTAGTTTTTAATGCTTTGTAAGAGTGATGCTTCGTGACAGTGAGACTGTGTGTTCTCGCTAGAGGACATATTCTACATGTCTTTTTGTATTTTATTGTTTCCCCTAAGGTCAACTTATGATGTTTGTGTATGTTTATTTTCCAAAACCAGTCCTAATTCATTGTTACATGACCATTTTCCAACCTGTCTTTATCCCTTAGAATTACAACAGGCTGTTTTTGCCCTGTCCATTTTAGACTGATAAATAGCCTCTAGTCTGCAGGGCTTGGCAGCTCTCTTTCAAAAAACAATCCAGACTGAAGCACTCTTTATGACATCAGCATTAAAGGCCATACTGCTCTTGGCTGAATAGGCAGGTTTATGCTACTTTTCATGACATCTCATAAAGTGTATTCACCAGGGGCTATTTTTACAGCTTACTTTCTGTGTATGGACTGACAAATAAATAGCATGTTTTGAAACTTTGTGTTTTACATACTAGATCCAACTCTTTTATATAATAGTTCAGTCTTGGCAACTTTTGCCATCAATTGTGGCTCAGATGTTTTTTGGTTTGTTTGTTTGTTTGTTTTTTGTACTCCAGTAACAACTGATGGTGTAACTATTGGTAGGTGAAAGCTCTCCTTAAGGAAGCTGAGTATTTACAGTTAGCATTATCTAATCAATTCTTAATTAAATTATCCCTGATGTGCTGTTCATAGAATTTAGGAGCCAAATCTGAGCTAACACTATTCTTTTAGCCAGCATAATCAATAACTTTACTGATACACATTCTTCTTACTATTCTTTACTGTGTTAATTTCTATTTTTTATTTACTCAATGTCCACAATGGCATTCTAAGACTAACATTTAATATTAGATTGTAGTGCATAGAGTGTCATGTCTTGAGAGCACCAACTCTTTTGAGAGGATCAGTAGCAAATGAACAAATTCCACTGCCATTTTTTTATTGAAATCAAAAACATTTGAGATCAGATAAATGTTTTGAAACTGTAACAATGTTTTCATACTATATCAAACTCTTTTACGCTTTGCTGATGTATTTTGTCTTTTCCAACAAAAAGTATTGTGATATTGCACACCATAATGCTGGGTATTCATAATGTGTGTCTCTCAGACTCATTCCTCTGGCTTGAAGAGGTTTTGCGAGGGTTTGGGTCATTTCTACCTAAATGTGTGTTTTCCTGAGGAGAAGGCCGCTCTGTACACTGAAGAACGCAAGATGGAGATTGAGAGGAGCTCTGTGTGTGTGCTGCTACTCAAGTCCTCATTGTCCAGGTCAGTCCTACATACAAATCTACTGATCCAAACATGCACGCCATGGATGCATTGAAATATTTTGACAGAAAGTTTAAAAAGGCAGAAAGAAATGAAAAAATATATATATAAAATTAAATACATTTTAAAAATCTTAAATTAAATAATAAAAAAATGAGTTATGTAGAATTAATTTGTGGTTTCTATGAGGGACATTAGACAAGAGAGTTATAATCACTGTTCATGTCAACTAACAAGAGAGGGCATGGTGCTCTCTGAACTTTGCCTTGTTAGATGCTACTTAAAAAACACAATGTCCTGCTCGATAAGCAGGATCTAGCAAAACAGTAGACAGGAATTACATTTTTTATAAATAAATTTATAATAAATATCTATAGCAACAAGTTTTGAAATGATGAAAACATGTACAAACAACAGTGCCCAAGTGCAAAATATAACAAAAAAACTTTGAATTTGATGGCCTGAGTGATTAACAACAAAGTCCTTATTTGAATGTCTGTTCACTCAGCAGCCATGCAACAACCCTAGGCAGTTATTTTTTTGTCCAAAACTTTTTTTCCAACTTTTTTTATTTTTTAAATGATCTTTTTATATTTAGTATATTTATTAAAAGCATGAATAAAATCTTCAGTAAAACAACAAATTAAAACAATACAAAATGCACTTCTTATCTGCAAGCTTTGATTTGTCTTTCTGTGGCTGTGTAGCTTTGTAGTGGAAGATGTCGAAGAGGCATTTGTTAAGTGTCCAGACTCTCGTCCTCTGCTCGTGTATCTGAAGATGGGAGACAGGAAAGGGGAGTGTGGTGGAGCATCCAGTCTCAGCCCAGCTACCAGAGAACTACTTGAAAGAGTCAACAATGCAGACAAGACTGCAAAAGTTAAGGTAGGGTACACTACCATTTGCATGCGTGAAAGGTCAAATAGGTTTTTGCAAGGTTTAGATTTTAATAGAAAAGGGATTTTTTTGGATTACAGGAACAATAAAGGAAGAATTGTTAAAACAATTGATGAAAATAGAGAAAATACATCTCAACAGGTTACTGTTGTCATACGTTTTAAAAATAAATGTCTTCTGCTCTGGATAGCATTTTACCTTACCAGTGAAACCATTTTGGTAACATTTTACTTGAGACCTGCTACATGATATAACAATGCCATAAATATGTCATATGCTGTAATGAGTCATCATGTCAATTATGTCCGTTATTATAAGTCATGTTACTGTCATGTTACTTGCTGACTACTTCAGTGTTGCACTGTAAACGCTGAAGTTAAAGAAGTTAGTGCTTGGACTTTTGAATTTCAAATAGTAAGTTAATGGAACAAGAATTTGTGGTTTGTGCCCTATCAACTCATTATTTGAAGTTCAAGTAGCTAATAATTTTTAGGCAGCCTTGACTCTAACTTTTTAAAGTTACAACCCTGAAAAAAGTTTACAGTGTGGCCAGCAGCTAACTCAGTTACCATAATGGTGCTGATGCAAGATTCATTGGCAAAAAAAAGTTTAGTTTAACAATTCTTCTTTTGAAAATGCTCTTTTCTACTTTGATAATGCAATTTTCCACATATTCCTAGAAATCTAATATATATCTTGTTTTTGCTCATTTTTGTTATGATAGTTATTATTATTATCATTATTATTATTATTATTATTATTATTATTATAATTCATGATGTCAAACATTAGGGCATCTTTCATGACAATTATATGTAAATAGTAACATGAAACAAAGTCATATTACAAAATCTTTCATAACATGTAATTGCACAGTTATGTCAGTGTTTTGAAGCGAGTTCAAGTGAAATGTTACCTCTTGTTCTTTGTCAATATTAAAAATAATTGTCTGAGAAATTCTGTCTATGTTGTGTAATAAAACTAATATGTTTTATACTAAAAATTCAGTATGGTCATTTTTTATGTACAGGTGGTGGACCATGCAGGCTCTGCAGAGGATGGAGCAGCACTTATTTACACTCAGCTAGAGAAGATTATTAAACAGGTTCAGGCATTTTCTCTTGGACACATTGAAGCATGTTTACATTGTCATTTATGAGGTTCAGTAGACACCCTTATCCAGACCAACTTGCTAAAGTACTTTGTTGACCACTTAGAGAATACATTATCGCTAATACAAATAGATCCAAGGTACCCTTGAGCTAAGACACTGCCAGAAAGGTCAGTGCTGAAACCTAGAAAGACAGACACAAAATAAGAATTAAGTCATGGCGTAAGTGCTATACAATACATTTCAATAAGTCCTAGATCATTGTTCACTTCAGTGTTTTAAAAAGAGTTGGGTTTTGCTCTGCATTTGAAGACAACGAGAGGTGCTGCTTTTCGGAAGTGGAAATTGGTAGGATGGTGGGTCAAGCCAGGTTGCACATGAAATTCAAAAGGCTTGGGCATAAAGACTGAGTTTTGACCATTGTCATTAGTATCAGGGTTTTAAATCTGATGTGGACAGCTACAGGAATGCTGCTGCATTCTGGATCAATCTCATCATCCAGAGTCACACCAAGGCTTCTTGCATCTTTAGATGAAATGGCCAATGAAGCAGATGGCAAGATCATGGTGAGGACCTGTAGTTCCAGGGGTGAACAGCAGCTTCGTCTTACTAGAATTGTGTGCTACCACCCAAGACACGTTAGCCAGATGTGCTGACATGCACCTGGAAAGCCGAGTGTCAGAAGGTAGGAAGGAAAGGATTAGTTGGGTGTCATCTGTCTAGCATGGTACGAGAAGCCATGACAATAAATTACATCACCAAGAGAGGGAGTGTAAGAGAAAAGAAAGGATCCTTGTGGGACAGAAGAATCTTCAACTTGACCATTTTTAAGGGCTGCAGAGAGGTCAAAGCAGATAAGTCAGTAGATGGTCAGTAGATGCTGACATCAGAGCAGTCAAGCATCTGCTTCTTCAGGATGGGTACCACCCTGCCAGTCTTGAATGCAGATGGAACATGACCTGATGACAAGGAGCCATTTATGATGGAAGTGATGAAGGGAAGCAGGTCCAGGGAGATTGCCTGGAGCAGTGTGGGATTGGATTCTATTGGGCAGATGGTTGGATTGCAGGATGACAGTAGCTGTAGGAAGTTGTCTGTGGATAAAAGAATAAAAACAATTCAGAGAATTTAGAGCTACAACAAGAAGCCTGATTTGGGGGGAGTGATGGGTGAGTAAGGAAGATATGATGTGGACAGAAAGAGCAAAGAGGGAGTGATGATAAGTGGAGGGAGATTACTTGCTCTTGATCTTGCTCTGGGGCCTGCTCTGTGTGTTAAAGGAGATTGGTTAAAGATGAGGTCAAAGGGTGGTGGAGGGCAGCAGGATGACTGCAGCTTGTCTGATGGAAGGTTGAAGTCACCATTCCATTGATGGGAAAGAGAATGATAGTGGAGTGAAATGCCACTCACTAGTCTCCAATCTGTAGCAGAGAATGGGCAAAGTTAAACACAGATAATAGAGTTGTTGAAGTGTTGCATTTTCATAGGTGATCTAAGTCTATGTGAGTCTCTGCCTTCTGAACTGCAGATTGGCAATTTCAGAGGCCACCTGGCACCCTGGTCTGAAAATGTGATGTTTGTGGGGGAGAGTACTATTGTTGCAGTTCCTGTGATGGTTGTTGGGTCTTCTTGATCTGTGGGATATCAAATCAAATCAAATTTATTTGTATAGCGTTTTTTACAACGGATGTTGTTACAAAGCAGCTTCACAGAATTCCAGAAAAGAGTTTTAACAAGAAGAGTTTTCTTTCTAGGAGAATATTGTGGTCTATTGTATCGAAACCAGCGCTGAGGTCAAGTAGCACTAACAGGGATACGTAGCCTTGATCAGAGACAAGAAGAAGATCATTAGTTATCTTAACTAGAGCTGTCTCAGTGCTGTGGTGTGGCCTGAATCCAGATTGGAATTTTTCATATATATGGATATATATGTATTATAGATATGTACATATGATATGTAGATATGTATTGAAAAACACATGTTGGAGGTGAAAGAATGCAGTGAGTCCAGCTGCTGTGTTGATGAACTGGGATGTCTTGCACTGGGGTAGATCTGATGAAGATCAAACTGATGAGCTAAGTAGTCTCAAATGGACTTGATTATGTGGTTTCTTTTGCTACATGACACAGTTATCTACAAAAATAGACAGATGTATATTGCTTATCTAAAAACAGGAACAGACACCTTGAAGGTTGTTTTATGTCTGTACTTTTGTCCCTCTTTATAGATAACAATATGTTATGCAGCAGGTGCAACCAGTCTTATCCACAAATGGCTGTTGTGGCTACAGGTTTTCATGCTAACCAAGCAGGAGCTCACCTCATCACGATCAAGTCTTGAAGGAAGGAGGCTAACTGATTAAACAAGTAGAACTGGGCATACGTCTGGTTGATTAGAGTGAAAACCTGCATTCACATAGGTGATTTATTTGTGGTTTTGTGTGATTTGAGGCAAGTGTATAATGATGGCCCTCATCCTCTGTCTGTCTCTCTCTCTTACTCTCTGTGAATAGGAGTTGTTGGGTTTAGAGATGGACGACAGTGGAGTGGTAGAGGAGAGAGAAGATGTGTACTCTGGAGATGTTCTGTGGGATCTGCATGATGAACAGGAGCAGATTGAAGCTTATCAGAATATCTGCAGCACTGCAGCCAACCACAGCTTCCAGAAGGTTCTTCTTGTCACCTATTCTTACTTCATTCTCATGCTCTTATTCTGACTCCACAATAACTCCCCTTGAACTTTAACCTGATTTGGTGCCTTTTTGTATATGAGTATAATTTTTGATGGTACTGGTCAAGTTAGATATATAATGTATGTTACACATGCTGGTATTTGCTATACCACAGTATCAAACAGGCATGGTAACATTTATTGTGGACACTTGGAAATATAGAATATAGTCACTTCAATTTCATCAAACAAGAAACCTTTTCTCCCTGAAAAATGCAACCCATATATGATGCTAAATCAAAAATCATTATTGTTTATAGTTACTGTTTACTAGGTATTTTGAATGCCAAATAAAATACATGCTTGTTCTGAAAAACAGCAACATTCTAGTGTGAATATAGAATATTTTTTTTCCATTCCTTTTGATCCATCCATCTTAAAATTTACATTCAGTGCAAGGGGCAACAAGTAATTTCAAGTTGTCTCAACCACAACAATGATGATATAAGGTATTGCTCTGAAAGCAGTTACATGAAGTGCTGTGAGCATAAGTTAGCTAATGCTAACTACATATAACCAGACTAATTATAATCAACCATTTTGCCACCTTTTTCCTAAATATTAATTATGGACCAGTGTAATTCAAAAGTGATTTATTGTACAACGTGCATATATTTTAGAACTTTAGAGCTCATTTCATGCATTGTTGTGTGTTGTGTTTAATGCATTGTTTATGCATTGTGGTAAACAGTGTGCTACACTGAAACTGAAGTATTGCTAGGCAGAAAATCACTTGTTACTAGGCTGAGATTTTGTGTAAGTGGGGAAATAATGTGACTTTAAGAACAGCTCTTTAGTAAACATCTCTCATGTTAATCGCATCCTAAAATTTTACTTTCACACATTGCAAGCATTTATTCATGGGATTCAGCAATCCCTCAGTGGTTTCTGTAGTCCATAAGTATTTTTAAAATTATTTTAGCACATAATCTAAGTAATTAGTACTTAAATTATTTACTAAAATAATTAAATCAGTACTTTAAAATTATTAGTAAATTGAAATTACAGTCTTAATCGTTGAGATAAGACAGATATATACACTGCTCAAAAAAATAAAGGGAACACTCAAATAACACATCCTAGATTTGAATGAATGAAATATTCTCATTGAATACTTTGTTCTGTACAAAGTTGAATGTGCTGACAACAAAATCACACAAAAATCATCAATGGAAATCAAATTTATTAACCAATGGAGGCCTGGATTTGGAGTCACACACAAAATTAAAGTGGAAAAACACTCTACAGGCTGATCCAACTTTGATGTAATGTCCTTAAAACAAATCAAAGTGAGGCTCAGTATTGTGTGTGGCCTCCACGTGCCTGTATGACCTCCCTACAATGCCTGGGCATGCTCCTGATGAGGTGGCAGATGGATCTCCTCCCAGACCTGGACTAAAGCATCCGCCAACTCCTGGACAGTCTGTGGTGCAACGTGGCGTTGGTGGATAGAGCGAGACATGATGTCCCAGATGTGCTCAATCGGATTCAGGTCTGGAGAACGGGCGGGCCAGTCCATAGCTTCAATGCCTTCATCTTGCAGGAACTGCTAACACACTCCAGCCACATGAGGTCTAGCATTGTCCTGCATCAGGAGGAACCCAGGGCCAACTGCACCAGCATATGGTTTCACAAGGGGTCTGAGGATCTCATCTCGGTACCTAATGGCATCTCGGTACCTCCAAAGAAATGCCACCCCACACCATTACTGACCCACTGCCAAACCAGTCATGCTGAAGGATGTTGCAGGCAGCAGATCGCTCTCCACGGCGTCTCCAGACTCTGTCACGTCTCAGTGTGAACCTGCTTTCATCTGTGAAGAGCACAGGGCGCCAGTGGTGAATTTCTCTGGCAAATGCCAAGCGTCTTGCACGGTGTTGGGCTGTGAGCACAACCCCCATCTGACGACTGGCCCTCATACCATCCTCATGGAGTTGGTTTCTAACCGTTTGTGCAGACACATGCACATTTGTGGCCTGCTGGAGGTCATTTTGCAGGGCTCTGGCAGTGCTCCTCCTGTTCCTCCTTGCACAAAGGTGGAGGTAGTGGTCCTGCTGCTGGGTTGTCGCCCTCCTACGGCCTCCTCCATGTATCCTGGTGTACTGGCCTGTCTCCTGGTAGCGCCTCCAGCCTCTGGACACTACGCTGACAGACACAGCAAACCTTCTTGCCACAGCTCGCATTGATGTGCCATCCTGGATGAGCTGCACTACCTGAGCCACTTGTGTGGGTTGTAGAGTCCGTCTCATGCTACCACGAGTGTGAAAGCACCACCACAATTCAAAAGTGACCAAAACATCAGCCAGAAAGCATAGGTACTGAGAAGTGGTCTGTGGTCCCCACCTGCAGAACCACTCCTTTATTGAGTGTGTCTTGCTAATTGCCAATAATTTCCACCTGTTGTCTATTCCATTTGCACAACAGCAGTGAAATTGATTGTCAATCAGTGATGCTTCCTAAGTGGACAGTTTGATTTCACAGAAGTTTGATTTACTTAGAGTTATATTGAGTTGTTTAAGTGTTCCCTTTATTTTTTTGAGCAGTGTATATAGTATACATCAGAAAGGCTGAAAAATATTAAATTATATCTCTCTCTCTCTCTCTCTCTCTCTCTCTCTCTCTCTCTCTCTCTCTCTCTCTCTCTTCCTCTCCCTCTCCCTCTCCCTTTATATAGTACATTGACGGACTGAATGATATGGTTGCTGCTCCACCGCCTACTCCTCCACTGCTGGTGTCTGGAGGGCCAGGCTCAGGCAAATCTCTCCTGCTTGCTAAATGGTATCTGTAACGTCTGAGTTCCCAAAAATCTAAGGTCATAAAAACTTCTTATTTTTCACTATTAGAGGTATTAAATTTTGGTGTTAAATTCCCAACATATTGTATTTATCAGGCCTGGGTTGCATTGGTTTTGTGTTTGCATTTGTATACAAGTTTGGGCATAAAGCTTTTACAAATTGTGTGTGTGTGTGTGTGTATATATATATATATATATATATATATATATATATATATATATATATATATATATATATATATACAAACCGGATTCCAAAAATGTTGGGACACTAAACAAATTGTGAATAAAAACTGAATGCAATGATGTGGAGATGGCAAATGTCAATATTTTATTCAGAAGAAAACACGAATCACAGATCAAAGGTTTAAACTGAGAGAATGTATCAATTTAAGGGAAAAATATGTTGTTTCAAAATTTCATGGCGTCAACAATTCCCAAAAAAGTTGGGACAAGGCCATTTTCACCACTGTGTGGCATCCACCCTTCTTCTTACAACACTCAACAGACATCTGGGGACAGAGGAGACCAGTTTCTCAAGTTTAGAAATAGGAATGCTCTCCCATTCAAGTCTAATACAGGCCTCTAACTGTTCAATCATCTTGGGCCTTCTTTGTCGCACCTTCCTCTTTATGATGCGCCAAATGTTCTCTATGGGTGAAAGATCTGGACTGCAGGCTGGCCATTTCAGTATCCGGATCCTTCTCCTACGTAGCCATGATGTTGTGATTGCTGCAGAATGTGGTCTGGCATTATCTTGTTGAAAAATGCAGGGTCTTCCCTGAAAGAGATGACATCTAGATGGGAGCATATGTTGTTCTAGAACCTGAACATAGTTCTCTGCATTAATGGTGCCTTTCCAGTCATGCAAGCTGCCCATGCCACAAGCATTCATGCAACCCCATACCATCAGTGATGCAGGATTCTGAACGGAGCGTTGATAACAACTTGGGTTATCCTTGTCCTCTCTGGTCCGGATGACATGGCGTCCCAGTGTTCCATAAAGAACTTCAAATCGTGACTCATCTGACCACAGAACAGTCTTCCATTTTGCCACACTCCATTTTAAATGACCTCTGGCCCAGTGCAAACGTCTGAGCTTGTGGAGCTTGCTTAGAAATGGCTTCCTCTTTGCACTGTAGAGTTTCAGCTGGCAATGGCGGATGGCACGGTGGATTGTGTTCACTGACAATGCTTTCTGGAAGTATTCCTGAGCCCATTCTGTTATTTCCTTGACAGTGGCATTCCTGTTTGAGGTGCAGTGACGTTTAAGGGCCCGGAGATCACGAGCATCCAGTAGAGTTTTACGGCCTTGACCCTTACGCACAGCGATTGTTCCAGATTCTCTGAATCTTTTGATGCACGGTTGATGATGATAACTTAAAAGTCTTTGCTATTTTATTGAGTGAAAAATAGTGAAATTTTGATTCAACATATTTTTCCTTTAAAATGTTACCTTTACTCAGATTAAACTTTTGATCTTTCATCTATGTTCTATTACGAATAAAATCTTGACATTTGCCATCTCCACATCATTGCATTCAGTTTTTATTCACAATTTGTTTAGTGTCCCAACTTTTTTTGAATCCGGTTTGTGTATGTATATATATATATATGTATATATATATATATATATATATATATATATATATATATATATATATATATATATATATATACATACACACTGCTCAAAAAAATAAAGGGAACACTCAAATAACACAACCTAGATCTGAATGAATGAAATATTCTCATTGAATACTTAAATTATTTAAAATTAAAGTGGAAAAACACACTACATGCTGATCCAACTTTGATGTAATGTCCTTAAAACAAGTCAAAATGAGGCTCAGTATTGTGTGTGGCCTCCACGTGCCTGTATGACCTCCCTACAACACCTGGGCATGCTCCTGATGAGGTGGCGGATGGTCTCCTGAGGGATCTCCTCCCAGACCTGGACTAAAGCATCCGCCAACTCCTGGACAGTCTGTGGTGCAACATGGCGTTGTCATGGCAGTCAGGCTACCTCTGGCGAGCACATGGAGGGCTGTGCGGCCCTCCAAAGAAATGCCACTCCCCACCATTACTGACCCACTGCCAAACCGGTTATGCTGAAGGATGTTGCAAGCAGCAGATCGCTCTCCACAGCGTCTCCAGACTCTGTCATGTCTGTCACATGTGCTCAGTGTGAACCTGCTTTCATCTGTGAAGAGCACAGGGCGCCTGTGGCGAATTTGCCAATCCTGGTGTTCTCTGGCAAATGCCAAGCGTCCTGCATGGTGTTGGGCTGTGAGCACAACCCCCATCTGTGGACGTCGGGCCCTCATACCATCCTCATGGAGTTGGTTTCTAACCGTTTGTGCAGACACATGCACATTTGTGGCCTGCTTGAGGTCATTTTGCAGGGCTCTGGCAGTGCTCCTCCTGTTACTCCTTGCATAAAGGCAGAGGTAGCGGTCCTGCGGTTGTGTTCCCTTTATTTTTTTGAGCAGTGTGTATATATATACAGTGGTGTGAAAAAGTGTTTGCCCCCTTCCTCATTTCCTGTTTTTTTGCATGTTTGTCACACTTAAGTGTTTCGGAACATTAAAAACCAATTTAAACAATAGTCAAGGACAACACAAGTAAACACAAAATGCAATTTGTAAATGAAGGTGTTTATTATTAAAGGAGAAAAAAAATCTAAACCATCATGGCCCTGTGTGAAAAAGTGATTGCCCCCTAAACCTAATAACTGGTTGGGCCACCCTTAGCAGCAACAACTGCAACCAAGCGTTTGCGATAACTTGCAATGAGTCTTTTACAGCGTTCTGGAGGAATTTTGGCCCACTCATCTTTGCAGAATTGTTCTAATTCAGTTACATATGAGGGTTTTCGAGCATGAACGGCCTTTTTAAGGTCATACCACAACATCTCAATAGGATTCAGGTCAGGACTTTGGCTAGGCCACTCCAAAGTCTTCATTTTGTTTTTCTTCAGCCATTCAGTGGTGGACTTGCTGGTGTGTTTAGGATCATTGTCCTGCTGCAGAACCCAAGTTCGTTTCAGCTTGAGTTCACGAACAGATGGTCGGACATTCTCCTTCAGGATCTTTTGGTAGACAGCAGAATTCATAGTTCCATTTATCACAGCAAGTCTTCCAGGTCCTGACGCAGCAAAACAGCCCTAAACCATCACACTACCACCACCATATTTTACTGTTGGTATAATGTTCTTTTTCTGAAATGCAGTGTTCCTTTTATGCCAGATGTAATGGGACACACACCTTCCAAAGAGTTCCACTTTTGTCTCATCGGTCCACAGAATGTTGTCCCAAAAGTGTTGGGGATCATCAAGATGTGTTTTGGAAAAATTGAGACGAGCTTTAATGTTCTTTTTGCTCAGCAGTGGTTTTCTTCTTGGAACTCTGCCATGCAGGCCATTTTTGCCCAGTCTTTTTCTGATGGTGGAGGCATGAACGCTGACCTTAACTGAGGCAAGTGAGGCCTGCAGTTCTTTGGACGTTGTTGTGGGGTCTTTTGTGACCTCTTGGATGAGTTGTCGCTGCGCTCTTGGGGTAATTTTGGGCGGCCGGCCACTCCTGGGAAGGTTCACCACTGTTCCATGTCTTCGCCATTTGTGGATAATGGCTCTCACTGTGGTTCGCTGGATTCCCAAATCTTTGGAAATGGCTTTATAACCCTTTCCAGACTGATAGATCTCAATTACTTTCTTTCTCAATTGTTCCTGAATTTCTTTGGATCTTGGCATGATGTGTAGCTTTTAAGGATCTTTTGGTGGACTTTACTGTGTCAGGCAGCTCCTATTTAAGTGATGTCTTGATTGAGAACAGGTGTGGCAATAATCAGGCCTGGGTGTGGCTAGAGAAATTGAACTCAGGTGTTAAAAACCACAGTTATAGTATGTTTTAACGATTGGGGCAATCACTTTTTCACACAGGGCCATGATGGTTTGGATTTTTTTTCTCCTTTAATAATAAACACTTTCATTTACAAATTGCATTTTGTGTTTACTTGTGTTGTCCTTGACTATTGTTTAAATTGGTTTTTAATGTTCCGAAACACTTAAGTGTGACAAACAGGAAATGAAAAAACAGGAAATGAGGAAGGGGGCAAACACTTTTTCACACCACTGTATACATATATATATATATATATATATATATATATATATATATATATATATATATATAGTCTTTAATATGTGTGACCTTATTTACATGTTGATCAACTTTTGAGTTCGTATGGTTTATGTTACAACTTTTTCTATGAATGTGTTGTAGGATAGAGCTACAACAGAAGCACTCCCCCAACACTCTGATCCTCTATCACTTTGTGGGCCGCCCTCTCTCCACCAGCGCAGAGCCCGTCCTCATCATCAAACGCCTCACTGTGAAGGTCTGACATTTACACATCACATTGCACTACAGTTGTAAAAACTTACTGATATTGTTTTATGGAAATAACACCATTCTATCTTAAACGGCTAGTCCCAGTTCCAAAATCTGATATGCCAAGCCACTTTTGAAGCTGTTGTAAAATACTCAATATGCACACACCTATGACCACCCATATCAACTGTTTCATTCTGTATTATTTATGCCATCATCTTTGACTGTTATGTTTGCATAGACTTTGCAATGTTGTATTAATCGGTGGGACCAGCCATCAGCATGTACATGAATTACATAACCCAAAATCAGTCATGTCCAATCTTATCTGTAAAAGGCTGGTGTGGATGCAGGTTTTAATTCCAAATGATGAGAAGCTCATCTGATTCTACTTTGTTAATGCTATGTCTTTGAACAATTGATCATGTGCGCTCCTACTTGGGTTGGGATAAAACCCTGCCCTTCACACTGGCTCTTCACTGTCGAGGTTTGCTAAAGACGTCCTTTTGAAGGTGTACTTTCCCAAATAGGGCCCTTCTCAAGAACATTTCTTTTACTAAGACTGCATGTCCCAGTCGCATCTATGCTCAATATGCCAGTTTGGAGAATGGAGCCTGTTAAAATGCTCTCCACAGTACATGTGTAAAATTTTCTGAGGATGCGGATGTTCATGCCAAAACCTCTTAGCCGCCTGAGGTAGAAGAGCCGCTGTTGTGCTTTCTTCCCCACCCATGTGGTGTGGTCGGTCCATGTCAGTTCTTCTGACATGTGATTCCTGAGAACTTGAACTTGAAGCTACTGACCCTCTCTACAGTGGTTCTGTTGATGGTGATGGGGGTGTGCACTTTCTCTTGCTTCCACTATGAGCTCCATGGTCTTGTTGACATTGAGAGAGGTTGTTCTGGCACCAGCATGTCAGGAAGCTGACCTCTCCTCTTTGTAGGCCTCAAATATAAGAGAGGGCTGAGTACACAGGCCTGAGGAGCTCCGGTGGCAGGTAGTGAGGAGCAGATAAAGTGTATAGTGGCAGGTAGTGAGGAGCAGATAAAGTCTGTGACCAGCTTTTTATTTACTCTGGCTGACTTTGGAACTGGCCCAATGGTGGCCAGTTTGAAGCATGCAGGAACAACTGAGAGGGAGAGAGAGAGGTTAAAAATGTCTGTAAACACTCTGCCAGCTAATGTGAACAAACTTTGAGAGCACGTGCAGGTATGCCATCTAGTCCAGGCACCTTGCAGATGTCAATGTGCTAGAAGGCCCTGCACGCATCAGCCACGGAGATGGAGGCCGGGGTCTGCATGGGCTTCTGCTTCTTCAACACAAGAAGTGGTTGTTTGCAGTTTCACAGCGGCGTCATTAATTTTCTTGCTTGTCTTCTTTGAAGGTGCTAAACTCCTTATTTATGTCTGACTGAAGCCCTGCCTGAAGTCTGTCAGGTCCTGCATCAAATCCACTCACAAAGATTGTTTTTCTGAATGAATTGTGATCATGCTTTCTTGCATTGTAGGCGGCATTTGGGTATTAGCATTCAACCTAGGCCCTTCGTATTCCATGCATTCCTCCTGCCCCTCATCTTTATCTTTTCGTTCTCTTCGTCAGATTTCCCTCTGACATTTTTTTTTGTTCCCCCCCTCCATATTTGGCTTCAACAACCAACAAACACAACAACCAAGAAACACAAAACCACCATCTGTTAAATGGATATATGAGTCAAGAGAGAGTTGTGAATAGAATGTATTATGTATATTATAATATGTATTATGCATTATAATAAACCGCAGCTCCCCAGTGCCAACAGCATTCATGCAGCTTCAGACCATGATGCTACCACCACCATGCTTGACTGTAGGCAAGAAACAGTTGTCTTGGTACTCCTCACCAGGGCGCTGGACACCATCTGAGCCAAACAAGTTTATCTTTGTCTCATCAGACCACAGGACATGGTTCCAGTAATCCATGTTCTTGGACTACTTGTCTTTAGCAGACTGTTTGTGGGCTGTCTTGTGTGTCAGCTTCAGAAGAGGCTTCCTTCTGGGACAACGGCCAGGTAGACGGAGTTGATGCATTGCAGTGTATGGTCTGAGCACTGACAGGCTGACCTCCCACTTCTTCAAGCTCTGTAGCAATACTGGCAGCACTTATGTGTGAATCTCCCTGTATAATATATATTGTACATGGTGGTTGCAGTTGAGCATATAATACAACAATGTTTAATGTTTAAATATTTACATTGTGTTATTCTGACTACCACTACTATAATAATGTCTTATAGGCAGGTGCTTATTAGATTTACATTGATATAATACAGTGAACACAATGGTGCACATTCACTTCACACACTTTGTATGTTGCAGTTTTATTGTGTCTATCCTTTAGTAAATGCTTAAATTTAAAGTCTATTTCTGAATATTATTGGAGTGGCTGTCACTAAATGTTACATTATAAGTTGAGTTATATATTTGTTATTTTGACTCAGTCAAACCCTGCCTTTTTTTTAAGGCGAACAAAACAAGATTTACTTTAATGGTACCAAACTCTGTATATCTTGTCAGGGATTCTAAACGTCTTTCAGACCTGCCAACCTTTACACATTTTGTATAGCAGGTAGGCATTTTGACATCAAAGTGCACTGATATGATTTGTCACTATAAACTACACTAAAAGCTGGTGATGCCTCTGAGTTCAGTTGTGCATGTGCCATACTCAAATCCAAAAGTGAGAGGCTGGAGTGGATGTTGAAGGTTGTGAATAGAGATAACGCAGACCTGCAAACCTTGGGAAATATTTAATGCTATTAACATTTGCCTACCCTTCTTGGATCGGGGCCTTGTTGTAGTGGAAGGGCTTGTGTAGTCCAGGACCTACCCCTGGAGCCAGGCCTGGGGCTAGTGTCCCTCGGCGAGCACCTGGTGGCTGGGCAGCCCACATTACCTGGCCAAGCTCAGCCTGATGAGGCAATGTGGGGAGACCAGGTGGGCCCACCACCTGCAAGTTCCAGCATGGGGGAGCGGTGTGGTGCCATATAGGCAGTGGGAGTTTGCAGGGGGACCCTTGGTGGCCTGCAGCAGAAACTGGCACTTGGTATGTGGAATGTAACCTCACTGGGGGGAAGGAGACGGAGCTTGTGTGCAGGGTTGAGAGGTACCAACTAGATATAGTTGGGCTCACTTCCACCCACAGTGTCGGCTCTGGAACCAAACTCCTGGATAGGGTTTGGTCCCTATCCTACTCAGGGGTTGCACAGGGTGAGGGACACTGAGCTGGTGTGGGGACACTCATGAGTCCCCAGCTGGTGGTGGCTATGCAGTTTGTCCTGGTGGACAAGACGGTCACCTCAATGCAGATTAAAATTGCAGAGAGGAAAAATCTGACTGTTGTATGTGCTTATGCACCAAACAACAGGTCGGAGGATTCGGCCTTCTTGAAGTGAGTGGGGAGGGGGGTTCTGGAAAGGGTCCCATCTACAGACTCCATAGTCTTACTGGAAGACTTCAGTGCTCATGTTGGCAATGACTGGGAGACCTGGAGAGGCGTGATTGGGAAGAGCAGCTTGCCCAATCTAAACCCGCATGGTGAATTGTTAATGGACTTGTGTTAGGCATGGATTGTCCATAAAGAACACCAAGTTCGAGCACAAGGATGTTCAAGTGTACATGGTACCAGAGCTCCTTGGGTCAGGGGTCAATGATCGACTTTGTTGTCGTTTCATCTGACTTTGGACCATATGTTCTGGACACTTGGGTGAAGAGAGGTGCTGAGCTGTCAACTGATCCCTATCTTGTGATTAATTGGATCAGATGGCTGAGAAGACAGATGGTCAGACCCGGTAGGCCCAAGTGAATAGTGAGGGTGTGCTGGGACGACTGTCGGAGGCCCCTGTTCAGAGTGATTTTAACTCCCACCTCTGGGAGAGCTTTTCTCATGTCCTGGGGAAGTAGGGGACATGAAGTCTAAATGGACCCTGTTCAAAAACTCCATTATGGAAGCTGCTGGGCGTAGCTGTGGCCAAAACTTTTCGGAGCCTCTCAGGGCGGTAACCCAAGAGCCCCGTGGTGGACACCACTGGTGAGGGATGTCATCAAGCTGAACATCAGGGCCGAAGCCTTCTGGCATGTCTAGCTCCATTTCCCTTGTGGAGGTCACTGAGGTAGCTGGCAAGCTCTTCAGTGGAAAGGCATCAGGGTTGGATGAGATTCGTCCGGAGATGCTTAAGGCTCTGGATATTGTGGGGCTGTCATGGCTGATGCCTCTGCAGTATTGCATGGACCTCAGGAACAGTACTCTCTGACTGGCAGACTGGGGTGGTAGTCCCTATTTTTTAAGAAAAGGGACCGGCGGGTGTGTGCTAACTATCAGGGTATCACACTGCTCAGCCTCCCAGGGAAAGTGTATGCCAAGGTGCTGGAAAGGAGACTTTGACCGATAGTTGAACCTCAGATTGAGGAGGAACAATGCAGATTCCGTCCCAGTCGTGGAACAATGGACCAGCTTTTTACCCTTTCATGGATTGTTGAGGGGGCATGGGAATTTGCCAACCCAGTCTACATGTGTTTTGTGGATTTGGAGAAGGCTTACAACCGAGATAACTTGTGGGAGGTCCTCCGGCAGTATGGGGTGCCAGGGCTACTACTCCAGGCCATTCAATCTCTTTACTCCCAGCATAAGGGCAGTGTTCATATACTTGGCATTAAGTCGGGCCCTTTCAGTGTTAACGTTGGACCTGCCAGGGTTGTGCCCTGTCTCCACTCCTGTTCGTGATATTCATGGACAGGGTGTCAAGGCATAGCCGGAGTCAGGAGAGGATTATGTGTGGAGGCTGGAGGGTGGCGTCTCTATTATTTGCAGACGATATTGTTCTTTTGGCTGGATCACATGAATGGCTCCAGCGCTCACTGGAGCGATTTGCAGCTGAGTGTGAAGTGGTTGGTATGCGGATCAGCACCTCCAAGTCTGAGTCTATGATCTTAGCCCGGAAAAGGATGGCATGCCCACTCCAGGTAAGGGTAAAGGACTTGGCCCAGGTAGAGGAGTTTAAGTATCTCAGGGTCTTGTTCATGAGTGATGGAAAGAGGGATTGTGAGATCGGCCACAGGCTGGGACAGGCAGCAGCAGCAATGCGGTCACTGTACCAGACTGTAGTGGTGAAGAGGGAGCTGAGCCATAAGGCGAAGGGCAGGGGTCTCAAACTGAATTTACCCGGGGGCCGCTGGAGGTAGAGTCTGGGTGAGGCTGGGCCGCATCAGGTTTTCCACAAGAAAATCTCTTACAAAAACATTCCAATGTTATCAAATGTCTTTATTTTTATTTTTTAACACAAAATAAGATGAAAAAATAAATAAATTAACAATTCATAAAAAAAATAATAAAATCAATCAGTAATAAATAAATAAAATAAAAATAATAATGATACTACTACTACTACTACTACTACTACTAATAATAATAATACAGCAGATATAGAACACTGAAGAAACCACATATAGTTGCTGACTAGAGAAATGTAATTATTATTATTCAGATTCAAATGTCTGTATTAACAGTTCTTTTTTTAAAAAAAATTGTTAAATTTGTGAAAAACACCACAGTTTAAGTTAGAACGTGAACTTAAAAAACAAAAAATATAGTTTTTAAATAAAATACAATTTTAAAAATACAATTTTAATTCATGATATAGATCCTATTTTGAGGAACTCGGAACACCGAGACGGTGCTTCTCTATTCCGGCGGATCGGAGGGAGAGAGAAGCCCTGGGTCGGGAAGGAGCCGCCGCCCGTCTCTCTCTCCTCACTTCACGTTGTTTACATCAATAGAGGGAAAATTGAATTCGGGCCGAAAGTTTTATTTGAGAGAGAGAGAGAGAGAGCGCGCTGGTAGAGAGACATAGAGTAACAACAGAGAGAGAGAGCGCCGGCCTCGATAAAGCTGTTATTAATCAGAGAAATAAAAAGTTTCCTGGTTGTTTCACAGTGGTTACATTCAGCAGGTACAGACACGCCCACAGCAACACACCTCAGCGGTTTCCCTGTTCCTGTCTGAATACACGCACGCAGCGCTGTCCATGGAGCTGAGACGCTGACCCGGCTATACAAGCGCTGATGCACAGATCATAGGAGGATAAAAATAATTCAGCAGAGGGTGGGACATGTAAACCAGAGGGGGGGAAAGTCCCCACCATCCCCACCGGCAAATCGCACCCTGAATATATCCCACCGTGATTGATAGGTTCGTTCAGCTCCGCACACAACACTGAAAAGTGCCAATCATATCAAACTCGCGGGCCGCGCTAACATTAAACTTTCATATTACGGCGGGGCCACAAACTATCGTCCCGAGGGCCGCAGTTGGCCCGCGGGCCGCGAGCTTGAGACCCCTGGCGAAGGAGGAGCTCGGAGTAGAGCCGCTACTACTCTACATTGAGAGGAGCTGAAGTGGTCTGGGCATCTGATCCGGATGCCCCCTGGACGTCCCTCGGTGGGGGAGTACCAGGCACGGCCTACCAGGATAAGACCCCTTGGTTGTCCTAGGACCCGCTGGAGTGATTACATCTCCAAGTTGGCCTGGAAGTGGCATGGGGTCCCTGGGATTGAGCTGGAGGTTGCGTGGGACAGGGTGATCTGCTCTCCCAACTGTTACCGCGACCCTATCTGGATTAAGCGGTTAACGACAATGATGATGATGATGAAGAACATTAGCCTAACATTATGCAATTTGCAAGCTAGCTTGCTTGTTCACTAGGCATCCAAGTTGGCAAAGTAATGCTTTATATAAGTTATATAGTTCATTTGCCACAGATTCTCAAACGTGAGTTTAAGAATCACAATACTGTATTTAGAGTCCGAGCACCATTGGTGCGCTGAACACTCTTGGAATTGCTTGGATTCTTCTTCTTTTTCTTCCTTATCTTCTTATTCATCTTATTTGTCTCCTGAACTATAAGACATAGCATAATTCTTTCATCATCTGAATTTTTGTATCATTATTATAATATGTAAAAAATAATTTTTTATACTGGTCTGAGATTTTTCAAAACATCTAAGCAATATTGGTTTCAAAATGTTCATGAGAGTCTCCTGGTCAAGACTCATTAAGAAATTTGTAAGCGGTATGGCTGCCACATGAGTTAAGCCCTTGTGGGTGGAGCTGAATTTGCTTAAATATCTACAGATCGGGATCCCTCTGATAATTTCTCAGAACAGGCCTATACCTCATATGATTTTGCAGAAGTCCACAAAATCTGTTTCTGAACAACTGCTTGGCCAGTTGAGCTGAAACTTTGTATGCTGTAACAATGGTCCGCTTCATAGGTGAACTGTTAAGTACAGCTCAATTCTTGGATGGGTATAGCCACCATCGGCCAATAAGTTTTCAAGTTGTTTGGAGGGCTTAGCATTGGCCACTGATCACAAAATATTATGATGTGTCCACATAAGCAAACTCTAGTCTTACTCTAATTATAGTCAAATTTGGAAATGTTGTACAAAACAATTGCCTGAGGAAGCACGCAGCATGTTGATGAAATGTGTCTCCATGGGCCACAGCAATGCTTCTAATACAAATTTACTTAAATGTCCTTATTTCTTTCTTTGAAGTAAAGATAATGGTTTCAAACTTCACTCATCAGTATCATATGAAATATTGCAACTACTATATATATATGCATGTTCCCAAATTGCACAAGAAGTATGGATGCTTGACTTAAATCTTGGCCACAGAATCAAGAATGGCAATATATTGTCTAGCCATCAGAGGTAAAGTCAGCATCAAGTGCAAATTACAGCTTTAAACATGCATACATTCACAGGCTTTGCAATATTTGCAATATTCAGAATTTCTTTCACCAAGCCTGACAATTTTGCAAATAAAAGTAGTTATTCTGCAGTTGTTTAAAATATAAGTGGTGATGTTTTTTTTTTTTTTTACTACTCCTTGAGTTTTTGTTGAATCAGTTTAAAATTGCTCTGAGAACAGTCTGTTAACCAGAGTGTGGCAACAATGTTTGAACAAATTGATATGACCTGGCTTATTCTGACTTAAAGAGCTACAAATACATAAGCAGTTATCTGATTTTAACAGAATTTGAAACATTTTTTACAGAATGACAAACAGAGTGCGTATTCATTTTCTGTTATACTACTCAATAATCACAATAATTGAAAGTTAGGAACTTGTTAAAGTGGTGCTTTGTTTTTATTGCTTCCTACCAATAAATTGTCTGAAAAAATGCAGTGTTGCCATGGGTCAGTTGTGGCTCACCATGAAAACATCTCTCTTCTAATTTGAGAGTGTGTACCTTACAGTTACAGTTAATAAGCATTACAGATGAGGATGACACTGACTGGTCGAGTTGTAGAGTTTGTGATATGGTGGTGAGTGGGGAAGTGACCATGTGCTAAACAAAGTGTTTTGGTTTTTGTTTGATTTTCCCAAGGTTGGCAGGTCTATAGATAAAATAAGAAACCATCTAGCTATGAAATTTATGTAGGTAAATACAAACCCTGTTCCTTAAACAGTACACAGAAAGATGTGTTTTTGTGTCCTTCTAGTCATTATCTTCTTGAACATTAGCTTATATTCATAGGTGTCAAGATCTGCCAATAGTAAACATGACATTCACAGTCTTAAAACTGTAGAACAATTTTCCCATGAAAATTAGCCAGCTTTGATTTTCTTTGCTTCAATGTATTTCTTCATTAATTATACTAATTACTTCACACACACACACGCGCGCACACACACACACACACACACACACACACACAGACACACACAGACACACACACATTTTCTAAGCCCCTTATCCCCCTGAGTCACAGTGGGAGCTGGAGCCTATCCTAACACACATTGGGTGGCAGGATACACCCTGAACAGGTCGCCAGTCCATCATAAGGCAGACATATAGACATATAGATTCAGAAACACTCACACCTAGGGGCAATTTAGCGTCTCCAGTCAACCTGACTTCATGTCTTTGGACTGTTGGAGGACACCCATGCAGACACCGGGAGAACAACTCCACGCAGAAAGGATCCTGGTTATTACGCCATAGAGAATCAGAAATGTATTTTAAATTGAACAACTCAAACTAACACCTCACATTTCTGTGATTAACTGACAAAGGTCTCTGATCTGTAAGTTGACATTGAGGAGTAAATGTATTTTTGCAAATGCATTTTTAAGTAAGTGATTGTCCAGACATTGTAGCTTTACTGTTTTTTTTTTTTGGTTTTGTTTTGTTTTTTTTTTTCATTCAGACCAAACAATGTTCTAAATAATATAGCGGTAACTGTGTTCAAGGGAGGCCTTCATGTCTCAAAAGGCTTGTTATTCATTTGCGGTCATATCTGTTTTAAGCAATAGAGCTTCACAGTCCACCACAGTCTGTTCAATTGACTGTTAGGCTATTATGCCTAAATAAATAGAAAGTGAAAGATCTGAGCATGTCAGAGTTTGCAAGTTCATGAGAAAAGCTATATTTAACTAGAATCATAGTCTTATACAGCTGAAATCCTCCAAAACAGTTATTTACATGGATAAATAATTTGGGAAGATGCCCATGTTAACTGAAGTAGCTACTAGTAGAATCTATCTATCTATCTACATCATTAAAAAATTACTTAAGTAAACAGGAAAAATATACTCTAGTACAGCACACAAGAATAAAGAGTAAATATAATTTAATTACTTTCTACTTCCGGTAGCTCTTGCAGCATTTCTGGTCCATCTCTGGACTGTCTATGGACCCTTGCAAGATCCTAGAGGAGTTCCCACGCTGGCTGGAGAGACTGTCTGCCCGTCACCATGGCAACATCATCATTGTCATTGACTCCATTGACCAAATACAGGTTAGTTACTCTTAAAATTGTTTTAAATGAACAGAGATTATTTTTCTCATTATAATTAGCAAGTACGTGCTTGTTTTTTTTTTTTTTGTTGAAGTTTAAAGGATAATGTTAAGCCATTGTTATGTTTAGGCCATTAACCCTTTAACATCAAAGCATCTTTTGCTGCCTTTAATCTACTGTTCTACTTTAATAATGTGGTACCATTCATTTTTTATATATAAAATCACTGAGCTCTTTATTAGGAACGCAGTATTAATAATGGGAAGGGCCTCCCTTTGGTCTCACAACAGCCTCGATTCATAGTGGTGTGAAAGTTGGAAACATTCCTTTGAGATTCTGGGTCATGTTGACGTGATTACATCATGCAATTCCTATTGCAGGTGTTCTCAACCTATATGCTGCAGACCAACAGTGGGCCGTGAAGCACCTTGTAGACCTTATAAACAAAGCCTTCCCTAAAACATTTTCTGGATGGCAACACATTGTCAAAATCTGTATATATTATTCAGCATTAATAGTGCCTTAACAGATGTGCACGTCACCCATACCAGGTGCTTTAATGCTCCCCTGTACCATTATGAATACTGACTTTAGTACTGTGCTCTGATAACAAACTGAGAGGTCTTTTGCCCAGAGGATGCAGTGTCCATGATTTTCAAATGAATTTCAAATTTTGCTTTGTCAGACCACAGAAAACTTTTCCAGTTCACCTCAGTGCTTTTTAAGTGAGCTCAGGCCCAGAGAAGGTGGCAGCATTTCTGGATCCTGTTTACGTGTGGTTTCTTCTTTGCATTTTAGAGTTTTAACGTGCATTTGTTGATGCAGGAACAAACAATTTTCATAGATAGTGCTTTTTTAGAAGTGTTCCTGAGCCCAGGCAGTGATTTCCTCTACAGCACCATATCTGTCTTTAATGTAGTGCCACCTGAGGGCCCGAAGATCATAGCCAGCAAATATTGGTTTTTGGCCTTGTCCCTTGCATACAGAGATTTCTCCAGATTCTCTGAATCTTTAATGATATTATTTACAGTAGATGTTATTTTTGCTATTTTACTCTTTTTTACTCTGTCTTTGACAAAGTGGTGAACCCCTCCCCATCTATACTTCTGAAAGACTCAGCCTCTCTGGGATGCTGTTTTTGAACCAAATCATGTTATCAATCTGTTGTCAACCTCCAGTTGTTGTTTTTTTTTTTTTTTACCAATTTTAGCAATTACACAACTTTACCAGCCTTTTGTTGCCCCTGTCCCAACTTTTTAAAAATGTATTGTTGGCATGAAATTCAAAATGGGCATATATTTTCCAAAAAACTATATAATTTCTGAGTTTTAACATTTGATATGTTGTCTTTGTAATGTTTTCACTGAAATGTAGGGTTTGCACATCACTGCATTTTTTATGTACATTTTGCACAGCATCCCAACTTTTTTTGGAAATGGAGTTGTACTTAATTACTTTTTTTGCAGAAATGTGAAAGGTGTACTCACTTTTGTGAGATATTATATATCTAAAAAAATAAAAAATCAAAAAAATCAAAAATTGTTTCCCAGAATGCAGAGCGGCATATGAAGTGGCTGATTGATCCTCTTCCAGCTAATGTCAGAGTACTGGTGTCTGTCAATGTGGAGACATGCCCACAGGCTTGGAGGTAATGCACATTCAAAAATTGCACCCTGCAGACGTTCCAAAGACAGTGGGCTAGATTTATTAAAGGAGTGTGTAGGATTTAGTAGCCTCTAGCAGGGAGGTTGCAGGTTGCATCCAACCAAATACACCACTCTTACCACTCCCTTTCCAAGTGTGTAGTAGAACTCATGGTTACCATCAGATTTCTTGTTATTGCCTGTTCTGATTTTGTTTTTTTTTTCTACATGTTTTCACTTCTTTGATGGCAAGGATTCACCGCCCCTTGTTTTTCTTGTGCTAAGTAATAAGCATGATCCTCAATCTGTCAAAATTGGTGCTAAAGTGCCACCAAATTTAAGATTCTGCTTCAAAGTGAAAATGAGTCAGTGTTTGGTTTATCTGTTCTGGACTACTGTGTAGATATGAAGGGCTCATTCTATAACACTGAAAACCCAATGATTAGTAGTTACAGGTGATTATACACTAATGATAACATGGTTTAGTATACTACATTACAGTTCTTCTAATAGCTAGTAAAGGACTTTACCCACCAAGTGCAATTTATTTGTGTGATCTTTAAGGCCAACAGTAAGTTAATTGGCGTGCATAACTGAAGATATCTTGCATACCAAATGGGTTTTTTGATGCAGAAAATACAACATTGTTATTTGCCTGCTATTTAATTTTTGAGAACTTTTACCAGCAACATGCATCGTTGGACCAGTCACGTTTCGGTCTATGACAAGGCAGCAACCAAAATAATGGATCAGCTGGAATTTTTAGCTGAAGTCAAAAGGATTAGAATGTGCAAAAAAGACATTTTGCCCATGTGTTTTGTGCTTTGACATGTGTGGAGCTGCACACTGAGTTAACGAGATCCCAGCTGGGTGCAAAAGAGCTCCTGAATGAAACGGAGAAATTAAAAGTTCAAGCTCCTGAATGAAATGGAGAAACTCTTTCTTCTGCATTCCAAAACGGGCAGTGCTGCAGTTTTGTGAGAAGCAGAAGACATCTTTTTGATGTTTTTTCATGTTCTTCATAGTTTTTTTTTTTTTTTTTTTGCCTTGTCAATGTAGAGTTTACTGGTTTGTGAGCACCGAAACGTGTAAATACTTTAAGAGGAAAAGCACAGAAAATGATTTAAAACAAGACTTAAAGAATTTTAAATAAGGCCATTCTTTCCTTCTTTCTCTAGGCTGTGGCCCACATTGCATTTGGACCCACTCAACCCCAGAGAAGTGAGAAGTGTCATTAACACTGCATGTGTGAACACTGATACCAAGCTCACAAAAGACCAGGTGTGTGTGTGTGTGTATGTTTTACCAGAGTTAATTTGTGTTGCAGCGATGGTACATCCAAAAATCTTCTTCTAAATCCAATTTAATTGAATATTAATTTTTTTAATGTGAGAGCTAAATAAGACAATTTTTCAGGACTTCTTTTAGCCATCATGATTAAGAGCTTTATGTTAAAGCTTCATGTAAAAAAAATTAAACCAATTTATTTGGTTTTTGGTACAGTGCAGCATACAGTTGTGTGCAGAAGTTTAAAAACAACATCAAATGACGTTTTGTTGAATTGTGAAAATAAGTTAACACATCCTCTACAAGGAACACCCAGACATTTCTCTGCAGATTTTAGTTCAAATTGTATGTTTATTTGCTATTGTTTAACATATTGTAATATATAATAATATAATATTATAATAATAATAATAATAATAATAATAATAATGATGATGATAATAATTGATTAAACAAGCAACATTTTATGTTTTATTTTTTCCAGTATGCTAAATTCAGCAAATAAACAGTAATTGTGCATTAAAATGTACACAAGTGTATTCATTGTAAAGGATATGTCATTGTAGAGGATATTTCTTTTTACAACCTCAATTCATAAAAAAGTTGGGACACTGTGTAAATGTAAATAAATACAAATAAAAATGTAAATAAGAATGCAATGGTCTCATAGACCAACATTTTATTCACAATAGAGCATAAAACACATGTTGAAAATGAAACATCTTAACATTTTATAAAAAAAACTTCATTTGGAACTTGATGGCAACAATGCATCTCAAAAACGTTTGGGCAGGGCCATGTCTACCATTGTGTAGCATCCCCTCTTTTTTAAAAACAGTCTGTAAACGTCTGGGAAGTGTTACACAGCATCCCAACTTATTTGGAATGGGGGTTGTACTTGAAAAACACATGCAATTTGACCAGGGGTGCAGAGTGTAAGGATAATTTAAGTACATCTTGCACATGTGGTTTCCACTTCTAGTTAGCCTTGTAGCTCCAGGGCAAAACTAAAGAAACAAACTTCTGAAACATTCAAAGTTCAGAAATTGACTGAACCATTACCTTAGTGTTGTACTTTCAGGTGTGTAAATGTTACTGTGAAACATGCACCACTCTGATACAGGAGAAGAAGCTGGAAAGACACTGTCGCTCTGCTTCCACCTGCAATGCACTCTACGTCTCACTGCTGGCCAGACTCCTCACACAGTAAGTCCAATACAGAGTTTATATGTATATGTTCTTAACTCATTTAGCCTTGATTTGTTGTGCCATGTGTTGGATAAAATAATCTTAAAAGGTGGGGAATGCATCTCTATAAGGGTAGTTCATTCATAGCATTACTTTGTTGTCTGCATAATTAAGACCTCTTTACTTGATTTGTTATGCAAGTTGGTCATTCAAACTGTTCAACTGTGTATTCTATTTACATACTAAAACATGTCTAAAAAATCTAAAACAACAAAATAAAAAACCCATCTGAAGTAAACAATGCAGTCTTCATCTAGATCTAGTCTTTCTTAGCTCTAGATCCTCCTTGTCATTGGAGAAGACCCTACATCACTGTCTGTCATGCCAGGATACAGTTGCTTTATACAGACTCTGCTTCAAGGTAGCACTAGATGCACTTAACACAGACAGAGAAAGGAACGCCATGAAAGAGGTGAGCTTATCTAAACAGCAGTAATATATGCTGGTGTGCAGTCACTTTGCTTTACATTTAAGCATATGTCATATAGGGTATGTTTTATTTACATTGGATATGTTACAGTTTCTTTTATTATTAATAAAATATGTGTATGTGTAGTTCCTCTGCAGGTATTGTGCTTGGTATGTGCTGGTTAATGGCATTAATATAAATATCAAATAGACATGCTTATGATTGTGATTTCTGACATTTGCCCTCACCAAAGCTAATAGAAATGCATTTAATTTGAGGGTAATACTTTACCAGCCTAAAAGGGGTCTGATTTTATGTGCACTCTGTTATGAACAAATGCTCATTCATATACTAATACATTCAGATTAAAGACCTTCGCTTTATACAGCTGATACAGTAAATAACTACCTTTCTAACATGCAATACATAGCTTACTTTGTGCAATAGAAACTCATATACTGCACTGTCACTCAAACAGCCAGTGTTTTATAAAAAGAATCATATAATACATTCATATCATGAATAAATTAACATTAAAATCAACATAATCAAAAAGAAAGATTTAAGCAAAAAATTAAGAATTCATTAAGAAGAGAAACAAGAAAATTAATAAAACCAAGATAGTAGTAGTGAAATTTTACCATAAAAGGATAAGTAAGGCAAACTAAAATTTAAAGAAATTTAATAAAAGGATTATAAAGAATTGAAGGGTTGTGAAAAGTAAAATAATGTATAATAAATAGTAATGGAATTAAAATGAAATAACAAATAATATTTTAATCTGTCAAATAAAAACACAAAATCTAAATATATTGTGCAGTGTCAGAAACCACAAAAAAATGTTTGTCTACTTTCTACACTAGTCGTTTATTTTGTTCTGTGCTGTAGTTTGTTTTATTATTCATAAAATGTATTTGTAATCCTTTGTTTGCAGTTATTGTGCCTGGTTTGTGCCAGTCATAATGGCATTAGCGAATCAGAAGTATTGGAGATATTTTCAGAGCTGAGTTTCCCTGCCCTCTCCTCTCTGCTCCACAGTCTGCGCAGGCTACTCATTGTCACCTTCGGCTGCGGACTCATACGTTTCCAGCATCTTCAGGTCTTGTGCTTTTCTGCACCTATGTGTGTGAAACAAGAGAAGACAAACAAACAATTAATTGATCAATGCAATTGGTTAAAAAAAATAACTCACTCTTGCCACACTGCATACGTTGTTGGGGAATGGTTTGAGAAACAACACAAAACATTCAAATCTAATCCACAGTGGATCTCTCTTTTGACACGCATCATATCCTATTTTTGGTATTTTTCAGTTTTTGACATAATTTAAAAGTGTCTGTTGCCCTTTACATTGTGTGTACATTTAATAAAGATTGGACCTAGACAAATGTCCCAAATTGATTCTTGGTTCTACTGACATTAAAAGTGAAATAGGTTTATTCCTTTTCTTGTAAAGTTATCATTTTTGAGAAACAAGATTTTCTTTTGACAGCACCAATACATATATATTTATGGGTACCCACTTTTATTGTCCTTTCCTGTCAAAAAAATTGTGATATCTCAACAGTAGACAGAATTAGAGTATTGAGACTGTTGGTATCTCTTTGTATTAGAGCTTTAATATGAGGAGATAATGTCAGTTTTAATCATCCAGAGCTTTCCAAATCTTCTCCTGCTGCTTTGGAATGTAAGCTAACATGCTCTTCACTTCATTGGTTTCTGGGTACAAATGACAGCGTACAGACTACAGATCTTATTAAAATTGTAATTTTTAAGAAGAATTGTATAAAAATTTTAATAAAACTATATATACTGCTAAATTTAACACATAATTAAGTATAAAGTGTTTTTTGAACAGTTTAAAAAGGTCACACCCTATATCACTAACGACTAAATCAAAAAACTGTTTTTAGTTTTGGTAATGATACCTTAAAGAGATAGATGGAATGAATGCAATTATTTGAGCAAAATGATATCTGAAGTCATCTTGTTGAAATCATTA
The DNA here is from genome assembly GCF_015220715.1 of Pygocentrus nattereri. Lineage (NCBI taxonomy): Eukaryota > Metazoa > Chordata > Actinopteri > Characiformes > Serrasalmidae > Pygocentrus > Pygocentrus nattereri. The sequence continues at coordinate 39,891,124 of NC_051213.1, read as the reverse complement.
GGCTAATATTGAGCCCAGCATTGAAAAGTGAATATCCATCAACTTGGCACTGATGTAACACTGAAAAAACTTGCATTGGTAATTGGTAAACCAGTGAGTCATCATTATCTTAAACCACTTGATCCAGCTAGGGTAGACAGTAGACAGAGAAACCTAGATGACCCTGTCCCCACAACTTCCTTCAGCTCATTCTGGGGTGTGCTGAGCCACTTCTAGGTCTTGAAGATATAATCCTCCAGCAGGACCTAAGACATCCCCGGGGTCTTGTCCCATTAGGCTGTGCCTGGGAAACCTCCAAAGGGAGCCAGCCAGGAGGAATCCTAATCAGATGCCCAAACCACCTCACTTGACTCCTCAATGTAGAGGAGTATTGTCTTTACTTATAACTCCTCCCAGATGACCAAGCTCCTCATCCTATCAAGTAGAGTGTAGCCTGCCACCTTGCAAAAAAAGCTCATTTCCGCCGCTTATGTCTACGATCTCATTCTTTTGGTCATTACCCACAGCTCATGACCATAGTTAAGGGTTGGGATGTAGACTGACCAGTAAACAGAGTGCTTTGCCTTATGGCTCAGCTTTCTCTGTGCCGCTACAGGCAAGTACAGTGACCGTATTATTGCTGCTGCCTGTGCCAGCCCACGCTCTCTGGTCCCCTAAAAGATGGCACTTCTTGGTGAATCTCATCCACCCCCGGTGCCTTGCCAACTACCTCAGTGTTCTTCAATAGGAAATGGAGTCAGAGTTTCTCTACCCCCACTAAGTACATCTTGAGCAAAGCCACTCTGACCTCTTCTGAGTGGCTGGACAATTGTCCAGAACCTCCCTGAAACCAACCGAAAGTCTTTATCCATGGCCTCTAAAAACTCCTCCCATGTTCTGGATTTTGCTTTAGCCACTGCCGCTGCTGCCTTTTTTGCCCATCAGTACCTGTTGGTCGGGACTTCTCTGGGCCAACTAGTCCCTAAAGACCTCTTCTTCAGCTTGATGGCCTCTCTCACCTCTGGTGTCCACCAGTGGGTTCTTGGGGTTGCCATCCTCACAGGCTCCAACCAGCTTTTGGCCACAACTATGCCTGGCTGCTTCCACAATGAAGGTTTTGCACACCCTCACTTATCGCTTGGATCTACTAAGTTTGGCCACTAGTCTTCCCTTCAATCTGAACTAACCTATCACCAGATGGTGATTGGTTGACCGCTCAGCACATTTCTACATATCACTTTCCAGAAAGCTGAATACTCTGAACTGTTGTTTGATGACTAAGCACACACAACAGTCAGAATTTTCCTCCTTGGAATTTTAATTCACATTAAGGCGACCCTCTTGTCTACCAAGACAAACTTTAATTGTATACTGGCCAGTCAGCCAGCTGGGGGGCTTATGAGTATTCCCACACCCACCCGGTGCCTCTTACCCCATGCAACTCCTAAGTAGAAGAGGGACCAAACCCTAACAAGGAGTTTGGTTTAGAGCCAACACTGGTTCCTCTCAAGGTTTCATCCTCTTGGTCTTGGTCTTTTTTCTTGCCACTGTCGCCATTGGCTTGCTCATGGGGTCTTGGACCCAGATTTTTCTGTAAAGCTGCTTTGTGACAGCACCTGTTGTAAAAAGCGCTATATCAGTAAACTTTGGCTTGACTTGATTGTGAGAGGAGGTGAGCCCAAATGTACAGATGAGGCATAACATTATGACCACCTGGTTGTTTCTCTGCCCATTGTTCATTTTATCAGCTCCATTTTCTATATAGGTGCACTTTGTAATTTTACAGTTACAGACTGTAGTCTGTTTCTCTGCATACTTTGTTAGCCCCCTTTTACCCTGTTCAGTGGTCTGGACCCCCATGGACTCTCACAGAGCAGGTACTCTTGGTGGATCATTCTTGGCACTGTGGTAAAACTGATGTGGTGGTGATGTGTTAGTGTGTATTGTGCTAGTAGATGCTTTGTCCCACAAACAGAAACTCCAGTAAACCCCCGAGCTACAGTTTAAAAACCACTCTCAGCCAGTATCTTAGTACTCTCAAACCTCTCAGGCAGACATCAAAGCAAACACACAAACAATTCAAAACTAACAGAAAACTGATGTAAATCGGCAGCCATATTGCGCCAGCGTACTTACAGTGGTACACACGCATCAGCACAACACACACTAACACACCACCAACACATCAGTGTTACTGCAGTGCTAAGAATGATCCACAACCCAAGTAGTACCTGTGAGGGTCCATTGGGGGTCAAATTTTAATTTTATTGAAAATAATCTGTAAATATCTATAAATGCCCATAAGTCATGTACAAACCTCTTATATATGTTATATATAAATAACCTTAAAAAACATTATCAATCCTGCCTTGAAGCCTCAACCATACCATTGTTTAAAGTCTTTATGTTGATTTGTTTTATTAAACTTAAAAACAAAATATGAAATAATGATGCTAGACAAAGACAGACTGAAACATGAGAGTAACTTATACCAAAGATAAAAATAGAAACCATCTAGAAAAGGAGGATAAAAACTACACACACCATAATAAGGCAGGGCTCCATGGGAGGAGACAGGAAAGATGAAGCCAGAAACAGGACACTGTGGTCAGGACTACGTTTGCATTTGCAGTAATGGTTTCATTTTGAATGAGTTTTTAGTTTTTATCCATGTGTGTTTCACTCTGTATTCTCTGCAGGCATGTGAAGCTGTAATGCAGGAGTTTCTTGATGGAGCGAGATATTATGCATTGTACAGAGAGAAACTCATTTGCTATTTCAGCCAGCAACTCAGGTCAGATCCACATTTGCACTAATGCTCATCTTATTGTTGTTTTTCTAAACTATAAACATCTTCCTAAAGTTAAAAAGTCCACATTTGACCTTTTTCTTCTATTTATCTTTATTATTTACTACTTATTTATTTCTATTTGTCCACTTTTTTACAATTTTATTTACCAAGAACAGTGGTAATTTATTATTACATTATTTCTAACCTCTCTTCATCCTTTAGATTAAGTAAGGATGTTCTTATTACTGTGCCTTTAAGACTGATGTATGTGAATAAGCCATGTTCTGATTGACTCTTCTGTATTGAGCTGTCTTTGCCATTGTCATTGGTCCAAACTTAATTGTACAGAACAATAGAGTTTTAACAGCTACTCATTTCAGATGGATCCTTATATTTGGCTTCATGACAGACAGGAAAAGTACAATATTTAATAATTTTGTCCACAACTTCCAATCCCATAGCTGTCTACAGTAATCATCACACCATTTATAACTTCAACATGCAGATTGGTACAGTTTTGTCCCAAAGTACAAACAATGTAAATGCACACTCAAAGGTAAAACAAGGTCTGTAGGGTACAATTGTGTCCTTTTACAGAATTTTAAAGGTACACTACATTCACTTTCCCAGAGAAAAGGGAATTAATCAACTAATGCATTAATCAATTAATTAATTAAAATACTTAATATAAACATATAATTAAGTGGAATATGGTTCGTAACTAAAAGGGGGTGGGGGAATGCTATTGAGGGTACCACCCTAATGACAATACAGTGAAAATGCTGTTTAATGCTGGGTGTGTATATTTGTGACATCAAAACTATGGTATATTTTTTAAATGGCCTGTTTTTGCCATTTCATGTCCAAATAGGAACTGCATGGACTGCGTGAATGATAACTTCAACAGTGTTTACATAGTACATCAAATGCTTGTATTTTTAAAAAGGAAAAATTGTTTATACATCATATGCCCTAAAATGTTAATTTCTAGTTTGACTTGTCAAATTGATGTGTGTGGGTGTGTGTGTATGTGTGTGGGTGTGTGTGTGTGTGTGTTTTAAAGCCAGAACAGAGTGACATGGCGTGTTGCAGATGAGTTGCCATGGTTACTACAACAGCAAGAGAACAGAAGTAAATTACAGCTCAGCCTGCTCAACCTGTTTGTCTCACAGAATCTTTACAAAAGGTGCCAAAAATAAATCTCTAAAAAGTAAATCTCCATTTACCCATCCATCGATGTGTGTATTCATCCTGTTCATTTTTTCATATTTTTTGCTGCTTTTCTATGAGAGGCAAATCTGGCCAAAAAAGATTAAAATTAAAACAATAAAATATAACTGCAAACCTCTTTTTGCCATTTTTTTTCCAAACATCTGTGCAATTATCCTGCCAAAATTGAAATTGAAATGAAATACCTACATTTGCAATTTCATTTTTCACATCTGCATGAGTCATTTGTGACAAAAAAAAATAAAATGGCTATTTATCATTTCATCTTAGTCAAGCTAATAAAGAAAAGAAAATCCAAGCCTCACTTTGGCTTTGCTTTTTCTTCATGAAATGCATAATGCATGTCAAAACCGAAATCAAAAAGCAATATTTATATTGTTATTTCTTTTTCATAGCAATAGGCTTCATATATGACAAAACAAAAATGCAAAATGAATAAATCAACAGCAAAGTGACAGCCTGCAATTTAGTGTGGACATGCTTTAAGTTTCAGTAAAAAGGAAAATTGAAACAAACACAGGCACCACCTGCTGGTGATTTACTCATTTGCTATTTCAGCCAGCAACTCAGGTCATATCCTCATTTTTACAAATGCTCATCTTACTATTGTTTTTCTAAACTATAAAAATCTTCCTAAAGTGAAAAAGCAGACATTTGACCTTTTACTTCTCTTTATCTTGCTTTGTTACTGTTTATTTACTTCTATTTTTCTTCTGAAATCCACTTATCACATGTGTGATTTTATTTACCAAGAAGAGTGATAATTCATTGTTTGTTTACATTGTTAATTCTTTTTCATAGAAATAGTCTGCATATTTGACAAAATGAAAATGTAAAATGCATATACCAACAGCAAAGTGACATCTGGGATTTAGTTTTCTGTGTTGACGTGATTGAAGTGTTGGAATAAAAAGGCAAATGGAAACACAGGCGCCATTTGCACACTTTGCTTTTTCATTTTCAAGTTGACCAACGTGCAAATATATGTTAATTAACACTAGGCGGGGATGTGGGGTACATTTTAGGATATTCTCAGCCCTCTGCGCCAAAACGGCATCATTCCTTGGACTAAACGACTTTGAGTCTCGAGGAAAAACATTGTCATGTCCCTGATCATGTGTCTGTGAACATCTGACTCAGAAAAATAGTATCTGTACAGTAAAAAAGTATAATGTTTATTGTATTGTTTTTGTAATTTAGTATTACAGTTTTATTGTACATATACTTTTAAAAAAACTTTTTTAGGCCATTTGGTCAGATGGCATTTGGTCTGATATTCAGTTAGTTACACCAGATCAGAGACATAATGATGATTTTTTATTATTCTGCAGTTCATGAAGGTATTTGGAAAAAGAAATGGGAAAATGAGGTCTGCATTTACATTTTAATTTCTTTTTTGGCTGGATTTGCCTCCCATACTTTTCCAGTGTCATCTGGAGCCATGCATTTTTCCTAGTGGTTCCTAGGATTCTCTTCTGAGAGCACTGATTCCAAAAAAAAACAAGCTGCACCTCAGAGGAAGTGCAGTGGTAGTGCAGTGTAAGTAGATAGTATAATAGGCCATAAATACGCATAAAACGTAGCGTAAAACACTTAAATCTTTCAGCTGTTTAAACCACCTTTGGTTCCAAAATTTTTCAGTATGTGCTTTTTACAGTAGTTTGGAAAAGAAAAAAGTCAAATCTTTACTTAGGTAAAGTCTACTTTCCATGCCAAGGAAGACACTTTGGTGAACATGAAGCTAATTGACTGATGTATGTTCTCAGGGGACATTTCTCAGAGCTGCTGGCATACTGGCAATTTGTTGGGAAGGATAAGGTGTCCATGGCAGCAGAATATTTTGACGCTCTGAAGGAATTTGAGCGTGGCTGTGAGAGTGAAGCGAGCATGAGCAAACTTGCCAACCTGTATGAGACCCTAGGAAGATTTCTAAAGGATCTTGGGCTGCTGAGTCAGGTACATACATATTTTCTTAAATCTGTGTTATTAAGTATTAAAAATATGCAGTACTTTGCAGAAGTTCACATCATCCCTCATTTATTTAATTTTCAGTCAAATCTGCCAGATAGTACAAGTTATTCTTTTTTTCTTTGGATCAGAGGCAAAAGCATACAACAAATTATGCAGAAGCGCTAACAACTAAATATGACACTAAAATACTATTTTTTCAGTATTAGTGTGTGCACTCTGAATGGTACATTTAAATTTTTTTTAGGAGACTTGCTTTCTGTTTTTCAAATAATTCTGCAGAGGTATTTTTCCACACTTCCAAAAGGCATTGGTTGCATTTTCTGTTTATCACTATCCAAGTAATCCTCAACACATTGCATGATCCTGGAGTCTGGGTTCTGGGGTTGTCAGCGCTTTGTTCTGAGAATGTCAGCAGCTTCTTTGTTTGATTTGCAAATGTTCTTCTAATTTATTCCTTTCTGCTTCTTTTCTGTTTACTTTTCGCAATGATAACATCTGGACAGTTGACATCCTATTAGATCCATAATGTTAAAATGTCTTCTCACAGTGGAAGGAAGAACAGAAACATCTGTGGATTTTTTCAGATCTGAAACAAGAGTAAAGCTTGATTTTTCTCCTCTCTCTTTAAGCATTGTATATATGAAAGTGAGTTTGTGTGGTCTACTAAGTGTAGCAGTTATGTTTTATTCCTGTTTTGATTCCTGTTTTCTCTGTATGTATCTAAAAAAACTGAACTCTGTTTTTGTGCAAATGGATTATCTGCACTATATGGACAAAAATATTTTATGTTGAGTAAACACACATAAGCTTTGATGATCCCATTCTAAATCCATAGGCATTACGGGGGCAGCATCCTAAGCAATGAGGCCCAGACCTCCCTTTCCCCAGCCACTTCCACTAGCTCTCCGGGGGGGATTCCGAGGCGCTCCCAGGCCAGCTGGGCAATATAGTCACACCATCGTGTACTGGGTCATCCCCCGGGGTCTCCTCCCTGGTGGATTTGCCTGTGACACCTCACGAGGGAGGCGTCCAGGAGGCATCCTAACCAGATGCCCGAACCTCAACTGGCTCCTCTCGACGTAAAGAAGCAGCGGCTCTAGTCCCTCCCAGATGACCGAACTTCTCACCCCATCTCTAAGGGAGAGTCCAGACACCCTGCAGAGGAAACTAATTTCGGCTGCTTGTATTCGCGATCTTATTCTTTCGGTCATTACCCAAAGCTCATGACCATAGGTGAGGGTGGGAAGTATATCGACCGGTAAATCGAGAGCTTTGCCTTGTGGCTCAGCTCTTTCTTTACCACAACAGACCGGTAAAGAGCCCGCATCACTGCTGAGCCAGCACCAATCCGCCTGTCAATCTCCCGCTCCCTTGTACCATCACACGTGAACAAGACCCCGAGATACTTAAACTCCACTTGAGGCAAGAGCTTATCCCCGACCCAGAGAGGGCTCTCCACCCTTTTCCGCCTGAGAACCATGGTCTTGGATTTAGAGGTACTGATTCTCATCCCGGCTGCTTCACACTCGGCTGCAAACCGATCCAGCGAAAGCTGAAGTTCACGACCTGATGTCCCCAATAGGACCACATCATCTGCAAACAGCAGTGATGTGACCTTGAGGTCACCAAACCGGACACCCTCCGTCCCCTGACTGCACCTAGAAATTCTGAACTCTGAATTCTGAACAGGCAGCCCTGACGGAGTCCAACTCTCACTGGGAACGAGTTGACTTACTGCCGGCTATGCGAACCAAACTCCTGCTTTGTGCAGGGCCTGAATGGCTCGTAGCAAAGAGCCATGTACCCCGTACTCCAGAAGCACCTCCCACAGAATACCCTGGGGAACACAGTCGAATGCCTTCTCCAGGTCCACAAAGCATATGTGGGAGTTGGGCAAACTCCCATGAGCCCTCTAGGATCCTCGAGAGGGTGAAGAGTTGGTCCAGTGTTCCACGACCAGGGCGGAACTGCACTGCTCCTCCTGAATCCGAGGTTCGACTATCAGCCGGACTCTCTTCTCCAGTACCCCTGTATAGACCTTACCAGGGAGGCTGAGGAGTGTGATTCCCTTGTAGTTGGAACACACCCTTCGGTCCGTTTTTTTAAAAAGAGGCACCACCACCCCAGTCTGCCAATCCAGTGGCACCGCCCCCGATGTCCACGCAATGTTGAAAAGGCGTGTCAGCCAAGACAGCCCCACAACATCCAAAGCCTTGAGGAACACGGGACGGATCTCATCCACCCCTGGAGCCTTGCCGCCAAGGGGCTTCTTAACTACCTTAATGACTTCGGCAAAAGTCATTTGGTCAAAGTTCTGACAGAGGTGTGAGTTGAAGATCAATCTGACAGGTTCTTCTGCCAGACATTCCCAGCAAATCCTCACTATACGTTTGGGTTTTCCCGGTCTGACCGGCATCTTCCCCCACCACCTGATCCAACTCACCACCAGGTGGTGATCAGTTGACAGCTCAGCTCCTCTCTTTACCCGAGTGTCCAAAACACATGGCCGCAAGTCCGACGACACGACTACAAAGTCAATCATCGAACTGCGGCCTAAGGTGTCCTGGTGCCATGTGCACTTATGGACATCCTTGTGTTCAAACATGGTGTTCGTGATGGACAAACTGTGGTTTGCACAGAAGTCCAAAAACTGAACACCACTCGGGTTCAGATCAGACAGGCCATTCCTCTCAATCACACCCCTCCAGGTCACACTGTCATTGCCCACGTGAGCGTTGAAGTCCCCCAGTAGGACAATAGAGTCTCCAGGAGGAGCACTTTCAAGTGTTCTTCCCAAGTACTCTAAGAAGGCTGGGTACTCTGAACTGCTGTTCGGTGCATAAGCACAGACAGCAGTCAGGACCGTTCCCCAACCCGAAGGCGTAGGGAAGCTACCCTCTCGTCCACTGGAGAAAATCCCAACATACAGGTGCCGAGTCGAGGGGCTATGAGAGAGCCCACACCTGCCCATCGCCTCTCACCATGGGAAACCCCAGAAAAGAATAAAGTCCATCCCCTCTCAAGGAGATTGGACCCAGAGCCCAAGCTGTGTGTTAAGGTGAGCCTGACTATATCTTTCAACCTCGCGCACCAACTCAGGCTCCTTCCCCGCCAGTGAGGTAACATTCCAAGTTCCAAAAGCCAGTTTCAGCAACCGAGGATCAGAACTGCCCGATCCACAAAGCACCGAACCCCTACTACTGCCCTTCCCATTGTTGGTGGGTTGATGGGAGGGGGGACTCATGTAACCCCTTCGGGCAGGGCCCAGCTGGACACCATGAGTGAATGCCCGACCACCAGACGCTCGCTGGCGAGCCCCTCCCCCAAGCCTGGGGCCAGGGTGGGGCCCCGGTAACCCTGTTCCGGACAGGGTACTCAAGTCCTGTTTTCTAATTATTTTCATAGGGGGAATTTTGGATCACACTTTGTCTGATCTGTCACCAGTTTGCCATGGGTACTCTGGGTACCCTACCAGGAGCTTTTGCTCCAGACAACATAGCTCCTAGGATCCTTCAAGCACACAAACCCCTCCTCCACGATAAGGTGGTGATCCATGGAGAGGACAAACAACCCAATAGCGTTCACTAAACTTTACCCTTGGAACAATGTAGTCAGGCAGGTAACATTCTCCTGGCATCTGGCAAAGCCGGACTCATCCATCAGACTGGCAGATAGAGAAGCGTGAGCTGCCACTTCACACATTTATTTCCGCTGCTCCAGTCCAGTGTTTTACGCCACTCTTGGCATTGTGTTTTGTGATGTAACACTTGCATGCAGCTACTCATCCATGGAAACCCATGCCATGAAGCCCCCATCATAGTTTTAGTGCTGATGTTAATGCCAGAAGAGGTTTTGGAACTACAGTAATTGAGGCAGCAGAGCAGTGGTGTGACTTTTATGCACTATGTGCCTATTACACTATGAGTTCATTGAGCTCTTTAGAATAACTCATTCTTTCACAAGTTTGTAAAGGCAGACTGCATGGCTAAGTGCTTGATTTTATACACAATGGGACTGAACGAAACACCTGAATTCAATGATTAAGAAGTGTTTCCCAATGCTTTTGTCTATATAGTGTATGTCTTATCTCTCTCCTTAAATATCTCCTTAAAAAATCATAATTTTTGACTGGAAATTACATAAATGAAGGGAGGTATCTGAATTTTGCATAGTACTATATACATTAAAAAAATTGTAATTAACTAATAAAATGATAGAATAAGACTAGAAAGGCAGTTGGAGGTAAAAATGAAAGAAAGCCAATAAGGCTGCACATACACTTGAATTGCCCAATATTCAACTCAAGACATTTAAAATGTCCACAACACTGGACCAGAAACTACACACTATAGTTACATAGTCTTTTGATCTGACTTCAAAAGGAGTTTCAAGTTAATTTATGCTTTGTTTATTTAAAGTCATTTTTCAAAGGTTTAGGTGTCCCTGGTCATTTATTTGTTTTGTTTTGTTGATTTTGTAAGTGAAAATAAGTTAACACATCTTCTACAGAGAAGATACTTCTGCACATTTTAATGTCCAATTACTGTTTATTTGCAAAATTTTACATATGAAGGGAAAAAAAACATGGCCTATACAAAAGTTATGGCACATTTTTTTAAATATTAAACTCAGCTAATAAAACATGTGCAGCACATTTTAAAGATAAATGCCACATTTAAGTGTGTTTCATGTAAAGAATTTTAAACTTATTTTTACTTATAAAATAAAAAAAAAACAAATCATTTGACTGAGCATGCTCAAACCTTTATATAAGACTTCTTGGATAAAGGTACTACACTTGGATATTACACTATGATCAGCCTTTTGTTTGTTTAGCTTTGGTTCTATGTGTATGTTTGTGTGAATTTCTCCAGGCCGTAGCCCCCTTGCAGCGCTCTCTAGAGATCCGTGAGACAGCTCTAGACCCGGACCACCCCAGTGTGGCTCAGTCTTTACACCAGCTGGCTGGGGTGTACATTCAGTGGAGGAAGTTTGGTAATGCTGAGCAGCTGTACAAACAGGCTCTGGAGATCAGTGAGAATGCTTATGGTGCTGAGCACTGCAGTGTAGCACGAGAACTAGACTCACTCTCCCTCCTTTACCAGAAACAAAACAAGTACGTTTGCTGCTTAGAACTTTGCTCAGTTTAAAACGGAAAGTTTCAAGATACAAATGATTGATTTAACTTAGGTTTTAATTCTTAGGTATGAACAAGCTGAGAAGTTGCAGAAGAGGTCCATCAAGATCAGACAGAAAATGGCTCGGCAAAAAGGGCACATGGTGAGAAAAGAAGAGCAAGTTTATTTGAATTACAGAAGCATCATTATGTTGTTTTTGAACCTTTAATTATAATCTCTTGTCCAAAAAAGCTCTCAGATATCCTCTAAATGGGTGTCATTTTAGCAGCTGGAAACAAGTCTGCGGTGACTTGTTTGTCAGGTTTGATTTTGTCTTTCTGTCACTCCAACACTGGTCACTCAGGTTTACTTTCTCAGACATTTTTTATCATCTGCACTGGTTTCATCATAGCACCAGATAGTCAGAATTAAACTTGTGCTTTGGTGTGTGGCCATACATGTGGCCAACTTTGTGGACTAAACGTTGAAGCCCTAGTGTTATTCACCGTCCTGTCCATTTCAGTGTTTGAAAATAATGCAAATGCCCTGCATGGATTATATAGTTATATAGTTATATATATTGTCGCTGTTCAAAGGAAAACAAATACAGTATCTCCAAAATAGTCAATTTACAGAGAGGGCAAAAATGGCATTAGCTTTTAATATGAGTTAATGTAAAAAGGATTTTATTCCAAGTGATTATAAAGTAATTCTATTTGTCTAATCATCATGAAATTTTCACACACAATCAAGGAGAGTTGGTTTCTTTAAATTATGGAGATGCATGGTTTTCTTTGGACAGCAACAATATATAACATATATATTGGAATAAAATGTTGTTTTTCAGGCCCAAAAATGCAACACAAAACATCACATTACACAAAACTACATAAAGATTCGTAACAGTTAAAAATGGAGTGCCAAGTTTTTAATTGCATCAGCTGTTCCAGTGTTGAACAGTAAAAATACTTAAAATTACTACAGTTATTAGGATTTTACTTGTATGAGTTTGTGATTCCTGTTTTAGTTAAAGAGAATTCTAAGTATTTGTATTTTATTCTTTGCAATTCTTTGTATGTGTGTATTTTTACAGTATGGTTTCACACTGCTGCGTCGCCGGGCACTGCAGTTGGAAGAGCTGACTCTTGGGAAAGACTCAGCTGATTGTGCCAAAACCCTCAATGAGCTGGGAGTGCTCTACTACCTCCAAAACAACATTGAGTCAGTATTTGCCTCTTATTCACTTACTGCTTCCCTACACAGACACCAGTTTGGGAGGGTATTCCCTTCCTAAACCTGTTTCATATTCTAAACCTGCTTCCACTTCCATCGTGAATGTACATTTTCCAGAACAACCGGTTTGTGGTGTCCGAGAGCACATTAATTTTCTATTTTCAGATGCCAGTAAAAACAGCAATTAAATACAATTTATTCATTTTTTCAAAATCAGCAATCTGCAGGATGCTGACTTCTGCACAGTACTGTACATGTAAAATGTAGCAGATTTCATAAAATGACACGTATCTGACATTCTGTTGTACTCCAAGGGCATCCAGATGTGGCTCATAGCTTGAGCCTGACCTATCCTCACAGTTCACATTGATTATGTAGCCGAGTTCACATTCATTATGTAGCCTCTTGTTTTTATTAAAGCAATGGTTTGGCCAAAAAATAAAAATGGTTGCACTAACATGTACACTACTTTCCTTTTGCCTCAAATGTCAACAGAGACATGATTGTTGTGTAAAGCACTAGAGGTACAAGCCTACTTTAGCTACATTTATACCACACATTCTAAACCTGCTTCCACTTCCATCACATGCACATCTTCGAGAACAACTTGATTTGTGGTGGAGTGCCAAAGAGAGCATATTTATTTTCATTTATTCAGATACCAGTCAAAAAAGTAATTACATTTTTTTTTCAGCAGCAGCAAAAAGCAGTCAATTAGACAGACAATGCCTTAATAACCATATCAAAATCTGTTGTTTCTGCATTTAGTGTGTCCATGCTTTGCCCTTATTACAGCTTGCATTTATTTAATATAGCATTGTGCAAATAGCACGCCTAAGTTACACTTTTGTGCGTTTTTATATGCAACAGTATCCAATTTTTTTTTGTTTCTACTCCAGGCATTCAAGTATCAGAATCTGAGGCTACAGTGTGCACAGGCTTACTGAACATTGTCTGGTGTAATGAATTTCAGTTTCTACTGTGATATGTAGATGGTAGGATCAAAAATTGGTATAAGCACCCTGAATCTATGGACCCAACCTGCCTTGTCTCAACAGGTCGGTGATGTAATGGTGTGGAGAATGTTTTCTATTTTAGTGTCATATTGTTGCTGACTAAGTGCATCCCTTTATGGCCAAAATTTATCCATCAGGCTATCAAAATATTAAATATGTGCTGTGGTAAGACATTTTAACAATTCAAGTTACAACAGTTTATCAGAGCAACAGCTCAATGTTTATCTCTAAAATGCAAAATTACATTTGCAGCATTTGGCAGAGCTCTTATCCAGAGCAACTTACAATTTAATGTTGATGAATTAAACATTAAACGATATATTTTGATGAAGATATGATGACAATAATAGATAATTAACATATATGTTTGCAAGACATGTCTTTCAACAAGTTTTGACTTTGTTCACTTTGAATGCAATATGCTCGCAGTCATAGGATTCCTGTTCAATGTGGCTGGCTACACTGGCTACAGTTCTCCAGGTGGTGTTCATGAAAAAGTGTGCTTTGTGGACAGTTGGTCTACTTTTGAGGGCAAGCCTGGTCTTTTGAGTTTGGACAGTAGTTTGACTTTGGTTCTGCTTTCATTTGTTGTAGCCTAGCATATAGCCTTTTAGATCAGCGTAGGTCAGTCAGTCGCTAAAAAACCAGGGCCATGGCCAAATAGCGGACAGATTGACTAAACCGACCATCTGCCCTACATACACTATATTGCCAAAAGTATTTGCTCATCTGCCTTCACATGTATATGAGCTTGAGTGACGTCCCATTCTTAATCCATAGGGTTTAATATGATGTCAGCCTACCCTTTATAGCTATAACAGCTTCAACTCCTCTGGGAAGGCTTTCCACAAGGTTTAGGAGTGTGTTTATGGGAATTCTTGACCATTTGTGAGGTGAGACACTGATGTTGGACAAGAAGGCCTGGCTCGCACTCTCCGCTCTAATTCATCCCCAACATGTTCTGTCGGGTTGAGGTCAGGGACCGTGTGCAGGCCAGTCAAGTTCTTCCACACCAAACTCGCTCATCCATGTCTTTATGTTTATATCTTTTGTGCGCTGCTGCACAGTCATGTTGGAACAGGAAGGGGCCGTCCTCAAACTGTTAGGCTCTCCTTCCAGGCAGACTGGAATACTTTTAGTTTAGTCAGGCGCCATTTTTGCTCTAGTTGTCTGACATCTGCAAGCGTTTTTTTTTTTTTTCTTTTTAAAGGAGTAGAATGAAAACTATCCTCCAAGCACTGATCATAATGTCTAATTCGGTAAGATTAGATGGACAGCTAATAATTGTAGGAGGTTTCTGATAAAGCTACCAGCTGTGAAGGAAGTTATAGTCCACTTAACACATTGCATAAATGTACATTACGACTAAAGTGAATTTCATATGACATTAGATAATGATCCGAGACTGCTGTGCTCTGGGGGAGAATGGCGAAATGATCCATGTTTAACACCAAAGGTCAAAATTAAGTCAAGAATGTGGCTGCAGTAATGAGTGGGCCCCTTTATATTTTCAGTGAAACATACTTAAGTCCAGGGTCAAAGAGCCAACACAGAGAGATTGAGGGACAGACATTACGAAAAGGAACACAGACTAGACACACAACAGAGGCCAAAGAAACAACACCATACAAGCAAGACCAGCAACTAACAAAGGAAAACACAGGGCTTAAATACAAGAACAATGAGGGTTAACAAGACACAGGTGAAAACAATCAAGGGCGCAATCTAGAAACAAGGGTGCAGAACAGGGAAGAATCAAAACAAGGAAGGACATGGACAAGACCAGAGGTAAAGAAAATCACATGGAAGACTGGGAGGGGCCAATCGCGACAAAATGGTTGTTATACTCTGACACTTAGTCAAGAGCTATGTGCATGTAATTGTAGCCTGTAGGGGTGGCTTCATTTAGAGTATTCATCAGCTCTAATCCACGTTTCTGTGAGGCACAAAGCATCAAAATAATAATCAGTAATAATTTCATTTACAACAATGGCCTTTCATGTATGAGATTTTATCTTAAGCAGCCCTAGCTTTAGACCAAAGGTGCTGTCACTGCAAACAAGTTTAACTGGTAAAAAATTGATCAAAGTAGTAGAACAAACTTTTCAAGGATTTTTGAAGTTTTGTTTTATTCGGGGCACAGACACGGTCTCAATAAGCTGGAACCTATGTAGCATCTCAAGGCAGCTAGCAGACGGTTGGTGTAACCCCAGGGGGTGATGATGAGGCGGACGCATATGCGAAGAAAAGCGAGATTTATTCTGGGCAAATCCATATTCAGGGTCAAGACAGTCCAGGGTTAAAGAGCCAACACGGTGATATCGGGGGCCAGACCTAATGTAAGGAAACACAGACTGAAAACTCAATGGAGGCCGGAATAAATAATACCAAACAAAACAATACACCACCAGAGAATAAAATAGGATAACCAAACAGCACAATCCAAACAATACAAAGACCAGCAAACTGACAGGGGAAAACACAGGGCTTAAATGCGGGGAAACAACGAGGGTTAACAATACACAGGTGGACAACACAGGTGAGAACAATCAAGGGTGGAGTCAAGAAACAAGGGGGCAGGACAGGGAAAAAATCAAAACAAAGAAATGGACAAGACCAAAACAAAACAAAAGCACATGGAGGGCTGGGAGGGGCCAATCATGACAGTACCCCCCACCACCACCATTCCAAGGCACGCAGAACGAAGCGCACCAAAAAAAAAAAAAAAACCAGACACAGACACAAGGGACCAAAACCAGGGACAGAACTAAACAGGGACAGGAGCCGGGGTGAAAAGAGCAGGGACAGGACTCGGGGCACGAGGAACAGAGGACGGAATAGGCACAGGAAACAGGGTAGGCAAAGAAAGAGGAGCAGAGACCGAGACAGGAGACATCAACTTCAAATTCCTTCAGATTCTGGAAGCCTATTTCACCCCATATTTCAACCCATATCTTGAAGTCTCTAAAAGTGTTTTACACTGTATATTGTTATACACTGTATATTGTATGACATGATGGCTTTTTGTCAGAAGCTTTTGCTGGCCATATACCATTGAACATCACAAAAATACTCAGTGTATATAATGCAATTTTTCAGACTTGTTGCAGTGATTGGATTAGCCTTCGGTGGCAAGAGTTATAACTGAACTGGGACAATACACTTTTACGATTTTACAGCCTTTTATTCCACTCCTATTTCTTCAATCCCTGATTTCTGTATGGATTTGGCTACATTGTAAATCATTAACATGTCCTAATAAATGTTGATTGGTTGACATCAGGGGGTAGAGCCCTCAGACTTTGGAGTAACTTTCCAGTCAGTTTCTGGGACTCAAACCCAGACATACATTTTGAGTCTAGTAGTAATAGTCTCATAATAGTGCATGCACAGACTTTCCATGGAATTGTCTCATTTGTTTAGCTAAAGAAATTATGTGAATGTGTCATAAATATGTCATCCAACCCCACATTACCCTTGTTGCTCCAGTACAAAACTGAAGAAGCAACCTCCAGGCACCAATTATGAGATGGTTAATTGACTGAATTTGGGCTAAAGGGGAAGTTTTGTGAATGTCATTGTGGCTAAACCATTGCTTTGTCAAATTAAACCATGTAACTGCAAGCTTGAATACCTGAATTATATTATAGTGTGACTATGTTATGTTGTGGTTTGCGGATTGTTCAGTGCAGCAAAGGTGTTTTTGATGCGCTCTCTGGAGATGCGGCAACGTGTGCTGGGCACAGATCACCCAGACTGTGCTCAGTCTCTGAACAACCTGGCCGCCCTGCACTGCGAGAGGAGAGATTACGAGAGTGCTGAGAAGCTGTATGAAAGAGCGCTGGACATCCGCAAACGAGCACTTGCTCCTGACCACCCCTCACTGGCCTACACCCTCAAACATCTTGCTATGCTCTACAAACGCAGGGTAAGACGTAGTGATGTTCTCTTTTACAACAAAATCGTGTTACAGCAGAAGTGTTTTTTCATATGTTTTTTCATATGGCCAATAAGAGATCACTTTGGTCAAAGATGATCTAACTAGTTATAGTTAGACACTCACCAAGCACTTTATGAGGAACACCTGTACACCTATTCATTCACACAATTTTAAGTCAATAAAGTCAAGCAGATATGGGCCAGCAGCTTCAGGTAATGTCAACCATCAGAATAGAAAAAAAATGTGCTCTTACCTGTGGCCTGACTTTTGGTACCAGATGGGCTGGTTTCAGTATTTCTAAAACTACTGATCCCCTGGGATTTTCACACTTCACACTAATATCTAGAGTTTACTCAGAATGGTCAGCACAGAAAAAAACATCAGCAGGTGGATAGAAACACCTTGTTGAGAGGTCAACAGAGAATAGCTAGACTGGTTCAAGCTGACAGAAAGGCTATGTTAATGCAGATAACCATTCTGTACAATTGTGTACAATTTACACAACATGTCAAACCTTGAGGCTAATAACAGCAGTTTCACTTCTGGCATCTGAGAACAGAGAGCTGAGGCTGCTCACTAAAATTTAACAGTTGAAGACTGGAAGAACAGCCTAGTCTGATGAATCTCAATTTTTGCACACAGATAGTAGGGTTAGAATTTTGTGCCAATAGCACAACACGAATACATGGACTCAACCTACTTGTGTCAGCAGTCTAGGCTGATAGAAATGTGGGGAGTGTTTCCTGGCACACTTTGAGTTTATTATAAGTATTTATGTGTTATTGATTTTCTAAGTGAGTACTCTCACTTTTGAGTGAGAGTGAGTGAGTACACTGCACATTTTAATGCACCCTTACTAATTATTTGTTACATTTAAGATATTGGGGGGAAATAAAAAGTAAAATATTATACTTAGTAAATGAAAAGAAAACTGTGCACTTAGAAAATGTCATATAGACGTGGCTCGCAGTCTCTGCTCTAATTCATCTCAAAGGTGTTCTGTTGGGTTGAGGTCAGGACTTTGTGCAGGCCAGTCAAGTTCTTCCACACCAAACTTGGTCATCCATGTCTTTATGGACCTTGTTTTGTGCACTGGTGCACAGTCATGTTGGAACAGGAAGGGACCATCCCCAAACTGTTCCCACAAAGTTGGGAGAATGAAATTAAGAGTTCCTTTTACTGGAACTAAGGGGATGAGCCCAACACCTGAAAAACAACCCCACATCATCATCCCCCTCCACCAAAGCGATTGAGTTTGTGAAAAGTTGGCGACCTCTGCGCACTATGTGCCTCAGCATATACCCTACTCTGTCATTTTACATGGCCAGCACTTTGTGGCTGAGTTGCTGTCGTTCCCAATCCCTTCCACTTTGTTATAATACCACTGACAGTTGACTGTGGAATATTTAGTAGTGAGGAATTTTCATGACTGGATTTCTTGCACATGTGGCATCCTATCACAGTACCATGCTGGAATTCACTGAGCTCCTGAGAGCGACTCGCAAATGTTCCTAGAAGTAGTCTGCATGCCTAGGTGCTTAGTTTTATACACATGTGGCCATGAAAGTGATTGGAACACATTTGATTGCATTCAATTATTTGGATGGGTGAGTGATCTTTTGGTAATCAGAATCAGAATCCTTTATTGATCCCAGAGGGAAATTGCGGTTGCAACCATTTATGTAAAAGAATAAACACTTTAATAATTTACAACAAAGATAAAGAGGAAAACTGCAATAAGTACAAAATATTTAAGTACTTATGAATATAGTACAGTGGTGGTGACTGTAATAATAAATATGAATCATCTAGTATAAAGCAGTTCAAATTATTGTACCAATTATTGAGTTTTTGCACACAATTATTATTATTTCACATATGAACAGTTTAGAGTTTGATGGCCACAGGTAAGAATGACTTCCTATGGTGCTCTGTGGTGCATTTCGGTACAATGAGTCTTGCAATGAATGTGCTCCTGTGTCTCATCATTGTGTCGTATAGTGGGGGGAGCCATTGTTCATAATGGCCTGCAGCTTAGACAGCGTCCGCCTCTCCGACACGGCACCACAGACTCATAGAAGATCCTGGGCACAGTCCGGCAGATGTTGAAAGACCTCAGGCACCTCAGAAAATAGAGACGATCTTGGCCCTTCCTGTCAGTGTTCTTAGCCCAATCCAGTTTATTGTCAATATACACACCCAGATATTTGTAATCCTCCACAGTGTCCAAACTGACCCCCCTGATGGACACAGGGGTCAAGGGTGCCTTGTCCCTCCTCAGGTCCACCACCAGTTCCTTTGTCACATTGAGCTGCAGGTGGTTCCGCTCGCACCATACGAAGTCCTTCACCATCGTGAATATGTGTTAAATTGGATGTCGTTTGAAACTTTTTTTTTCATATCAAGAGACATAGGAAGACATTTTTTTTCATAATTGACACAAGATTTAGCATTCTACTTTCCATTTGAGACCAAATGTAGCATACTCCTTCAGAGTGGCTGAGAAAATGTTATAATTGTGTTGTAGCTCCCTCTATTGGTGGATTTGTGAAACCTAGATTACCTGATATCTTTTTTTTTCTTTTTTGTTTATTACTCTGCATCAGAAATATTAAATAAGGGGGAGATGCAGTATTTTTCTTGTGACACTGCATGTTTCTGTTATTTCAGTGCAGTATAACTTATGTGTGCGTGGGTTTGTGTGTTTACTGTTTTGTCCTTCATAAGGATATATATATATATAAATATAGTATTTTGTTTGTGTGTTTTGTAGGGGAAGCTGGAGAAGGCAGTACCTCTATATGAGCTGGCTCTAGAGATCAGAGAGAAGAGCTTTGGGCCCAAACACCCCAGTGTGGCTACAGCGCTGGTTAACCTAGCTGTGCTGTACTGCCAGCTGGTAAGACATGAAACAACATCAGCCAACATTTCTCTGTTCACACTCATGAAAAATAAAGATTCTTTAGTTCATTAGTATTTATATGCACAATCACTAGGAGCATAAAGACTCGAAAAATGGGACAAAATTGCAAAAAAAATTGCCAGGGAATCATACAAGGAGGTAAGAGAAGCAAAGAGGAACCCAAAGATGATATTTTCTGCACAGTACAGTGAAAGGTTAAGCTTTTGAAATTTCAAGAGCAGAAACCTTTTGTAACAATCCCACAAGTGAAGTCTCTGAATCCACAAAATACGGGAACGTAGAAAAAAAACTTTGCAAAATGTTGTTGGAATTACAAATGCAATTGTGTTTCCATAGAAAAAAAACTGTGGTTCTTGACAAAAAAACAATGACAATCACATTTGACAAAAAAAAAAACTGCAACCAGTGAAAAGAACCTGATCATATTGGGTGCAGGATCATTGATGCATTTGGGGATGTTTTGCTACTAATGGTCTTAGGGGCTTTTGTGAAAATCAGCATAATAAATCCCACAGTGAATTCCATTTAATATCAAGTTTTAGCCCAAAATTTGTCTCTGCCAGAAGGCTGGAACTTGGCCAAGGGTACTTGGCCATCATTAAAATATTAACCCAAAACAGAAAGTTTTGCAGTGGCCCTCTCCAGATTTGAACCTAACTGAAAAACCGTGGTGTGTATAAAAGAGGGCAGTGCAAGTGAAGACTCAAGAATATTAAGAAACATGAAATGTTCTGCATAGATGAGATCCCTCAGCAAGTGTTCTCCAACCTTAGTAAGTTTTACAGAAAGTGGCACAGTGCTGCTGTTCTTGCCAGGAGATGCTAAATATTAATGAAGAAAACTTTTTTGTTCCAAAACACAGGATGAAAATAAAAAATATGCAGCTTACCCATTTTTGTAAGCCCAAGTAACACTTATTGCAACATGTGTAGTTTGTTCAGCTCGTTTTCATGAAGAATGCCAATAATTCTGAAGTTATGGATTTCAAATGTTTACTCACAAAATTTAGCAACTGGCCAGTGGCTTCTGTTATCATGTTATTGGGTAACAGCTGTCCAGTGGTTTCTGTTATCAAGTTATGGGTACAAGGAAATACATTGAAATGATTGTGGTAATGTGGTAGAGATGAAGCAGATTAGGTTGAGAAACACTGAAATTAACATTTTAATGTTAACCTGATGTCTGTGTGTTCATGTTTCTTTTGTATTACTGTATATTGCAGAAGAAGCACAGCGAGGCTTTACCATTATATGAGCGAGCTCTCAGAGTATATGAAGACAGCCTTGGCCGACTGCACCCTCGAGTAGGAGAGACACTCAAAAATCTCGCAGTACTCAGGTTTGCCTCATCTCGTCTGATCTTACTAATTACCTTCAGTAAAAGTGAGCATTAATGAGTAGTTGCTCAATCTAGTTTTCTTTCTCTCTGTCTTTCTTCACTTCATGTGCCTCTCCTGAAGTTATGAGGAAGGGGATTTTGAGAAGGCTGCTGAGCTGTACAAACGAGCCATGGAAATAAAGGAGGCAGAGCCATCTCTAGTTTGTGGGAAAGCCCTCTCCCGTCTCTCGTCCAGTGGTGACACCTTCAGCCTACGAAGCCCCGCACTCCTACCTCACACCTCTAGATGATCTCTGGTACATAAAACTGCTTTGTACAGTCCAGGTGACCACTGAGTTGCAGTGATCAAGAAAAACCAACCTTGGTTTGTTCATTAATCTGCGTGAAATTCTACCATATAGAATATACCATCTTCCTTGAAGCTTATATAAAAAGTAGTCAATCTCTTGTCATGCACATTTTGTTAGTCATCCTCTACACCATTTATCATTGGTCAGATTCAGACTAGAGTTACTGTATTTGGGTTACTCCAAACCCAAATACAGCCAGAGAGTCCAAACCTGAAATGAGCCCAAAATATGAAAGGAGGGAACACAAAGTAAGGAAAAAAATGTAAGTGTGGTCTGTGGGAGTGGGCTGTGAGAACCCAAATGTGAAATTTGAACCCAAGAGATATATTAAAAATGACATCTGTACTTGTCTAACTCGATACGAGTACTTGGGTCCTGTCAGATTTGAACAAATATTTTAAGATCTTTTTCTGACCACATAACTGCTTGCAGATCAGGCAGTATTTGCGTGGTTAAATATTTTTAAGCGTAGCCTTGACAATAACACGGTAGTGTGGTGCTTAGACATGGGACGGTATTCTGTGGAGTCTTTTGTGCCTTTTGGGTGGGTCGTAAAAGAGGTCATTCACCTGCACTTTCTATTGGTCTACTGATTCTGAACATGCACTTCATTTGATGCTTGGCATTGTGCTTAGTGATGTAAGGCTTGCATGCAGCTGTTCAGCCATGAAAACCCCTAAAGCTCATGAAGCTTCTGGCACAGTTTTTGTGCTGATGTTATGCCAGAGGAGGATTGAAACTCTATTTATTATTTAATTATTTACTTAGCATAATGTTGAGGAAATTTATGCATTATGTGCTGAACCCTTAGTGACCCTGCTTTGTAATTTTACGTGGTCTGCCACTTCTTGGCTGAGTTGTTGTGGTTCCTAAACACTTCTACTTTTCAGTAATACAAATCCTAGTTGGAATATCTATAAAAAAGTTATTTAAAATAATCGACATAAACAAGTATTCTACCAAGAAATGTAGTTCCTTTAGAATGTGGTATCGTGGTACCATGGTATCATGATACCGTGGACTGCTGATTGAGGAGTATAATGTTTGGTAGTTCACTGCTGTATAATGCAGTCAACTTTTTAACTTTTTTGTCATATAACAATGAACATATAATAACAACGCACTGTTTAATGCAAAAAATTTCACGTTATAAGACACTAAATAACCACTGCAAGTCTTATATAGCTCCAATCCATTGGCCTCCCTCTCCTTGTACTGGGGCTGAATCTGCTTAATACGTAGTGCACTACATAGGAGTTTGAATCCTGGATCCTCAGCCAAGTAATAGTCATTTGGGCCACATCCTAACTTGACAAATGATGCACTGTTTAGCTGTAGAGGCTAGACTTTACAAACTTTTATAGCTAACATACTCTGTAGGTAGTATGGAGCCGTTTGGGATTCAGCGTGGGTTTGATACAACTTCTGTCTGAAACATGAATATTTAAAGCATTCAAGTTACCTTTTTAGACTTGGATTTTACAGCGGCTTACAATGCGGCTCAACCAATCAGATGTTAGGACCAGAACCGTCTGTTTTATAATTATATATATATATATATATATATATATATCAGGACCCTGAGAATGTGTTACATTGATAAATATGACAAACATTGCTCACAAGGGTGGACATGTCAACACAGTCATCTCTGGCAGTACTACGCTCAGTACAAATCACTCCTTCATGTTTGAAGCACGGCTCATGGAGTGGACATGACTACTATGTTTAAAAGACTTGTCACTCCAAATTAGTTGACAAACAGAGAGTGCAGGTGAATGACTTCCTCTAAGAACCAACCCATGTAAAAATGTTTGCAGTCACAAACTTAGTCTTTATAAAGTAAAAGACATTAAACATACCAGATTTTGAAAGTTAAGATACCGTAAGATAAGATTTCTAAGTTAAGATTTGCTTCTGTAAAATTAATTGGTGAAAAATCTGAGCTTGACCTGGCAGAAGTTGAAATATTTACTAAATGATTCACTTTAAGACTGGAAAGTAAAAAAACATGAAGGTCTGTTACAAGCTTTGTCCAAAGTCAGTGTGCTTGCTGTTAACATAATGTAAAATCTCATATTCCTACTAGCAAAATTAGAAGTTAGCATCATCATTTTCAGTGTTTTTCTCAACTTCAGTCCTCCAAATAGCCCTGTATGATAGTGATACACAGTGAATATATATATATTTTTCTTTTTAGTTATCATTTTTTGGGATTTATCTAAGCCATGATTAAACATTAGTTAATTATTTGATAAAAAATAACAGCGTAGTGGTGCTGTCTTGCTGTTTGTACACACATCAGTATCATTGCTAGGTTCACAGTGGTCTACCATTTTTTTCACAAAATTACCTTAATTCAACTTTCTGAGATGTAAACAAAGCCATTCAGGCTGTGCTATTAGAAAATGGTGCATATGCACAGAACATTGTGAGTACATTTTACAAAACGTTTCTCTATGAACCAGGTTGTGATGTTTACAAAACTAAATAAACAAAGTTTATTTACTAAAGTTAAAAAAGACACTTACATGTGTCTTCTGAGTTGTATATCCAATGATGATAATAGTGAAATAGTGCTGAATCTGAGAACATACATTTTCCTTGAGTACTATTTTGCCTCACAACACCCTTCTTGTACCTCTTCACCATGAATACATTTAAATAAATACATTTTACAAAACGTTTCTCTTGAAATAATAATAATGTCTCTAGGATCAGGTAAATTTTCATAACCATTTCATAAAATACCTTGGTATCTTTAAAGGGCATTAAACTCTCAAGACATCTGGTTCCTATCACCACCGCTGTGAAGTCCCCTATAATGAACACATTCTATGAAATTTAACTACCTACCAGTGTGTAGTTTTTATTTATGTTGTGTTTTTTTTTGTGTGTTATGTTTTTGCCATGTTATGTTTAACATAACATCTCCATCTTTTAGAATAGTGCCATAGTTGTTTGTTGTGGTCATGAACAAAACACTAACCTGTTATTCACATTAATTTTACAACTGTGTTGCATTTTGTATATTTTGTTGTTTCAGTTATGGAAAACCTACCTTAAAACATACTTTAACCACAGTGCCAATTTGAAAATGCAGTAGGTAAAACACAAATAAAAACAGAAAGCATTTATTTATAAATCTACTTTGACCAGTATTTGAAAGCAAACAGTACAAAGACAAGATATCTAATGTTTTACCTTACATGTTGTACCTTATCAAATTAATTGTTTTGACAATATATGTTCTGAATATTCTGAAATTGATGCCTGCAACACTTTCCAATAAAGCTAAAGACTACATAGATAGATAGATAGATAGATACGTTATTGATCCTGAAGGAAATTTAGCAGCCAGTAGCAGTCACACAACATAGGACAGTAATAAAGGTGTAAACAATATAACAGGAAGAATAAATATTAAAAAATCCTATCTACAGGCATGTATACAAATAGAAAAATAGGAAAATCTGGAATAATACCTGAGATGAAAGTGGCAGTGCAATAATGATTGTACAAGGAGGCACAGGTAACGGCATATAATGACAATACTGAATAAATATGGGCAGATATGTACAGGTAATTGCATATAATGACAGTACTGAATAAATATGTGCAGAAAAAAGTGTCTAGCGTGTAGTGTCCAGATGTGCAAAATGCGCAATAGTGGCTACAGAAAGTGCAATATAAGTAAGGTGTCCAAATGTGCATAAGATAAAACCTATGATTTAACATGAGATTTGGATTCAGTCCTCATCTCTCCTCTTCCCTCTTCTCTTCTGTCAAAATCAAAGAACATTACTCTTTCAGTGCAACCACCCTTGTCCACATAAGAATGGGCCCGATGCAGAAAGTATAGCATGGCATCCTCTACTCCCACTTTCTCCATGAACTGCAGGGGATCAGTGTTTCCTTACAATGGGTTGTCAAAGTGTTCCTCAGCCCATGCGGTGATATCTTTCACAGAAGAATGTCAATTTTTAATTACAGTATCATCTGAGGGCTTGAAGGTCAGGGGCATTCAGGGGTTGGTCTTGCCCTTTCCTGACATAGATTTCTCTGGATTTCCTGAATCTTTTGATGAAGTAGAGGTGACATAACCTGGAATCCGTGCATGAGAAACATTTTTAAATTGTTGGATGTTTTTACTGATGCATTTTTGCCATGCTTGCTTATAAAGGACTTGGCCTATGCTTGTTGCTCCTTTATATCCAATCATGACTGCATCACAATGTTTGAGATGTTTTGGAAAATTTTAATGAACATACCTAGTCGGAATAGTTCATTCTGTCAGAAACTTATGTGCTTATTACTTATATTGCTTGTCAAGTGTCTAGGAACTTGTGAGGATAAGTTAAAGCTAGGGGTAGATACTAACTTTCATGTTGACACCTCACGGGGGCGCCAAACATCTTATGTATGCTTTTATTAATTGTGATGGGGATCAGCCGGGCAGGGGAGAACAAAGGCAGGAAACGGTGGGTTTTTTGGAATGAAGAATGGTGGACTCACAGTGGTGTCTCTCTCTCTCTCTCTCTCGCGCTCTTGTTTCCCTTTTTGTGAGCTGGTCGACCAGCACTACATGTTGGGAGAAGTGTCTCCCTGAAATTAATTTTTGCAAGTTGGGATGTCTGACAATGCTAACAAATTACTAACACACTCAGGATCTCGGATGAGCCCCCCCAACATGTTATGAGCTCAATAACCACTAAAGCCAAAAGAAATGCCAAGTTGTCTAGTATTCTAGTCCTGACTGTAACAAAGACACACTGTGTGTGTCCCTCCATGTTGCAGCTTAGCATGAAACACAAGCCTAAGTAAGAGTATGTGGCTAGATCTAGTTGCAAACCCCCACTAAAGGCCAACTCACCTGCAGCCCGTCTCTAAGTCTAAGGCCTGGTTTTGTGGAAATGGTGGCATTAAATGGTGGCATCATCATCGTCATTAACTGCTTAGTCCAGATTGGGTTGCAGTAACAGTCGGGAGAGCAGAGAAGCAGATGACTCTGTCCCCCGCAACTTCCTCCAGCTCATTCCTGGGGACCCGCTCCAAGCCGCTCCCAGGCCAACTTGGAGATATAATCCATGTCTGGGACACCCCCACCAGGAGGCGTCCAGGGGGCATCCGGATCAGATGACTGAACCACCTCAATGGGGTCCTCTCAGTGCAGAGGAGTAGCGGCTCTAATCTGCTAACCAAGCTCCCTGTCAAGTAGAGTGGCACCCTGGCACCCTGCGTAGAAAGCTCATTTCTGTCACATGTATGTGCCACCTCATTCTTTCGGTCATTACACACAGCTCATGACCATAGGTGAGGGTCAGGATGTAGACCAACCCGTATACAGAGAGCTTTGCCTTATGGCTCAGTCCCTCTTAACCACTACAGCATCAACATACATCATACATCATACCGTACAGTGACCGCATTACTGCTGCTGCTTGTCCCAAACTGTGGCCGATCTCACGACCCCTCTTCAGCACTTGTGAATAAGATCTCTTAAACTCCTCCACCTGGGGCAAGTCCTTTCCCTTTACCTGGAGTGGGCATGCCATCCTTTTCCAGGCTGTGTCATTTAAAAGGGTGAATTTGTGATTAGCTAGCAGCTTTCCACAATACATTGATTGGTCTTTGAGCTATTGGTTTTGATGCAACCTATTGTAAGATATTGCGTTTGCGAAGTGTATTACTGTCTTAGATATTTGGTTAGCAGAGTAATAATGGCTGAATTTGACCCAGAGGAGTTTTTGTTACTTTTGTGTTACTTTGCCTTGAAGTTCCAGATATGGAGGCAGAATCTGTTCTGCCACAAAATCTCTGTAAAGAAGAGTTGCAGGAGGAGGAGAGTCGAAAAGAAAGAGATTTGGTAAGAAAAGAGGGAATTAGCATTAATCCAAAAGGACAGAGAAGAAGCAGTAGCATTAGTAAAGTTATAATTAGAGCAAGCTAAAGTGCTCAAACCCAAGCCAAGATTCTTATGTTTTTTTACATACATAAAGATGTTGTGGCTTCTTGTCCATCTTGTTACGCTTGGAAAGCCAAAAGCTCAATCAGAAAATTCCATTGGCCCCACTATTGTTTGATTGTGTTGGACCACTTCCTAAAACTAAGAAGGAAAATTAATTCTTGCTTACAATAAATGGATATTACAACTCGTTTTCCTGAAGCTGTCCCATTGCCTAACATTAAAGCTTGAACAGCTGTTGATGCTTTGCTCCAGTTTTTTTTCTGGTTTATTTTGCCTAAGGAACTTCAATCATATAGAGCAGATCATACTAATTTAAATCTGGAGAGTTTCAACAAGCGATACATGAACTTGGCATTACTCAGATTGTATCATCCACAGTCACAGGGATCGATAGAAAGGTATCTTCAGACTTTGAAGTCTGTGGCATATTGTATTTATTCTCCTGTAGTTTGGGATTGTGCCATGCCTTTTCTTATGTTTGCTGTAAGAGATTCAGTGAATGACAGGTTTTACTACATTCAAGTTGGTGTTTGGGTATGAAGTCAGAGGGTCCCTCAAGATGGCCAAAGAGAAACTTCTGGGACAGAAGGCAAGGGCAATCTTTTGCACTTTATATTTTGTTTAAAAGAACTGTTGACTTCAGTGTCTGAATTGGCAAGAGAAAATTTGAAAGGGGCACAGAAGCGTATGAAGGGCTTTTATGGTAAAGAAGCATTTGGATTGGTTTTGGAGTCACACACAAAATTAAAATGGAAAAACACCCTACAGGCTGATCCAACTTTGATGTAATGTCCTTAAAACAAGTCAAAATGAGGCTCAGTATTGTGTGTGGCCTCCACGTTCCTGTATGACCTCCCTACAACGCCTGGGCATGATCCTGATGAGGTGGCGGATGGTCTCCTGAGGGATCTCCTCCCAGACCTGGACTAAAGCATCCAAGTGGATGGAGCAAGACATGATGTCCCAGATGTGCTCAATCGGATTCAGGTCTGGGGAACGGGCGGACTAGTCACACAGGTTCAATGCTGCTCACACACTCCAGCCACATGAGGTCTAGCATTGTCCTGCATTAGGAGGAATCCAGGGCCAACCGCACCAGCATATGGTCTCACAAGGGGTCTGAGGATCTCATCTCGGTACCTGATGGCAGTCAGGCTACCTCTGGCGAGCACATGGAGGGCTGTGCGGCCACCCCACACCATTACTGACCCACTGCCAAACTGGTCATGCTGAAAGATGTTGCAGGCAGCAGATCGCTCTCCACGGCGTCTCCAGACTCTTGTCACGTGCTCAGTGTGAACCTGCTTTCATCTGTGAAGAGCACAGGGCACCAGTGGCGAATTTGCCAATCCTGGTGTTCTCAGGCAAATGCCAAGCGTCCTGCATGGTGTTGGGCTGTGAGCACAACCCCCATCTGTGGACGCCGGGCCCTCATACCATCCTCACGGAGTTGGTTTCTAACCATTTGTGCAGACACATGCACATTTGTGGCCTGCTGGAGGTCATTTTGCAGGGCTCTGACAGTGCTCCTCCTGTTCCTCCTTGCACAAAGGCGGAGCTAGCGGTCCTGCTGCTGGGTTGTTGCCCTCCTACGGCCTCCTCCACGTCTGCTGGTAGCGCCTCCAGCTTCTGGACACCACGCTGACAGATACAGCAAACCTTCTTGCCACAGCTCGCATTGATGTATCATCCTGAACGAGCTGCACTGAGCCACTTGTGTGGGTTGTAGAGTCCGTCTCATGCTACGAGTGTGAAAGCACCACCAACATTCAAAAGTGACCAAAACATCAGCCAGAAAGCATAGGTACTGAGAAGTGGTCTGTGGTCCCCACCTTATACACACTCAATAAAGGAGTGGTTACTCCTTTATTGAGTGTGTCTTGCCAATTGCCAATAATTTCCACCTGTTGTCTATTCCATTTGCACAACAGTATGTGAAACAATCAGTGTTTCTAAATGGACAGTTTGATTTACTTGGAGTTATATTGTGTTGTTTAAGTGTTCCCTTTATTTTTTTGAGCTGTGTGTGTTATTTACACACACACACACACACACACACACACACACACACACACACACACACACACACACATATATATATATATATATATATAGATAGAGAGAGAGAGAGAGTGAGAGCGAGAGAGAGCGAGAGAGCGAGAGAGAGAGAGAGCGAGAGAGAGAGAGAGAGAGCGAGAGAGAGCGAGAGAGAGAGCGCACCCACAAGTTGTAACACAATTACCCAGAAGTAGCTTATGGTGTACATCAATCTTTAGAACCTCACTTAACGGCCTTCCTGACACTGAAAGAAAGTGTTGCTCTACAGAACTTATAAAGGTAAAGCCCAGCTAATAAAATACATGTTGCAAATAAAGGTACAAATAAAATATCAGGCATGTACAGGCATGTGCAAGTATTAACAAATGAATATTAAATATGTATATATGAGAAAAAAGACCTGAGTGTATCTTGAGCAGTAAATACCTTATTTAACATGAATGAACAGCAAAGTATTCAGAGATCTTTCTGCAAATACAGTTGCAAACAGTGCTGATACTCAGTTTATAAGATGTGGTGAAAAAACAAATCCATGCAAGTCCTTGGTGATAATTTGCCTTATATACAGTCACGATTATAGAGTATCCTGACTAAAGAGAAAACAATGAAACGTCTCATTAATACACATTCATTTACAGTGTTTTAATATTAAGAACACCAAGCCAGACTCCAGTTCAAAACAAAATAAAAATTTGAAATTTAGTGCTTGCTGTTAGTTTCAGTAGAAATGTGTGAGACCGGATGTTTGTTTTTTTTTTTACATTTATTCCTTATGATGGTAAGGAAACTCATCTATCCAAGAAACGATGTTCATGTATTGTATAGACCCTAATAATACATATTATAATATAATTATGTATGTGTGTATAGAAGCCCAGAGTAAAGGTAGATTTGTCCTCTACATCTTCCTCATCTGAGCCATCAGGTCCTCTAGACTCTGGTCAGTCTCCTCTACTGTCTGTCCTGAGGTCTCTTCCTGGTGGAATTAAAAAGGAAGTGAACAGAATATATTAATGTTATATATTCTTTTTTTTTTTAATGTGGCTTTAGGCTACAGCATGGTTGCCAACTTACTGGAGTGAATTATGCATTCAATTATGCATGTATTTTCACCTACAGGTCAAATATTAATTTAAATCCCTGCTTCTAGTTTTTACAACATGGGTGAGCCTAAACTGCTTATCAGAGAAATCAAAACAACTCAAAAAATCATAACCATGTCTTTAAGTAATGTATAACAAAAAAGAATTTTTTTTAAATACACAATTACTTCTGTTTGATGACTATCGGGTGTTCTGAGCGTGCAGGAGGTGTTTAAGAAAAAACCCAAAATTCAGAGTCTCACATTAAAACAAACCAGGCAACCCTGGTTAAAGCAATTTAATGTTGTCGTGTACCTTCTCAGGTATGGTGTATGCTACGGTTATACCCTCTGGTAAATCTGGTTCTGGTCCTGATGCAGCCTGAAGCTCTGCCTCAGTCACCTCAGACACCACTTCTATGCCTATCAGAGTACAGCAGGAGCAGGTTAGACAAAAACCGCATTTATACAGTAATAATATTTGTTTCTTCTGTAGGCCACATTTTGTATGTAATAACATTTATTTGTCTCCATTACACAAAGCATTTTTTTTCCTTTAAAATAAACAAAAACGCCTTGAAAGTCTTATGTTTTAAAAGTTTCTTCCTTCAGGTCCAACAGTCTAAAATAGAAACAACCTGTATGCAATGGTGTTGTCAGAATTGTTTTGAAGCAATTTAAGTGTTTAGCATAGGGGCAGTCAAAACTATGACCTGATTATTTATTTTTTTAAAAATTACCTTAACCATCACTACAGCTGCCTATTTTTTGTTCTCATTACATGAGCTTAACAAATGGCAAAACCATGCCTGTTTGTTCTGACCACAAACCCAGCTAAAGGGTCAAATACCAAGTAAAAAGCAGACAGGAACATGTTGGCAAAAAAAGTGTGCCAGACTGACATACTCACCCCATTCATTCTCTTCGTGTACTACTACTACTACTTCCTCCTCCACCGCTTCCTGTTTTGGGTGCTCTGTTACTTTTGACTGTTTGAAAGAACAACATTGGCATTGCAACTTGGTTAGAAACATGTTAACATTTTATATTATAATGGAAGAGGGCAGACATGCTAAAATATCCCTAACTACATTTTCATGTTTTGCTACTTTATGTTTTGTCAATATGTTACTTAATACAATCATGCTAATAATTTTAAAAAGACAGAACAAGTGAGATGCAACCTTGTACTCTTCCTGTTGCCTCCTGCAGTGTTGGTCATCACACTGTGGGTTAGCTTTCATGGCCATGGTAGGGAAGAAGTCCTGCATGGCATTGTAGCCTAGGTAATAGCTGACCGATCCAAATCCAAGTAGATACCTACAATATTCAATTAGTACATTAAAATAACTCCTTGTTCAAAAAAGCCCTTACCACAGAAACAAAACACTAAAGACAAAGGAAGTTTTTGGAGCCCACAGTTAACTCTCTTGTGGCTTATCCTGTTCTAATTCAATGAGCCAGCAATTGGGGTGAAGAAAAGGAACAAATTTTCCACTAAAGCGTTGAGAAGTTTATAAATAGTGAAACATCAAGGTGTGAAATGTTGCTTAGCGCTGAAAGCAGAGGTTCACAATGAGGTGAACAGGGGTTTCTTGAGCTGGGAAGATATTTTATGCAGTGACTATCATATTTTTATTTGCTGACCAGCTTCATGGCCTGCCATGCAGGATTTTTTTTTTTTAACAGCAGAATTCCATGATCTATCCGTGACATAAAATGAACTTCCCATGCCAAACATTTAGCATAGTGCTATATGGTATACCATAATACTGACACCATTTTTTAAAGTGATATTTTAGCAATATATTTAATAGATAATGACCATTTGCTTTTTTGTTGCAGGATTTGATGGCTTACACTTGTTTCCATAAAATCCATAAAAATGAGGAAACTCAGGAGTCCATTAATTTGATTGATTTTAATTAATTTTATGACCTGATGGCACAAATAAATTTTATAGCATAAATTTAATATTTAAATATTATTAACTAGAATGCCAAAATGCAGTTTAAATGGAATGACTAAGAAAAACTGATATCTGACCCATGTATGGAGATCTGCACCAAGTTTAACACGTGTTCACGTCTATGGTTAGGGTTGTTCCGATTGTTGTTGAGATGGAGGGGTAGGGTGAAGTGTTAGTGCTATTAGGCCCTTCAAATGGAGATTTTTCAGAGACACTTGAAACGGAGTGTTATGAGAAAATTCCCAGAATGCTATGCAAATCATCGGCATGATGGCTGCACACGCGACCAAAGAGACACATAAATGTAGGTATTTCTCGGTTAAAAAGCCATTGTATTATAAGTGAACCATTGTAATAACGTTCTATGGCCATTTCCTTCATAACACGCATAAAAATCACTAGTAATACGCTCATGTCTCGGTCGAAATTTCCCATTCTACCTTAAATGGTGCAGCAGTTACGTTCTGGTACCTGAGGTTGCCTCACCAGGTGGAACGGGAAATCGATCATGAAGCTGGCGATTAAAAAGCTACGTTCAGCTTCATATCACTGAAGAATTCTTGGTGGGAATAAATAATTGTCATGCCCCCCTTTGAAGGCATATGATGCCCTAAATATTAAGCAGTGAGAAGCTGAACTTTAACCTCCTCTGCCGTCTGTTTCTGTAAAAGTAACTCAGTTTCAAGGGGGAGGGTTACACTCAGAAACAAGGGGTAGGGGTAAAAATAAGTAATAGGATTCATAAATCAGAAACCTTAAAGTCATAAAATGTACTGTAGTATGAGTAATAAACTCCAATGTTTGAGACATCTGATGTGCTTCATTGTGGAGATTTAGAGGGCCAAATTTGCTCCAATGCACATAATTTTCCCCCAGATTTTCTGCATGCCATAAAATGACAAATATGCATATCTATATCTTCTGTTTTGGTAGATAAAAGCATATTCAAATAATAATTTCTGAACACTCTATTAATCACTAGTTGAAAAGAAATAACTGTACATTTTCAGCATTATTTTAAGCAAGCATGAAGACTACAACCTATTAAGACTTCTACATCTTAGAAAGTGATGAAGATACAGGCCAAAGATTTACAGCCTGTGTAAATGGCAATGGCAATATTTCCTGACATTATTATGCAAATCTAATAGTCAATTGGGAGACCTTGTGTGATTTCACATAAATTGCCCTTCAGGTTCTGGCCATATTATTCATTTGGACGCGACCAACTGTTCACTTGAACTGTCAGAGTTGAGACTGGCTCTTACTTCAAGACATTTTGCACGAGGATCCCAGCAACGACACCCATGGTAGTGGGTAGACTGGCTGCACAAACTCCATCCTTCTTGAGAGTTTTCTCATCAATGCTGGCTGCTACTACAAGGGGAGGGGCACACTACGACAGAAAAAGGGCTGAATGTGCAAACTGTTAATCTCACCAGCAGTGGGCAGATCATAAATTAATTACTCCCTTCCACAGTCGGGTCATAACACGGTGGTTTCCTTAAAGCACAGGTTCCTCAACCCTGAAACTGCCCATTTTAGGATTTTCCTGCTTTGTTTTTCTACACAACTTGAAAAATGGCAATTGCCCTTGTTCAATTATGATGACAAAATGTTTTTGTAGTTTTTTTTAAATGTAGATTAACTGATTACGTTTAATATTTTTATTATTGAGAATATCTGAAACACAAGATATTCTTTAGAGGACAATGAATTATTACAGGTAAGGAAGGTAAACCTGACTTAAATGGTATCTAAAAAAAAATATCGAGTTTGTAATTACACACCAATGACAGTTAATTGGGCCACTCCTGGAAGCTTTACATTCTGTTGATACATTTGATTCAACTACTTTTCAAGAATATTATGTGAGACAGGTGAGCCAAAATGCTAAAATACGCAGAGTACTTGAACATCTGCTTTAGGTGTGAGGTGAACATACAGCAAAGCAAGCCGTTTCCCCTGGAATGATGAGTTGTATATGTCCAGACACAGCATTTTCACTGACTCCAGATTCCATCCAGACCTGACCCAGTTCATTACACGCCTAGGACACAGAATAAAACACACACACAGACATACATACATAAATAAATAAATAAATAAATAAATAGCTTCTCGGGGAAGTGAAGGTACCATGTAGTATTTCATTTTCCAGTACATCTAAAGTTCACGTTGTGTCATACATTTGGGCCCAACCCCATTTTTTATTTTTACCCCTACCCCTTGTTTTCGAGTGTAACCCTACCCCTTGAAACTGAGGGCATAGTGGTTGAAATCTTCAAGAACTGGATACATCATCAAGTTTTCTTCAGCAACTTTTACATAAACAGACGAGACAAGGTTTTCTGGCCATTTCCAATATGCCACCTCCAGCTGTGGTGATCTCACTTGTGTGTCACATGACAGGACAGGTGAAACATATTTAAAATAACCTGGAAAAATAATCAGGATGTGTTTTCCTGCTGCAGCTCCATACTATAACAACAAATGGTATATATCACACTGACATTTGCCATTTATCCAAAGGAGACTGGAAAGCATGGGTGCTCGCAATTCACTCACAACTTCAGTTTTACGCATCAATCAATCAAACGAGTCACCGAATACAACCAGCACAAACAAAAAAACGACATCACTTCATTAACAGCTACTAGCGCTGCTCTGTAGGTGACCCTGCCAGTCTGCAGTGACAGCAGAAGAAGGGAAAGTTCAGCTCCTCACTGCTTAAATACATTATATGGCATCACATGCCTTCAAAGAGGGGGGCAATTATTTATTATCACCACCAAAGATTCTTCTGTGATATGAAGCTGAACTTCATAATTGATTTCCTATTCCATCTTAAATGGTGAGGCAACCTCAGTTACCAGAGTGTAACTGCTGCACCATTTAAGGTGGAACAGGAAAATTCGCCAGGTAGCGACCAAGACATCAGCATATTACTAGCGATTTTTATGTTGTATTATGAAGGAATGCCATAAAACGCTATTACAATGGCTTTGTAACAAAGAAATACTTACATTTATGTGTCTCTTTGGTTGCTTGTGCAGTCATCATGCCAATGATTCACAGGGCATTCTGGTGAATTTTCTTGTAACCCTCTGTTTGTAGTGTGGCCTCTGAAAAATCTCAGTTTGAAGGGCCAAATAGCCCTAACACTTCACCCTACCCCTTCATCTCGACAACAATCGGGACAACCCTACCCCTAGACATGAATGTGCAAAACAGAGGGCTAAGTGTTAGGGGCAAGGGGTGAAATGGGATTGGGCCTTGGACTTCAGCTGTGAGCACTCAGTATCTAGGTTTCCAGAAAAATCAACATGCAGCTTATTCCACCTGAAAGAATGTTCGCTGGCTGCTGTTGCTGATGGTGGCAGAATTTTTCATCATTGCTACACTGCAAGATATGGAACATCCAGTTTGCTGTCATCTACCATTATAACAAATATAACTCAAGATTCAAAAACATGATCGGGCATAGAGTCAAAAAGGCTGTTAATGTGAAACTGGATCAAACACTCCACATGGTTGCGTTCATCAAAAATTTGGACTTAGTTGCTTGTGTGTATCTCTACTGTAAACAGACCAGAACTGAGCTTAAAGTGCCAATATGTTAACTGTCAGTGTTACATGCATTACAACAGTGTAGTGTATTATGATAAAATACCCACTGTATTAATTGCCATTCGTGCCTCGAAATTGTCAACACAACTTAACACCAAGTCCACAGGCTTTCCTTCCTCCAGTCCACCATTACTGAAATCACAAATGAAGGGCAAATGTGAACATAGGGAAGAAAGAAAAAGATCAGTAGTCACCAAGATCAACCTTCCTGCAAAGTGTTGTTCCCACCAGAATCTGTCACAATTGCTCCAGCCAATTAACATCTTAAGAAGTCCTTGATTGGCTGGGTCACATGCATTAATGTTGGGTAAGGAAGAGGTGGCTTGTATTAGGCTCGGACTAAACTCTGCAGCAAAGTAGATCTCAAGAAGGAGGGTTGGTAACCACTTACACAGATACTTATAAAGGAACACACCTGATGCGGTCCATGAAATGTGTGAAGCTGTCCATGGTGGTGATGTTGTAATTGTGAGTCTCAAATACAACATCTGGATTGATGTTCCTGCAGGTTAAATCTGAGTAGTCAGGTGATTAGCAAAATTTTGTGTAAAACAGAATTTTCTCCAAGCCAGTCAAATATATTAAACATATTAAATAATTATGACAATTATTAAATGTAAAAGGACACAAAAATTATCTTGTTTTAAACAAACAGATTTAACAGTGTGTGTGGTTGTTGTGCATCTCGTTCACCTCAGAGTATTTTCTGCTGCTTCCACTTTGCTAAGTCCTGCCTGGTGTGGCTGGAAGAAGAGGCGGTTCATGTTAGCCAGCTCCACTTTGTCATAGTCGAACAGCAGTAACTACAGAAGATAAATCACAGACACAGCAGAAAAGAAAGAGGGCAAATCCAGTCAAAACTGCAGAGTACAGCCAAGCCTCATTATTGAGCAGGACTCTATGAAGGAGAAAGCCAAATTAAACCAAGTGAAAAAAACAGGAGTATAACATAATGACTCATATTTAACGTCAGTGACACTGGAAACTGCTTTTTGCTGGGAAGACACAACTGTAACTTGTGTCTGACTGGAAGAATGAAAAAGTTAAAAGGGGCAGTAGAGTGCACATAAGCAAAAAGACAAATTAAATACTAACAGATCTGATGTTTTAAGGACTTTTGACTGGCGATTAAACGTAATGGTACAGATAAGTGTCCAATGTTACGATAGTGAGGTAGACGGAATTGAGGAAAGTCCAATACCTCCCACAGTAGAACGGCGTGCACAGAATGAAGTGGATAGAAAAAAGCTACATTACCTTACCAATGCCACACCTTGTGAGCATTTCTGCAGTAACGCTGCCCACTCCTCCCACTCCCACCACAGCCACGGCAAAAGATCGGATTTTCTACAGTCGGACACAAAACACAGTGACCCTCACGCTTTCAACGTTTCACCTACGTTTATATACAATGAAATTACAAACACACCTCATAATTGTCCACTATGCCCATTCGCTTCAAAGCCATCAGTCGACTGCAAAGTAAATTTAACGTTAAACAGCACATAAATCAGCAAGCTAGCAAATTTATCATGTAGCGTCACCATATGAGACAACAAAGAAAAAAATGACAACCTGTCCCTGGCTGATTATCGTGAAAGTAAGGTTTCGTGTTTAAAATAGTCCTACCTGTATGGGTTTGAGTCCACCACCTCAGCGCTCATTTTTTCAATCTTCGCTCTTGCATGCACTTGCTCCTCGCTGCTTCGTCTTTGCTTGCACTTTATAAGCTCGTTTTCTAACTCACGAACACGACGTTTTAGTTCTTCAGCTGTGGCCATTGCTGCCGAAAGCTGATACTCCACTGAAAATGACAGCAATATAAGCTGAATGGCAAACAGATTTTTTTCTGGACTGAATGTACACGTCTACCAATCTGCAATAAGATAGCACATAGTGTTGCACAGTAATTTGTCCGAGTAGAAACCACGATCTCGGTTGTTTGTACCTTTAGCATTAACTAAACGGATCTTCTTCAGCCATATTTTTTATCTTAAAAATCAAATGTAATGGTTTACTATTAGATTACATAGCACACATAAAATAATTAAGTATGAAGACCTTAGATATTTACAAGAATTATGTTATGATATATTTAATCCAAAGCCAATAATTAAAATAGTAATAAGAAAAATATGTAAACGGCTTATAACAGATATAAAAAGTCGTTCAGAGTGGTCTGATGTCCATCCATCCATTTTCTAAGCCGCTTGTGGGACTGCTGGGATAGGCTCCAGCACCCCCACCCCGCGACCCTGACGGTGGTCGGATGTGAAATGGTTAATTGCAGTGAAACTTACCCACTATGATTTATTTGGTGATAGGAAAGAAATAGGAGAGTCTATATGGTAATTGCGATATCTACAGCACAAATACAATCGTTTTATACGGGGTGATGTTTGTTTCATATTTTAAAAAATAAACAACACAAGATCCACAAAAATAAAACGAGTATTTGATTCAGAAAAGAAAAAACGAAATCCACAAACAAATACAAAACAACATATACAATACATCACGCAGCACGTGTTCAATCCCGTTTGTGGATCTCTGAAATATTTCTGACCGTAAATATAAATGTATACATACGTTTAATATATATTTATGGTTCTCACGCCGACCCTGGGAGATTGGTATCTCTGAGCCTATCCCAGCAGTCATCGGGCAGAGGGCAGGATACACCCTGGACAGATCGCCAGTCCATCGCAGGGCAATTGTTCATAGTATTTTTTAATATAAAATAATACATTAATTTCCTGAACACAGAACAACACAAAACATTTTCATACTGCAGTTATATTTTTAAGAACTTTTGAACTCGACTTTTTTTTTTTTTTGAGAAACAAGGCACAGCCAAGGGAGAGAGATGAGAAATAAACATAAAAATAATGAATAAGTAACATTTTCACACTCCAGTTATATTTTTAAGAACTTCTGAGCTCAAGTTATTGAAGATTTTTTAATATAATTTATTTTATTTTACTTGGAGAAACAAGGTACAGCCAAGGGAGAGAGAGGAGAAATAAACATAAAAATAATGAATCAGTAAATGAGAAAATGAATCAATCATTTAATTCAAAGGCACAAAAATATAATATAATTATAAGAAGGACTATTCACATAATACGCCAAAATCAGAGCACAAGTTCCAGATTTCATAACTTCATAACTTTCAGATTCCAGGAAAATTATGGTTTTCATATAGTATTTTACATCTTTATTATAATGAGAAAAAAGGGGTGTACACTTTTGCACCTTAAATTAATAAATATAATACTTTTCCAGTAAAATAAGTAAATTACATAAGAAATATAAATTTTTAAAATTATTTTGGTAATTTGTAAACCCAAATAAAACATTGTCCAAATAAAATGAAAATTATAATAGAATTTATTCATAGTTAAAGTTATAAATATTTTACTATTCTAGTTTACTAGTCTTCGAGTTTGATCACAAAGCCAAAATAGATCAGAGTTTCTGGGTACAGGCCACAAAAAGTACATCTTATATCAGTGGATACCTTAAAGAGTTATTAAAATTTAACAGGGGGCATCAGGTACATCAATGATGGCATTGAGCACAAACAGTCAATGAGCTGCTCTGCTCGCCAATCAGTCAGCGCTCAGTCTCATTTAGTGGTGAAGTGGTACTGCTAGCGTCCTGCTGCCCAAAACTACACTGCTCAAAAAAATAAAGGGAACACTCAAATAACACATCCTAGATCTGAATGAATGAAATATTGAATACTTTGTTCTGTACAAAGTTGAATGTGCTGACAACAAAATCACACAAAAATCAATGGAAATCAAATTTATTAACCAATGGCGGCCTGGATTTGGAGTCACACACAAAATTAAAATGGAAAAACACACTACAGGCTGATCCAACTTTGATGTAATGTCCTTAAAACAAATCAAAGTGAGGCTCAGTATTGTGTGTGGCCTCCACGTGCCTGTATGACCTCCCTACAATGCCTGGGCATGCTCCTGATGAGGTGGCAGATGGTCTCCTGAGGGATCTCCTCCCAGACCTGGACTAAAGCATCCGCCAACTCCTGGACAGTCTGTGGTGCAACGTGGCGTTGGTGGATGGAGCGAGACATGATGTCCCAAATGTGCTCAATCGGATTCAGGTCTGGGGAACGGGCCGGCCAGTCCATAGCTTCAATGCCTTCATCTTGCAGGAACTGCTGACACACTCCAGCCACATGAGGTCTAGCATTGTCCTGCATTAGGAGGAACCCAGGGCGGTGAGCAAATCCCCCATCTGTGGACGCCAGGCCCTCATACCATCCTCATGGAGTCAGTTTCTAACCGTTTGTGCAGACACAGGATAGGGCTGCCCACGGCAAGTGTGTGCT
The DNA here is from genome assembly GCF_015220715.1 of Pygocentrus nattereri. Lineage (NCBI taxonomy): Eukaryota > Metazoa > Chordata > Actinopteri > Characiformes > Serrasalmidae > Pygocentrus > Pygocentrus nattereri. The sequence continues at coordinate 39,850,170 of NC_051213.1, read as the reverse complement.
CACTGCCCCCTAGTGTGTGTGTTCACTAGTGTGTATGTGGTGTTTCACTTCACGGATGGGTTAAATGCAGAGGTGGAATTTCCCCAGTTGTGGGATCAAAAAAGTATCACTTAACTTAATACTTAACACAGTAATAAAATTTTGAACACTAACACATAAAATTTAGTTGTAATAATATGACCAAAAAACACATTTACACGTTTTTAAGGTCTCTGCCAGGCCTCAAATTCAGACATATATATTCAGACTGATATTGATATTAAGAATTACTTTATGTAGCCCCTTTGTTTCAGTGAGCTGAGCACCTATGGCTAAGACTACCTCATCAGCTGGGGAAATGATGTAACAGTAACATCCCCTTTAAGGAGGAGCCAATAAACTTAGGGAGTGAACCAGGTGGAATTAGAGGAATCATGTTTTAAAAATGGCTTTGAATAACTGTCTTGTGTAAAAGTGGCTTTGAGTAACTTGAATTGCAATTGTATTTTTAGAGACTGCATTATATGTGCTAAAATGGATGGTGTAAATGCTATTGAAGCAATACAGTATTTATACACACACACACACACACACACACACACACACACACACACACGTGTATATACGAGTACCTGTTAACATAACATTTATATAGGTAATACACATCAGTTCCAAGTATGTTGAAGTGCATTTCCTGGCAAAATGCTCTGCCATCCCTGCTGGCAAAACCCATAGAAAGTATTTCTGTTGGTTCCTGATGGTTTTGTAATGTATTTTGTCTTTTTAATGGGTTGATGTCACAATGTAAATGATCCTAATGGTTTAACAGGTGACCAGTGTCTGATTCTAAATGCACTAGATGGATTCCTAATTGGAGCCAAAGATGTGCTACAGGAAGATGGCCAAAAGATGCAAGATTTGCCATCTTGCTTCCTAGACATGTTTACTTAGTAGCTAATGGATTGTCTTTTCAAAATTATACTCAAAATTATACTCATTTACTCACAATCACACAAATTACATTGCACATAATTCTTTTTTATAGTTAAGAAAAGCTACATTATTTTTTTTCTGAGCGTTAATATAAGCAAAATAATAACTCTACTTATTCTGCTAGTTTACATGCTAAAAATGTTAGAATTAGCTACATAAACAAATGCTCTTCATTGTTGCCCTCTAAACGTGTTAGAGCATCTGGTTAGAAGTTGGAACTTTTTTGTTTTGAGAAGTCCATTGTTGTATCTCATTTACTGCTTTTTTTGCCCCCTGCTTTTTTTTGCCCCCACCCAATACACCCAATTCACATTTTGCTTGTTGCAGCATAATATGACCGAAATCTAACAGCTGTAGAAAAGCATTGCAGTCAGTTTAAATAATTGTGATAGTCCCCAATAATAACAATAATGTCAGACAATTGTGATCAGTCCAATTTGTAGTAATTGTGACAGGCCTAGAATCATTTCCACCAGTGCTTGTTTCAGTGAAGAGCAACAATTTTTCACAGTCATTAGCAACACAGGCAGATGCATATGTTTTAACAGATTTCTTTTTACTCTTCTAGTTTACAGAAGAAAACTAGGCCAGGTACAGAAAACTGAGTTGGATGCACATTTGGAAGATCTTTTCACCAGAGCAGAATACTCCAAACACCGGACAGAGAATATTTTAAGACATCAAGTGATACTTTTTTGATCCCACAACCGGGGAAATTCCACCTCCGCATTTAACCCATCCATGAAATGAAACACCACATACACACTAGTGAACACACACACACTGCCCAGAGCGGTGGGCAGTCGGGGGTTAGGTGTCTTGCTCAAGGACACCTCAGTCATGGAATGTCGGCCCTGGGGATCGAACCAGCAACCTTCCGGTCACAGGGCCAGATCCCTAACCTCCAGCCCACGACTGAAGCAGACTAAAGTGTTACTGCAGTCAAATCCAAGTAAGAGCACTATCCATAATTTGCGGCTCAAATTATTTTCAATTATTTACACTACATTTCATTAGGTTAGCTTTTCTCAGTTCAAATGCTGCCAGCTGATGTTAGTGTTTCCTACTCATAGGGAAAATAATAAATTTTGTATGATTTAACTACAATTAATCATTGCTGTAATGTTTCTGTAAATAGCCTTGTTCTTACACTTTTTTCCATTAAAAAAAATCAAGCTTTTGTAGGCTACTGTTATTTTAGCTTTCATTTGCTGTTACTGTAGCTTGTAGCTTGATATTATTATTTGTTGTTATTAGTATATATGCACGACATGCTTGGACATGTAAGGATTTTACTTATTATTCTCATTCTGAACTAAAATGAATTGCCCAGATCAGATTTTTAAGAAATACAGACATGTAACTTGGTCAGCAGGTATTAATCCCTTTTGCTACTCAGTCATGTGGCATGAGCTCAGTCAGCCTAAGGGGGCACTGTAGTTGAGTGTGAGGCCATTTGGCCTTTTTACTCCTAAATCAGAGTTTTTAGATATAATTTTTTTGCATTTATTGTCTCCGCCTTCTCTGCCTGTTCTTTGAGTATTTACGTAATATGCAAAACCTGCCATTTGCCAATTACCAAGCTTTTTATTGGCTTACCATTTACCAATAATCATAAAACTTGAATAGGGTGTCTACATACGCACTAATTCTCAATAATCCTAAGCCCCATCATGCCCTGTGCAAAATATGTGCAAAACTTTTTAGCAATCCGTAAACAGATGCACTAAATCGTAGGCTCGCTAACAACAAAAGTGTTTGAGCACAATGTTCAGATAAAGTTATTTTGTTTTACATTATTCTACTAGGATGGGAGGATGACATAAAGAAATGGCAAATCACATATGAAAGTATTATAAACAACCTGAAAAGCTATGAGGCATACTGGTACAACCCCATTTCCAAAAAAGTTGGGACATTTTTGGAAACATTTAAATTAAAATACTGCAAAGACAACATATGAAATGTTGAAATTGACAAATTTTATTGTTTTTTGAAAGTGCCCATTTTGAATTTGATGCATGTTTACCGCTGTGCTTCCATCACCACTTCTTTTAAAAACACTCTGTAAGCTTTTGGGAACTGCAATTACTATAGTTTTGAAAGGGATATTATTTTCTTGTTCTTGCTTAACTCATGGCATCCTTTGTCGTATTTTTCAGTTCATAATATGCCAAATATTTTTAGTGGGTAATAGGAGACGGGGCAAATGAAGACTTTTAGATGCACCGCAATGCGGATGTGCACGATTCTGCATCGATTCACAAATCAAAAAATTTTCAAAATTTTCAAATATTACATAACATAATGTTGACGGAACGCAACATGCTAGTGTAAGTATCGGCAAGCCAAATGTTGGTTAATTTGGTCCTTTCAGCAAAAAATCAAACCACTTTGGGAGCCACAACATTTTGAGTCCGTTTTACCATTTTGACTGTACATGTGTCTCAGTACATGCTAATCAGAATCAGAATCAGACGAAGTTTTACTGCCATTGTCAATGAACAGGATTCACAGACTAGGAATTTGCTTCGGCATGAAGGTGCAACATAAAAACAAGTAGTACTAGGCATGCAAAATTAAGTCCACATAAATAAATACTCTATGCAACTATATAGATAGAATGAATAAAAATAAAAATACAAAAGGCATGTACAACAGTACTATATACAACAGTGCAGGTGGAGTAGTGCAATTCAAGTAAAGTGGTAAGTGACGTGATTATATATTGTTCTTGAGTCCAATGGCAGAGAGGGAAGAAACTGTTCCTGTGGCGGGAGGTTCTGGTCCGAATGGTCCGAAGCCTCCTGCCCGAGGGGAGTGGATCAAATAGTCTGTGTGCGGGGTGAGAAGGGTCTGTTATAATACGATCCGCTCTCCCCACAGTCCTGGAGATGTACAGGTCTTGGAGAGATGGGAGGCTGCAGCCTATCACCTTCTCAGCGGAGCGCACAATGCGCTGCAGCCTTTGTCTGTCCCTGGCAGTGGCCCCAGTATACCACACTGTGATGGAGGAGCTGAGGATGGACTCGATGATGGCCGTGTAGAACTGTACCATCAGCTGGGCCGGCAGTTTGGTTTTCCTCAGCTGCCGCAGAAAGTACATCCTCTGCTGAGCCTTCTTGATGAGGGAGCTGATGTTCAGGTCCCACTTGAGGTCCTGGGTGATGGTGGTGCCAAGGAACCGGTAACAGTCCACAGTGATGATGGGGGTGTCGGTAAGGATAAGGGGGGGCAGGGGGCTTGTGGCTTTCCTGAAGTCCACAGTCATCTCCACTGTCTTCTGGGCATTGAGCACCAAGTTGCTGTTGCTGCACCAGGTCACCAGCCGGTCCACCTCCTTCCTGTAGGCAGACTCATCACCGTCTGAGATGAGTCCAATGAGGGTGGTGTCGTCCGCAAACTTAATCAGTTTGACAGAGTCATGGATGGAGGTGCAGCAGTTGGTGTACAGGGAGAAGAGCAGGGGGGAAAGTACACAGCCCTGAGGAGATCCTGTGCTTAAAGTCCGCGTGTCCGAGACAATCTTCCCCAGCCGTACTCGCTGACTGCGGTCTGTGAGGAAGTCTGTGATCCACCTGCAGGTGGAGTCGGGCACATGGAGCAGAGAGAGCTTGTCCTGGAGCAGAGTGGGAAGGATAGTATTGAATGCAGAGCTGAAGTCCACATACAGGATCCGTCAGGGCCACAGGCCTGTAGTCATTAAGTCCTGTGGCGCGTGGTTTCTTGGGGACAGGGACGATGATGGAGGACTTGAAACAGGCTGGGACATGGCATGACTCCAGGGAAGAGTTGAAGATTCCCGTGAAGACTGGGGCCAGCTCATCAGCACAGTGTCTCAAGGTGGCAGAGGACACAGAGTCAGGGCCCGAGGCCTTGTGTGGATTTAGCCTCTTAAACAGCCTGTTCACATCCTCCTCCTGGACTGAGAGGGCAGAGGGGGCAGATGGGCAATCCAAAGTGGTTGAGTGTATTGTGGTGTGGGGGGTGGAGGATGGGTGGTGTGAGTCCATGACTTCAAAACGTGAATAGAAGTCGTTAAGGTCGTTAGCCAGTTTGAAATCTTCTGAACAATGAGGTGCTCTGGGCCTATAGTTGGTGATCTCTTTCAGCCCCCTCCATACAGTGGCAGAGTCGTTAGCATAGAACCGCTGCTTCAGACGAGCATTGTACTTGGATTTAGCCTTTAACACCTCCCTGCTAAATTCATACTTTGCACCTCTGTAGCTGACTCTGTCTCCCTCTCTGAAAGCAACCTCTTTCTGCTGGCGAAGCTGTCTGAGTTTTGGAGTGAACCAGGGTTTATCATTATTGAAAGTGATTCTGGAGCGTGATGGGATGATGCTGTCTTCACAGAAATGTATATATGACATCACGGTATCTGTGTATTCATCTAAACTGACTGTAGAATCCTTGAACATGTCCCAGTCTGTGGTGTCCAAACACGTGCGTAGCTCCTCCACAGCTTCACTGGTCCACTTTTTATATGTCCTCACAACAGGTTTAGAGAGCTTTAGTCTCTGTCTGTACGCAGGGATCAGGTGAACCATGACATGATCTGAGAGTCCTAAAGCTGCACGGGGCACAGCACGGTAAGCACCACTCACTGTAGTGTAACAGTGATCCAACGTGTTCCCCTCCCTGGTCGGGCATGTGACAAACTGTTTGTATCTCGGTAGTTCATGATTAAGTTTTGATTTGTTAAAATCTCCGAGGATTATAACAAGGGAGTCCGGTAAAGACCGCTCCACGTCCATAATCTGGTCCGCCAGAGCACGCTCAGCTTCGTGCACATCGGCGCTCGGTGGAATGTAAATAGCGGCCAGAATAAATGAAGAAAACTCACGTGGGGCGTAGAACGGCTTACAGTTAATGAAAATGTATTCCAGAGAAGGAGAGCAGTGTTGGGAAATCACTGTCACATCGGAGCACCAGGCGTTGTTGATGTAGAAACAGACTCCTCCACCTTTCGTTTTACCTCCGGCAAGTTCCCGTTGTCTGTCCACACGGAGGAGCTGGAATCCCTCAAGATGGAGCGCACAGTCCGGGGTCTGTGTGTTCAACCACGTCTCGGTGAAGCACAACACACTAGAGGAGGAAAAGTCGCTGTTTCTTCTCATCAGCAGCGCTATCTCGTCCATTTTATTGGAGAGTGAGCGGACGTTGGAGAGGAAAATCCCAGGTAGGGGCGTGTGCGAAGGCGCACGAGTGCACCAGCTCGCTTCCCTCTTCGGCGATGTCTCACTTTTTTGTTTAAAAAGTGCACTAATAATGCAGCAGGCACTAGAAAAACTGGTGAAATGTCTGTGGGGGTTGTTGTTCTGATGTTTAGTAGCTCCTCGCGGCTGTAGGAGCACGAAGACACACGAATAACGCACAAAAACAAACAAAACAAAGAGCACCCGAACGCCAGGGCAGCCGTACGTGGCGCCATCTTGGTTGTGTCCTAGTGTAGTAAAAATATAAAACAAAGAATACGCAGACTTACTTTGCTCTGCTTCAGGCTTTAGCTCAACTTTCCTTGTATCACCAGCTGGAAACTTTTCCACAACAGTAGAACAATTTGTTTGTAAACCAGCCATTAGGGGTGTATTTGGTGTACTTCTGGTGCCGGTCCCAAGCCCGGATAAATGGTGAGGGTTGCGTCAGGAAGGGCATCCGGCGTAAAACTTGTGCCAAAACTATCATGCGGATCACAAATATGATTGCCATACCGGATCGGTCAAGGCCCGGGTTAACAACGACCGCCTCCGGTGTTGTTGACCAGCAGGGTGCCGGTGGAAATTGGACTACTGTAGGTCGAAGACCATCAAAGAGGAGAGGAGGAAGGCGGGTTAGAAGGCAGCGAGAGAGAAGGAAAGGCAGGAGTGTGGAGGTTAGAGTAGGGACTCTGAACATAGGGACAATGACTGGTAAAGGCAGAGAGCTTGCAGACATGATGGAGAGAAGGAAGGTGTGTCCTTTCTGTGTGTCCAGGAGACCAGATGGAAAGGAAGCAAGGCCAGGTACATTGGAGGTGGATTCAAACTGTTCTATCATGGTGTAGAGAGGAAGAGAAATGGAGTAGGGATAATCCTAAAGGAACAGCTTGTGAAAAGTGTTCTGGATGTAAAGGATCATGTGTCAGACAGGATCATGAGCCTGAAGTTGGAGGTTGACGGTGTAATTTTGAATGTGGTCAGTTCATATGCACCACAGGTTGGTTGTCAGTTAGAGGAGAAAGAGGAATTTTGGAGTAAGATGGATGAAGTGGTAGATGGTGTCCCTAGAGAGGAGAGATTGGTGATTGGTGCAGACTTCAATGGACATATTGGTGAAGGGACAGAGGGGATGAAGAGGTGCTGGGTATGTATGGTGTGAAAGACAGAAATGCGGAAGGTCAGATGGTTGTAGATTTTGCAAAGAGAATGGAAATGGCTGTGGTGAACACATATTTTCGGAAGAGGGAAGAACACAGGGTGACATACAAGAGTGGAGGGAGGTGCACACAAGTGGATTACATCCTTAGCAGGAGATGCCACCTAAAGGAGTTTGGAGATTGTAAAGTGGTACCAGGGGAAAGTGTAGCAAGGCAGCATAGGGTGGTTGTCTGTACAATGAGAATAGAAATAAAGAAGAGGAAGAGACTGAAGACAGAGCCAAAGATTAGATGGTGAAAGCTGAAGGAGGAGGATGGTTGCAGGCAGTTCAGGGAAAAATTGCAACATGCATTTTGGGCAGTGTGGAGCTACCTGAGGACTGGGAAACTACAGCTAAGGTGGTGAGAGAAACTGGCAAGAATGTGTTGGGTGTTTCATCTGGTCAGAGGAAAGAAGACAAGGAAAGTTAGTGGTGGAATGAGCAAGTCCAGGAGAGTATTCAGAAGAAGAAAGCAGCTAAGAAAAAGTGTGATAACCAGCGAGATGAAGGAAGTAGGCAGGAGTACTGTGAACCTAGTCGCAAAGCAAAAAGAATGGTGGCAAAGGCAAAGGCTCAGGCCTATGATGAGCTGTATGAGAGGCTGGACAGTAAAGAAGGAGTAAAGGACTTGTATCGTTTGGCTAAACAGAGAGATAGAGCTGGATAGAGCTTTATCAGCAGGTTAAGCTGATAAAGGATAGAGAGGGAAATGTACTAGTGAGTGAACGGCGAGTGTTGAGTACCATCTACCACTTCATGGAAGGAGTACTTTGAAGAACTAATGAATGAGGAAAACGAAAGAGAGAGGAGGACAATGGGGGGAGAGATAGTGATCAGGAAGTGCAGAGAATTAGTAAGGTGGAAGTGAGGGCAGCTTTAAAAAGGATGAAGAATGGAAAGGCAGTTGGTCCAGATGGCATACCTGTGGCATACCTGTATGGAGATGTTTAGGAGAGAAGGCTGTGGACTTTTTAACCAGGTTGTTTAACAAAATCCTGGAGAGTGAGAGGATGCCTGATGAGTGTACTGGCAGTGTACTGGTCCCCATTTTTAAGAACAAGCGTGATGTGCAGAGCTGCAGTAACTACAGAGGTATAAAGTTGATGAGCCACACCATGAAGGGTATGGGAAAGAGTTGTTGAAGCAAGGCTAAGGCGAGAGGTTCAGATCAGTGAGCAGCAGTTTGGTTTCATGCCTGGAAAGAGTACCACAGATGCAATTTTTGCATTGAGAGTGTTGGTAGAGAAGTACAGAGAAGGTCAAAAGGAGCTACATTGTGTCTTGTGGATCTAGAGAAGGCATATGATAGGGTGCCAAGACAGGAACTGTGGTACTGTATGAGTAAGTCAGGTGTAGCTGAAAAGTATGTTAGGGTGGTGCAGGACATGTATGAGGATAGTGCGACAGTGGTGTGCAGGTGAAGGTAGGGTTACATCAGGGATCAGCTTTGAGCCCCTTCTTGTTTGCAATGGTGATGGACAGGTTGACAGATGAGGTCAGGCAGGAGGCTCCATGGACCATGATATTTGCAGATGACATTGTAGGCTGTGGTGAGAGTAGAGAGCAGGTGGAAGAGAATCTGGAGAGGTGGAGGTTTGCACTGGAGAGGAGAGGTCAGTAGAGACAAGACGGAATACATGTGTGTGAATGAGAGGGAGGCAGGTGGAAAGGTGAAGATGCAAGGAGTAGAGGTCGTAAAGGTGGATGACTTCAAATATCTTGGGTCAACCATCTAGAGCAATGGACAGTGCAGAAAAGAGGTGAAGAAGAGGGTGCAGGCAGGATGGAGTGGGTGGAGACGGGTGTCAGGACTGATGTGTGACAGAAGGATAGCAGCGAGAGTGAAAGGGAAGACAAGACAGTAGTGCGTCCTGCTATGATGCATGGTTTGGAGACTGTGACTTTGTCTAAAAGACAGGAGGCTGAGCTGGAGGTGGCGGAGATGAAGATGCTGAGTTGGGAGTGACAAGGATGGACAAGATTAGAAATGGGCAGATCAGAGGGACAGTGAAGTGGTGCAGTTTTGAGATAAAGCCAGAGAGGCCAGGTTGAGATGGTTTGGACATGTGTTGAGGAGGAATAGTGGATATATTGGTCAAAGAATGTTGGAGATGGAGCTCCGGGGCAGAAGGAGAAGAGGTAGACCTCAGAGAAGGTTTATGGATGTAATGAAGGTGGACATGGAGATGGTTGGTGTAAAAGTAGAGGAGGCAATGGATAGGGCAAGATGGAGGCAGATGATCTGCTGTGGCAACCCCTAAAGGGAGCAGCCGAAAGAAGAAGACGGACAGTTTGTTTGTAAAATGTCTCTCAATGTTCTACATTTTACAAGGCTGAAGTCAGCTTCTCGTTTGAATTTTCCTGTTTCACTTTATAGGTGGAGGAGTTTAAGTATCTCGGGGTCTTGTTCACGAGTGATGGGAAGAGGGATCATGAGATCGGCCACAGGCTGGGACAGGCGGCAGCAGTAATGCGGTCACTGTACTGGACTGCAGTGGTGAAGAGGGAGCTAAGCCATAAGGCAAAGCTCTCTGTTTATTGGTCGGTCTACATCCCGACCCTCACCTATGGTCATGAGCTGTGGGTAATGACTGAAAGAATGAGATCGCAACTACAAGTGGCGGAAATGAGCTTTCTTCGCAGTGTGGCGGGCTACACACTGTGACTTGATGGGGTGAGGAGCTCGGCCATCCGGGAGGAGCTCGGAGTAGAGCCACTACTCCTCTGCATTGAGAGGAGCCAGCTGAGGTGGTTTGGGCATCTGATTCAGATGCCCACTGGACGCCTCCCAGTGGGGGTGTACCAGGCATGGCCTACGGGGTCGTCCTAAGACCCGCTGGAGGATTTACATCTCCAAGTTGGCCTGGGAGCGGCTTGGGGTCCCTGGGAATGAGCTGGAGGAAGTTGCAGGGGACAGGGTTATCTGGGATTCTGTGCGCTCCCAACTGCTACCGCGACCCTATCTGGATTAAGCGGTGAACAACGATGATGATGATGATGATGATGATGACTAAATTATGCCTGAAACCAGAATGTAACTGGTGCACCATTTAGGGTGTAATGGGAAAATTCAAACAAACATTTTTTTAGTGTTTGACAGTTTCTCCTTGCAGATTAAATGTATCAGGAAACCAACTGGAGTGCTCATAAAAGCAAATAAGTCTATTTGTCTCCAAACTATCAATGTTCATCTTAAATCTTTCTCTTTTCCTTTTCATTAGTTATTAGCTCGTTGAACTAGCAGTTATAGGCTATGTCATTTATTGTTAAAACTGTGTTTGAACGATCAGCAGAGCTTTATTTTACTGCAAAGGAGGATTATTTTATTTTTACCTAGAAATCTAAGTCTGATGTGGAACTGCAACCGGCCAGTAAAAGAGATACAGGTTGCCGACCCTTGAGCTAGCATATGTCTTCTATGGAGTCGAGGGGGTGTTATGACCCCATGGGTGAGCCTAGGGAAAAAGGGGCCAGTAACATATGGTTACAAAGGAAAGAAATAAAACAAACGGACAAAAAAAAACCTACCCTAGCTCGTTGAGTCAATTCCTCACCTAGTGAAAAAACAAAAAAAACTGTAATTTTTTACAGTTTTTTAAAAAAAAAATTTTTTTTACACTAGTCTTCCCCAACACAAAACTGAAATACACGGGTTGGCGCCCACCCCTTACCTAGGGTGTACATTGGGCCGCTACGTGATGTAATATGTATGAGCGCGCCCTTCTACCCTGTCCAGAACTCCAAGAAAACACAGCAGAGAGAGAAAGTATTCACAGCTGAACAGCTGAAACGCAGGAAGGCCAGCAGGACTATCAGTGCAAGGCACTTAAACTTCAAATAGGCCACTTGACTAACCAGACACACACACAAAAACAACCCCAACAAAAACGGTGGGCAAGCCAGGGGCAACAGTGGCAAGGAAAAACTCCCTCAGAACTGAGGAAGAAACCTTGGGAGGAACCAGGCTCACCAGGACCTATCCTCCTCTGGTCAAACTACCTACAAGTGATTATACTACTAATATTAATAGCAGTAATATTGATATTAGGAATATCTAGCAGTCTATGAACATCAGTGTAGGGTGGGCAGGTCCAGGCAGGTGGTGGCAGCTGGGGCGTGGGTAGCTGGTCTGAAGTGGGTAGCAGGAGGGCTCGGCAGTCGGTCGTCCTTCAGTGTCCAGCCGGACATATGGGTGATTGTATACTCGGAAAGAAAGCAGGTAGATGGAATTAGTTTTATTCTATCCGTTTGTACATAAACAGGGGATGTAAAGATTTACAGAGTGTGGCTAATGACTCCAGCAGATCTGACTATGACAGCTTAGCTAAAAGGAGAGAACCAGAAGGACACACAGACACAGCAGCACTCTGAAACAGTTGGCATCCCTGTGCTCCACCGTCCACAACTTGAGTGACTGCGTGCGAGCAGCGGGACGACAGCACCAGTGTCTCAGTTTACTATAATTCCCTGTGTCCATGGACCCCTGGATCTGCTGCCTTTATCTAGGGGGGAACATTACCTACCAAAAGCTAAACTGAACAAGTGAGTTTTCAGCCTAGTCTTAAAGATTGAGACTGTGTCTGAGTCCCGAACATTTTCTGGAAGATCATTCCAGAGTTTGGGGGCTTTATAAGAAAAAGCTATTCCCCCAGCTGAAACCTTCTGAATTCTGGGGACTATTAATAAGCCAGCACTCTGTGATCTGAGTGGTCGTGATGGCTCATAATGAGAAACAAGGTCTTGTAAGTACTTGGGAAGAAGACCATGTAGGGCTTTATAAGTCAATAAAAGGATTTTATAATCAATACGGAATTTAATAGGCAGCCAATGAAGTGATGATAGCACTGGACTAATATGCTCAAATTTTCTAGTTTTAGTGAGGACCCTGGCTGCGGCGTTTTGGACTAGTTGGAGTTTTCCTGCTCGTGCATCCTGACAGTAGTGCATTACAGTAGTCTAGCCTAGAAGTAATAAAAGCATGTACTAGTGTTTCTGCATCACGCAGGGATAGGGCATTTCTTGTCTTGGCAATGTTGCGAAGATGTAGAAAAGCTGTCCTAGTGATGCTGCCTATGTGTTGATCGAATGATGAATCTGAATCTATTATAATGCCAAGATTTTTTGCTGCTGAGCCAGGTGTGGCTGGAAAGTTGGCGAGATTTAAGATTAAATATGGTAATTTACTTCTTGCTAATTTTGGACCCAGAAGGAGAACCTCTGTTTTGTCACTGTTTAATAGGAGGAAGTTGCGTGACATCCAGCCTTTCACGTCTTTTACACAGTCCTCCATTTTCTTTAACCTGTATTTGTCATCAGGCTGATATGTACAGTTGAGTATCGTCTGCATAACAATGAAAGTTTACGCCATGGTTACTTATAACTGTGCCTAACGGTAACATGTATAGTGTAAATAATAATGGTCCTAAAATAGACCCCTGCGGAATTCCAAATCTCACTTTTGAATAATTGGGAGATAACATTTTACATTTTAAATGTTACATTCACATTCACATTTTATTGCTCTCTGAATTAACTATTTCTTGTTTTTTTTCCCTCAGAGTTTCCCTCAGATATTTTTTCTAACGAAAAAGTGTACATTTTTGTAATTTTAAACTAATTGAAGAAAATGCACAGAGATGGATGAACTATTTATGGTTATTTGTTGAATATTTCAGACAATTGAAATTTTATGAAACATTTTATGAAACAACATTTTATGAAAAGGGTCAAATTTTTGTGTTAATGCAAAAAGCAAGTTCCCTAAGAGAGTAGGAAATAAATAATTTGCACATACAAAATGAATGATTGTAAATAAATACAACCCCAAATGTAAATAAAGGTAAATGAAACAGAATGCAATGATTTTCAAATCTTATAGGCCCATGTTTTATTCACAATAGAACAAAGAATATATTTCAGATGTTGAAAGTGAGACATTTCACCATTTCATGAAAGACATTAACTCATTTAAAATTTGATGGCAGCAACGCATCTAAAAAAATTCGGACAGGGCAACAAAAGGCTGGGAAGTGTTACTAATAAAAACAGCTGGAGGTGCAATTTGCAACTAGCTTGACTGGGTATAAAAAGAGCATTTCAGAGAGGCAGAGTTTCTCAGAAGCTAAGATGGGCAGAGGTACCGATCTGCAAAAAACTGCAACAAATTGTGGAACAATTTCAGAAAAATGTTCAACATAAATTTATGAAGACTTTGGATATCCCACGATCTAAAGTACATAATATCATCTGCATCTCTGATGGTATGGGGTTACAATAATGCCTATGGTGTGGCCACCTTACACATCTGGAAAGGCATAATCAATGCTTAACAGTATGTAGAGGTTGTAGAACAAAATATGCTCCCTTCCAGACAACATGGCTTTGGAGAAGAGTTCAGCTGCTGAACTGGTCTGTCTGCAGTCCAGACCTTTCACCAATAGAAAATGTTTGGCACGCCATGAAACAAAAAATCTGGTAAAGAAGACTGTTGTGCAGCTAGAATCATACATCAGACAAGAATTGGACAACATTCCTCTCCCAAAAATCCAGCAATTGGTCTTCTCATTTCCCAGATGTTTGCAGACTGTTGTTAAAAGAAGATGGTATGATACACAATCGTAGACATGGCCCTGTCCCAACTTTTTGAGATGCATTGCTGCCATCAAGTTCTGAATGGGTTAATGTTTTTTCATGAAATGGTAAAATGTCTCACTTCAAACATCTGATATGTTTGTTCTATGTTATATTGTGAGCAATATATGGGTCTATGAGCTAATCTTTGCATTCTGTTTTTATTTATATGTATTGATATTTTGTACAGCATTCTAACTTTCTGAAATCGGGGTATTATTTTAAATAATCAGTGCCTTGTGAAAAGTAGAAATGTAGTGCAAAGTAAGGCTCAATTATTATTGTCCTACTTAACCAGAGATCAGATGTGGCTGGAAGTTCTGAATGGATTTCAGTTCAGCAGCTACCTTTTTATAGCATGTTTTATGCATGTTGGGCACCACAGTTTGGAAAAAATATTTCCGCAATGGCACAGTGCATCTTCTGCCAAGGGTTATAACCAGGTGTTTAAAACCACTGTATTCCACTGTAGCTGTGGGAGCCATATTCTTCATGATGTAGTAGGAAATGGCATCACTTATTTATTTCCATCTTCTTAAATCATTTTCATGTTGTCTAGCATTTGTAAATGCTTGTGTTATTGACTGCTGCTTTGTAGAGGGATTGTTGCTGTGCACGTGTCAGTCTCTATTTTCTTTGAGCCGTGTGCTATTTATATTCATTAATGTGAAACAAATTGGTGGTATTACTTTTTGGTCATTAAAACTGTTTTACTGCAACATTTACATTTTACAAAAATGTCTTTGTTTACGGCCCCTGACCAGTAATCCTAACATATGGAGAGCTTTTGACAATTTCTGAGTTACTTTCACTTATCTCCTGAATGCCAAAAGGGCTCTTATAGGTGCATTGGGCCTCAATACGGCATATACAGTATCTCACAAAAGTCACTACACCCTTCATGGGACAACACGGTGGCGTGGTGGGTAGTGCTGTCGCCTCACAGCAAGGAGGGCCTGGGTTTGATTCCCCGGCCAGGCGACCAGGGTCTTCTCTGTGTGGAGTTTGCATGTTCTCCCTGTGTCTGCGTCGGTTTCCTCCCACAGTCCAAAGACATGCAGTCAGGCCAATTGGATGTGCTAAATTGCCCCTAGGTGTGAGTGGCTGTTTGTGTCTGTCTGTCTGCCCTGCGATGGACCGGCGACCTGTCCAGGGTGTATCCTGCCTTTCGCCCAAAGACTGCTGGGATAGGCTCCAGCACCCCCCGTGACCCTGACGGAGAAGCGGCTTAGAAAATGGATGGATGGGACAACACTATAGAAATGAAACTTGGATATAACTTAAAGTAGTCAGGGTACAGCTTGTATAGCAATATATATATTTACTGTCCTCTGAAAATAACTCAACACACAGCCATTAATGTGTAAATAGCTGGCAACACAAGTACACCTCACAGTGAGTGAACATGTCCAAATTGTGCTCAAAGTGTCAATATTCTGTGTGACCACCATTATTGCCTAGCACTGCCTTAACCCTCTTGGGCATGTAATTCACCAGAGCTGCACAGGTCCTCTTCCACTCCTCCCATGCTACCATGCTATAGCTCAGTTTCAGGGTGTTAGCTATCTTCTTATGGGCTAGGCCATCTTTGTGGAGAGCAGCAATTCTATTTCTCACATCTTCAGAGAGTTCTTCGCCTTGTGGAGCCATGTTGACTATCCAGTGGCCAGTGTGAGCGAATTGTACCCAAAACACCAAATTAAACAGTACTGCTCCCCGTTCACACCTGGAACCTTGTAACTCTAAAGAGTCACATGACATCAGGGAGGGACAACGACACAATTGGGCACAATTTGGAGGTGTACAACTGTGAGGTGTATTCACTTGTGTTGCCAGCTATTTACACATTAATGGCTGTGTGTCAAGTTATTTCCAGACAGTACATCTGCTATACAATATTGCTATACAAGCTGTACACTGACTACTTTATTATATCTAAGTTTCATTTCTATAGTGTTGTCCCATGAAATTAAATATTTGCAGAAGTGTACTCACTTTTGTGAGATACTGTATAAAATGGTAAAAATAACTTAAATTACTTAAATGCTACTCCAGGTGCCAAATTTAAATCATTAAGTCATTTTTACAGTAATAATAAATATTAAAGTAGCAATATGATATATTAAAAATTGTATCAGCATAAGGAGAGATACTATATGGCCAAAAGTACGTGCTATCACACCTTATGAGCTTGTGGGACATTCTATTCCAAACTATGGGCATTATTAGTGCAAAGTGCAGGCTACTGGAATTCTGCCACACAGAGCCCATCAAACCATAAAGACATGATGAGGTTTGATGGGTTTGGCATGGGGAAATTCCACATCAAATCCATAAGAACTGGGGGGCTAGGGCCAAACCATGAGGATCATCCCTGGGCCATTTTTCCTCCTCCTTTACTGCCAAGACTTGTCTATCGAGATTACATGGCTATGTTTGATTTTATACACCTGTTAGCAAAGGGTGCGGCTGAACACAATAATTATGAGGTGTATCCACATACTTTGGTCATCATTGCATCCCTTCACCTTTTATCTAGGGAAGTGCCTTAGTAGAACATCTCTTGATTAAAGCTTGTCAAAAAGTCAAATTTGCACACAGATCCCTTACTTGCCTATCAAACATGTTTGGTTTGATAGGCAACAGCATGTTGGGCTGTGTTAGAAACCATAAAAGCAAGTATATTTGACTCCACCTAAAAATTTGGTGTAGTTTGTAATAGGTGTGTGATGAAATAGGCATGCTCAAAGCTGATTGGTGGGTTTTAAGATTCCATTTCATCCATTAGCTTTGTAGCTGCAGTACAAAACTTGATGAGTTTGAAGGTCGAACGAAGGCAAGAATTGCTTGCTTTATTATTCTGTTCCTTAATACACCCTTAGAAAAAAGGTATGAAATGGTGACTAGGGCAGTACCCCTCTTGTCAAAGGTACATCCCACTACCTTTAGTTGTGGAACATCACTGTACCATAATCCATCTAAATTATATTTTCTAGTAGTAGTATTAACTCTACACACTCTGTCTTGTATTCAGGCCTTTTCTTGTCCTGTTTTAAAAATTAGGTTATGAAAAGGTACAAATATGTACTTTTTACTTAGGAGAAACTTATTAAAGGTTCACAGTTGGACCTTAAAACCACTGTTGTAACGTGTTGTAAAATGTTCCTGCAAGGAAAGAACCTTTATTTCTAACAGTCTAGAATAAAGCTTCATCACAGAAGTAACGGTTTCTCTCTTGTTTGTCTGTTGGTACCTGTATTGTTAAAGTGTAACATTGTAAGGGGTCATCGGAAGACTCTTTACCGTTTTGGCCTGATTGCCATGGATTAACGTGTAAACTTACACCTATAAATAGAAGAGTGAACACAAACTGTAAATGTCACAACTATACCTATATTTAAGGGTGAAATGGGCCTTCAAAAATTCTTCAGAAATCTCTTGACAGCAGGCCCCCTTTCCCTCCTCTTGTTTCTTAAACTCCTTAAATCCACACAATTCACGTGACTTACTTAAAATCATACATTTCAACAAATTGCGATGAGATTGCATGCATGTAGTTTGAATAACCATCCTTATGGTTATTTCTCTGGAACTGGTTTTCCTGAAACTTTTCCTTTTTTTGTTTCTTTTCTTGTTTCTTGATTACCTAATGCTGTAATATATATTCTGCTCATTGTGTTAAACCAATCAGGCAAGAGTAGTCCAGTCCAAACAACACATAAAACTTACTCTGAGGGTAAACAACTGCACTCTTTCTGTTCTTTGAACCTATGACAGTTTTACATGATAATAAAAATGTCTAGTTTATATAAAACTTGAGTGTGAAGATTATGATTAAGGATGAGCAGAAGTACTGGATTGCTTGATTAACTAAGCAGTGACTACACACTTTTTCAGCAACTCTGGTTCCAGAGGTAAAAATCGGAGGTGGTTAGAGTCTAAAAGTTTAAAATGTTCATGTGAAATGTTATTTACTGTATATTTTAAGACTGTGTGTACTGTATGAAAGGGCTGGCAGGTTATCTCTGTCTGTGCATTGGGAGATACACTGGCTTTTCTTTATCTATCTACTGGCCATATGCCATCGTATGAGACAGAAATGCCCAGTTTAATTAATGTGTTTTACCAGACTCGTTCCAGTGATTGGATTACTCTTTAGGTGTCGAGAGCTTTCACTGAACTGGGAAAATCTGCTTTTAGCTGCAGTGCACCAGTGAGCTTGAATTTTTTACAGGAATCTATAAAGCTTTGCTCATGAACATAGTAAAAAAAAGCTTTATAGATTCCTGTAAAAAATTCAAGCCAGCCCTTTCATACAGTACACAGAGATGGGTATTGTACTGGCCACCAGTAATGTATTTTAAAGCAGAGTGGTATACAGAGTCTAGAGATTTTAGAATAGTTGCGGGGGCATATCTGTATCCCATGCCATGTCACCATAATCCAGAGTAGACAAAAGTGCTAAGATCAGTGTTAGAGGCTCTGGAAGACAGTTTAGTTTTAAGTTTCTTAACATTTAAGACTAATTTATGACTGGAAAAAAGTTGATTGTAAGGCATTGTCCACTCCAGTGCCAATATAGTCATTGGCATATATGGTGTCATTGGCATCTAAATGTACCTTGCAATCAAGAGTTGAGGTGGCAGTGTCATTACGATGAATATTAAATAGTACTGGTCTGAGGATTCAACCATGAAGGACACCCTTAGTCTGATAGTCTGGTAATAGTTCTGATTTACTGTCCCAGGGCCACACATTGCGGTCTATTAGACAGATAATTTCTAAAACAGTTGGTAGGTATCAAAACCAATATTTTGTTGACGTTTTAAAAGTAGGAAATGATCAACTGGATCAAAGGCATTTTTAGAGAGATCAGTAACACAATACATTATTTCTTTCCATTGATTGCACTGAAAAGATTGTCTAAGATGAGAGTAGCAGCAGAGATTGTGTTATGCTTTTCTTTAAATCCAGATCGGTCGTTAGACAAGATTAAGACATTTTTTTCATAGAAATTCAAAATTTGACTGAGATTTCTAAAACTTTGGCTAAGCATTTTGAGATGGGTCTATAGTTATTGAGGTCTGAGACATTGCCTCTTTTGTGAAGTGGAATTACATGTACTGTTTTCCAGATACTGGGGCTTCTACTTGATAAAATAAATACATTTAAAAAGTATGTAATTTGTTCTAAAATAGTTGGGGTTGTAAGCATCAGAAAGAAGGGGTCCAAGCTACCCTATTTTTTTGTGTTGATTCTGTTGAGGGCTTTGGCTACTAAGCAAGTAGAAAGGATGAATTGTAAAGACACTATGGCTTACAGCGGGGAGTGTATCTATTTCATTCTATATTAGAATTATCAAATAAATGTCCAGCAGCTGTGAAGTGAGTATTAAACACATGGCAGAGTTCTCTCTGATCAGTAAGCTGTTGATCATGAATAACAATATGGGTTGGGTTATGCATTGATTTTGTTTTTGAGGAAAATCACTCTCTTTAAGGGAGTTAGAAAATGAATTTGTAAATATCTCAAGGTAATATTTAGCTTTAGCTTAGCTGCCTGAAAGTAAGCCATTGTTCTCTGTCACGATTTATTCTTGCAAGGGCCCATGCTTTCTTTATTGCTTTGAACATGGAAGATATTTCAGAATTGAACCAATGATTTGATCTGTTTTTGATTTTAATGTTTTTATAATGGGCATGTTTGTTTACCACTGCCAGAAAAGTTTTGCAAAAATGGTCCACCACAAAATAAATATCTGGGATTTCAGAAATGTAGTGGATATCACTGAGTGCCTTATAGTTTAAGAATACTTGATCACTAAAATGTTTCAACCACCAATTTCTTCTAACCACCAACTGAGAGCTTGTGTTTTTAGTGCATCCAATAGGGAAGTGGTCATTAAAGCCAGGGTCAAATACACCTATAGAAGTAATTTCATCAGGTCTGTTGGATAAAATGAAATCTATTACAGGTAAGGCTGGGCAATAAAACTATAATGATAATTATCACGATATAACTTTTCCTCGATAGAGCAAAATGTTCAATACATTTTTGTTAAAATACACCACTCACTCTTCCATGTTCTAGTGACAGCCATGACATTTTCTACTGGAGGGAAAGACTACTCTGCTGTCACCAGGCACACTTCAGAGTATTTCAACATGGTTAGAGAGGAACTGGTGTGAGAAAAGAGTCTTTAGCAATGGCAGAAATGTAGATTTATACATTCCCTGTTTGAGTGGAGCGATTGGTTATCTGTTCTCTTGAGACTGAGCATGAGTGAAATTATAAGTGGCGCAACTGTACTGTCCTACAGCTCACCTCTTTCCGTACATCCTGACAAGCTTTAGCAGCATTAAATCATGTCTGCTTCTCTCAACGAAATTGCTGTTACAGCGCTCAGACAGTCATATTTAAGTGTTGGTGCATTCCCACGCAATGAAAGTGAAAGAAAGAAGTGAGTTAATTTAAGTTACAGCCCTGATTTAAATGAAAGTAAACTGATGAAGCTGTGAGGTATTGAAGAGTGGGAGAACACCATCTTTCCAGGCTAGCTGTTATTAGCAGCTGGCTAACTTGAAGCAGCGCTTCGTCACTTGCACAACATGGCGAATTGATGATACTGTAGATCCAATACGACACAAAAGCACCACTTTCAGTTTAAATGTACCTAAAAGGAGGACCCTGTTTGTCTGGTGTTGATGTCTTGCGGTTCACCCCTCAAACTACTACGATAAAATAGAGAAATCCAGTCATCTGTTAGCTGGTGTTTGAATACATTCTGATATAGATGTGGTAGGAGTGACAGTAAGGCGGTGTGATCCATCACTGATGTACTGAGCCAACTAATGTTTGCTGTTTGTAGTAAGTTGACGTTGAGAAACTAAACAGTTTAGCACTGTTGTTGGCCACTTGTTTCTGGCAGCGCTGGCAATAGCAGCAGCTGGGCTAGCTCTCCACTAATGTGCAGTTTTATTTGTGTTTTTTTGAGCAATTTGTACGTTTTGTCTACTGTTTGTCCACAATGTGCAAGTCTAACATTTTGTATGATCGAGAAACATTACTGGACATTGGAAAATAGTGTACGGACTTAACATTCAACCTGCTGTTTCTCGACCCCACGCTGCCTATTGTTCACTCCAGAGCCCTCCGACTGGAAGACGTCGTCGACGGGCATGCGAACATAAACACAAGCGTTGGGGCATCCGTGTTAGGCTAGTGTTGCCGGCGCCAGACCTAGGGGTTATCTGGGCCGACAGCGTGTGGTACACAGGCCGGACAGCACCGTGAACCACTGTGAATCAATGAAGAAAGGAGACAGTGATTAGTGTCTCTTCCAGCCAGCGCCAGTTTATTTCTGAACTTAGTATCAAAAATCTTATTTATCACTTTTAGTCACTTTGAAAAAATACACACTTTACTTCCAGTACAAAAATATATCAGTGCATGAGATGTGAATTATACAGAGACAATAATACTAATATTAAATCTCATTGACAACATTAAGTTTCTAACAAACATGTAATAAAAAAGTGAACCAGTTCTATTTAAAAAAATAAAGTGCATATGTACCCATATACAAAACTTTCTGATACACGGATTTAACAATTCACGTAACAGGGCCGACATATTCAGGGGAGAACATACAATAGAGCCAAAATGGTGTCCATTCACACTGCAACGGTCCCCATGGTGAATATGAGCAGGGCCAAAATGGCGTCTGTTTCACAATACGCTACAGCAGTACAATGCAACCTGACTTCACTGTATTTTTCAGGCATTAACACGTAGTTTTAACAGCTTTAAACTTGCTCATTCATTACATTACAGTTTTAGAACGTATTACTGTGAAAACTTTTTAACATTCAGCTTATAAACTGATTATTTTTAATGTGAAATGCTTTATACTGCTTGTAAACACAGCAAAACCTTAGAAACTCTTCATATAATATGCTCTTTGACACTCATTCCAGCGCTCATACATCAGAACACAGTTTTTAAAGTACCTGTGAATCAATGAAGAAAGGAGACAGTGATTAGTGTCTCTTCCAGCCAGCGCCAGTTTATTTCTGAACTGCGCACGCTCAGAGCTGAAAGTTAGTTTCTCCGATCGATCCACACTGGCGCCAAAAGCGCCACCCACTGGCTGAATAGTGGAACTTTACCATATTTCAAATACAGAAAATAAACAGCAAATTAAAATAAAAAAACAGGTGTGCGTGTGTGTACGTATGTGTGTGTGTGTGTGTGTGTGTGTGGGGGGGGGGGGGGGGGGGGGGGTGTCTGTTCTTATTTAAACTTTGAGGCAATTTCTCAACCCTCTACACTCTCCCCTGCTTTAAGCGATGGCTCCTGACATCTAGAACTTACTAACAAATGTTGTAGTTCTATGGTCTAACCATTCAAGAAAGTCAACTATCCAGTATGCATGCTATCCTGTCATTCTGTCATCGCTTACACAAAGTCTATGTCATAGTTAGTAAGTCCACAGTATGGGTCTTGGAAAGAAAGAACTGAACATGGAATGGTGGGTAAGTCATCACTGGGTAAGGGACACACGGAAACACTGCGTTTACTCCTGTTCCCCAAGGCTGATATGAAGGTAGTCCCAACTGCTCATAAGTGAATACTTCTCTGGGTTTTACATTTCGGGTGGACCTTCTTTTGGGTCAGACTCATCCTGAAGACTGCTCTGAAGTTATGTTATCTGGACTATGGTCCCTTCCTGAAGGTTCCTGAACTTCCTCTGAAACCACTGTATCATCTTGTCTTGGAGCCCGACTTGCCTCGGCTACTGGTACTGAGTCTTGCTGTATGGTCTGGTCATGGTCCATTCTCCTTTCATACAAAGGTAAAGGTCGTGGATTATATAAGAACTCTTCGTCCCCAGTTGAATCATCAATGCACTGTTCCTCAACTCGGTGGTTGCTTTGAGAGTGCTTTTGTTTCGGGGACCTCTTTTGTATCCTGTCAGTCTACTCATCTTGTTCAAATGGCAAGTCATTTACCAACATCAAGAGGTTACGGTGTAACACGTGTACAGTTCGTTCGATTCTTCGTTAACCCTATAGACAGGACTATCTCCAACCCTTTCAATGACACGAATCTCCCAGTATGCACGCAGTTTGCCTGGGTCGCCTTTTTTGTACCCAATCTCCAGGTTGTAGCATGGCACCTTTAATCCTTTTAACCTTTAATCCCGTCATAATTAATAGTCATAATACCTCTTTCCCTTTTTCCAAACTCTTTTTGCTGTTGCCAGCTGCAATCTCGTACACTTCCCGCATCCTTGATGCCCATTTTTGCACATACTCCTGCTTGCTTCGTGCTTCTTCCACAGGCTTCAGATTGATAATTAAATCAATAGGCAATCGTGCAGATCTCCCGTAAAGGAGAAAAAACTGAGAATATCCCTTTGCATCATGTCTTGTACAGTTGTACGCATGCACGATATGGAGTAAATGATCTTTCCATTCAGTCTTTTTCTCTTCCTGTAAAGTACGGAGCATCTGCAAAAGGGTTCGATTCAGTCTTTCCACAGGGTTACCCTGTGGGTGGTAAGGGGTAGTGCGAGAATGGGAAATTCCTGCTAGCTGCTGAAGTTGCTGGAAGAGGCTATTCTCGAATTCCCTGCCCTGGTCGTGATGGAGCTTTTCGGGATACCCAAAGCGAGGGATAAAATCAGAGAATATCTTCTCCGCCGCAGTTTTGCCTGATTTGTTCTTCGTCAGATAGGCTTGTGCAAAGCGGGTGAAGTGATCTACTAGGACTAAGATATATTCGTAGCCTCACTTACTCGGCTCTAAGTAGAGATAGTCTACAGAGACAAGTTTGAACAGCGAACTTGTTGTAATAGAACCCATTGCTGCTCTGTCTGGAATGTTTGGTGGTTTCTGTTTAATACATGAACACTGACGTATGACGTAGTCTTCAATTTCACGTTGCATAAATGGCCAGTAAAATTTTTCTCTTGCCAAATGGATGACTTTATCGGCCCCGACATGCCCGATGTCATCGTGCAGATGCTTCAACACTACTGGCTTTAGCTTACGTGGGAGTACCAGTTGCTTCCGTAAACCCACCTGCCTGTAAAGAATTCCATTGTCCAGTCTCAGTCTGTTCCATTCATGTACTAGTCTGTGCGTCTCTCTTCCCATATGTCACTTGTCTTTGTTATTTGGATTCCAACCTCTCTCCTTTAATCCTACCACTTCACGTATAGCATCATCCTCCATCTGGGCAGCTTTGACATCCTTGGGGGTAATGACAGGCCCACTCACAGAAGGTTCATCTTTGTCTCCTGGTCTTAGCTGCAGTGCAGCCACCCATGGCACATCATTGTTTTGCTGAGCTTTACCTCCCCGCCATATAGCAGACACCATCTCAGAGGGCATTGTTTCAGTGTATTCTTTCAGGTGATCACTGGGTACCGTGACAAGGTATCCGCATCAGTGTTCGTCTTGCCTGGCCTGTATTTGATGTTAAAGTGAAAGTCAGCTAACTCATTCAATTTGGCTGTGCTTAAGACATAAGTAAGGGGGTTGTTATCAGTATACACTGTAAATATGGGTGCATAATACAGGTAATCCTGAAACTTATCGCAGATTGCCCACTTCAGAGTGAGAAATTCAAGCTTCCCTGAATGAAGATGATAATTCTTCTCAGCAGGTGTCAGTGTCCTTGATCTGTATGCAACAACACGTAGCTTGCCCCCTTGCTGCTGATAAAGCACAGCCCCCAAGCCTTCATTGGATGTGTCGGTGTCTAGGACAAATGGTAGTTCAAAATTTGGATATGCCAATATGGGTGGGTTGGTCAACACATCTACAAGGCGAGACATGACGGCACGGTGCTTGGAAGTCCACTGCACTGGTGTCCTGGATGAAAGCTGACCATGGCTGTGGCTCCTGACTTTGTTCTTGCCCCGGACAAGTTTCTGACTGGGCTCATTAGGACATTCCTGAAGCTTGAACAGTGGTCGTGCGATTCTCAAAAAATCTTGAAAGAAGGACCGATAGTAACCTAAAAAACCCAACAAAGCCCTGACCTCACCAACAGTCTTTGGCTCCCTCTCTCTAAGCTGTAACACTGCTTCAAGGTCTTGAGGGTCAATTTGGACACCTTCACTTGACACTACACGCCCTACATATCTCAAATGATGCTTGAATAGTTCACATTTCATTGGACATAACTTCACACCATGGTCTCGCAAGCGACACAGCACTCGTCTGAGGTCTTGGACGTGATCGTGAAATGTCTTTGAAAAACAGAGCACGTCATCCAAGTAAGGGGTACGAATGGCAAATGATTCCACTCATATAATCCCCACGGTGTACTAAAAGCGGTCAGGTGTCTGGAAGCCTCCTCAACAAAGCCCTGATGATAAGAGCTGCCCTGATCGAGTACTGTAACCCCCAAGTTTGTCAAGCAGATCCTGAATGCGTGGAAGTGGGTGGCGGTCTGGAATCGTCTTGCGGTTCAACTCTTGGAAGTCGACACACAAACGTAAGCTCTTGTCCTTTTTCCGGACACATACAACTGGAGATGAATATGGTGAGATAGACCTCCTTATCCAGCCATGGTCAAGCAAATTCTGTACATAATCTTTTACTTCTTTATACAAAGGCTTTGGAATGGAGTTATAGCACTTCTGTACAGGCGTTTCATCTTGAAGACGAATTTTCAGTTGCAAACTTGGGATGCATCCGATGTCTGCATCATCTCTGGCAAATACATCTGATTCGTCATACAACATCTCTCTCACTATCTGTTGTTCATCCTTTCCAATGTGAGACAAGTCGACAGGAGGGTTCCACTTCCCCTAACTGTGGCTTTATGAGAAAGTTGGTCTGCTCCCTTGCATACTTTACTCTGCTCACTTTCCTTCAGCTGTGTGGCACCGATCTGGGCAGCTGGATAGTGAACTGGCTGTACCTCTATAAAATCTTCAAGAGTACCTAGGACAGTTCTTTTAGGAAGGTAGATAGGTTAGATTGGTTAGGTTGTGAACTGGAATTCCAACAAGTTTTGAGAACCCATAAGGGACATTTACTAAAGCGGAAAACAGCTCCAACCCCTCTGGACAATCATTCTCAGGACTAGGCTGGAAGAGCATTGTTCCTTCCTTCTGCTTGGTTCTGAGTCGGCACTTGATTTCAAAAATTTGTCCAGCAGGAACAGATACCCCTTTTTTTCAGCTCTCACACTAAAGGAGGAGACTATGTCATCAGGCTCCCACGTCTGGAGGGCAGAAACCAGTGACTCTGCGACACTCTCACTCACACTCAGAGCCTCTTTCAGTAGAGCAGTAATATCAACTTTGTTTAACTGTTCTTTACTTTCTTTGATAACCTCGGCAATCACATTGCTACCTATAATGGAACAAGTAAAAGAGCTCTGACCAATTAATATTGGTACCTGAATGGCTATACGTCCCTGACTCTCACTACACTACCAAGTTGACTGTGAAGGTCAACTTCCGCCCAACCTTCAAAGGGCACTTCTGTACCATTAACCGCAAATACTTCAAACGAGCGATCATTAAACAGTGTTTTGAGAGGCTGTATTCTGAGTTTCGGCAATGTTTTCTCTACCCATGCCTTCCCCACAATGGTCACTTGAGCTCCTGTATCAAGCAGCATTTGAAGAGGGACATCATTGATAGCACATGACACCATACATCGCTTGCCTTTGAGTTGCGCTACACATTTTGTGGGTGTTACATTCTGCATATTTTGTTGCACAGAGGGAACAGTGTCAATTTCCATTTTCTTTATGGGGCGCTTTTTACTAATCCAGTGACCCGACCCCATTTCCCAACGGCTTGCTCTGCAGGTAGCCAATGGCCCTATGTCCTTCTTGACCACAAATGAAACAGTGAGGACAGCTTGCACTACTCCACTCCCCACAGTTCTGACATCTGCCCCTTACTTCATCTATTGATGCTGGATCATGAGCTGAAAATGAGACCCCAACCCCAGGGGATAAAGGCTCAGTAGGCTTAGTCAGCTGAGCTAGGCTTTGAGTCAGTGACGACACCTGTACTGTCAACTCCCTAATAGCTTCACGGTTAGCTTGTAGCTCAGAGTCAACTTTGGTCAGTTTGGATTGTTCAGTCTGCTCAGCATTGTTATGCTGGGCTACGCTAACAGTCACGGCTCAAGTTTTTGCTGCCATTCCAAGGCGTTTTACCCTTTCTGCTTCCTCACTTGTGAACTTGGTGATCTGTTCTAAAAGACAGTCATCACTAACTTGTAAGTCTGAAAGATAAGGTTTAAGATCATGTCTGACATAGCTATGTTTCTCATTTAACCCCTGGTAGAGTGTGTGAAGGAAGGTACCCTGCACCAGCTTACTGTCATAACAAAAATGTGCACTAGGCTGTCGTGACTCAAAACGAACACGCTGTATTAAACCCATTAATCTGTACAGAAACTGCTGTGGGCTCTCTTTTTCTTGCTGTCAAGCATTGCTTAACTCTAAAAAGTGCTCAGTGCTGCTTTTATCTCGAATGTGGGAATGAAGCAACCGTTTCAATCCATCTACTGTCAAGTCATCTTTATTAGTGAGCATATCCCTGAAGGTACCCGGCTTAGTTATCCTGAGTACTGTACGAATCACCTCAGACTTACTAAACCCCTCTTGTAACCCTTCATCTAGTTATTTACACAGACTACTATAAGAGATTTCAGACCCTGTATC
Organism: Pygocentrus nattereri; assembly: GCF_015220715.1. NCBI lineage: Eukaryota > Metazoa > Chordata > Actinopteri > Characiformes > Serrasalmidae > Pygocentrus > Pygocentrus nattereri. The sequence continues at coordinate 39,822,465 of NC_051213.1, read as the reverse complement.
AGAGATTTGACCACCATGTAGCTTAAATTCTCGCCGTGGAAACAGAGCAGCTACATCTGTGAACCGCACCAAGTACACTGTATATAATAGCAGTGTATATAGCTCCCAGTGCTAATGCTAACACCGCACTGAACGAGCTGTACAGTGGAATCAGCAACCTCCAAGGCACAAACCCAGATGGACTATTTATTGTTGCTGGTGATTTCAATCATGCTAATCTTAAGTCAGTACTCCCCAAATTTCACCAGTATGTGGACTTTGCAAGCCGTGGGGCTAACGTGCTGGATCTTGTTAACGCAAACATCCCCAGCGCGTACAGGGCCGATCCCCACCGCCACTATGGCTACTCAGACCACATCTCTGTGATGCTCATCCCAGCATACAGACCGCATCCTAGCATACAGACCATCAGACGTGCCAAACCAGACCAGAAGTAAGTGAGAACCTGAGAACAGCATACCAGGCAGTGTGCTCAGAGAATGTGCCAGGAGCTAACTCTGCTCTTCAGGACTGTTTTGAGCACAGTGACTGGGAGATGTTTAGAGTAGCATCAACTATCGGTGACTCCATCAACCTGGAGGAGTACATAGAATCAGTGAGTGGCTACATCAGCAAGTGCATTTATGATGTTACTGTCTCCAAACTCGTCACAACTCACCCCAACCAGAAACCATGGATGACTGAAAAGGTTCACATGCTGCTGAGAACCTCGCGACAAGGCTTTCAAGTCAAGGGACAAAGCAAGCCTCAGGGTGGCAAGAGCCAAGCTCTCCCGGGCCATCAAAGAGGCTAAGCGCGCCTACTCAAAGAAAATCCATGATCATTTTCAAAACACTGCTGACACATGGCACATGTGGCAGGGCATTCAGGCCATCACCAACTACAAGTCACCAGGAGTCACAAGGAAAACCACACCTCCTCCAAGTAAACAGGTACTGTGTCTGTCCACTGCTGATGTGTGGAGAACTCTATACAGAGTCAACCCACGAAAAACACCAGGAGCCAACAGCATACCAGGCAGTGTGCTCAGAGAATGTGCCGAACAGCTGGCTAATGTTCTCATGGACATATTAAACATCTCTGAGCACTGCAGTCGTTCCAACATGCTTCAAGTCCAGCATCATCTTTCCTGTGTCAAAGAAATCTCCAGTGTCCTGTCTCAATGGATACCATCCTGTTGCACTTACTCCCATCATCATGAAGTGCTTCGAGAGGCTTGTCATGAGGCACATTAAAGACCAGCTTCCTCCTTCACTGGACACACTGCAATTTGCATAACGCCCCAACCGTTCAACAAATGATGCCATCTCATACCACACTCCACCTGGCTCTCTCCCACCTGGACAATGAAGACACCTATGTCAGAATGCTGTTCATAGACTTCAGTTCAGCATTCAACACCATCATCCTTCAGCATCATGCTCGGCCTGAACGCTTCCCTCTGTAACTCGATCCTGGATTTCCTATCTGAGAGACCTCAGTTAATCAGGTTAGGAAATAACATCTCCAGCAACACCACACTGAGCACCGGTGCCCCTCAGGGCTGTGTGCTCAGTCCCCTGCTGTTTACTCTGCTGACTCCAGACTGTACTGCAAAGTTCAGCTCAAACCACATCATCAAGTTCGCTGATGACACGACTATGATGGGTCTGATCAGCAAGAACGACAAGTCAGCATACAGAGAGGAGGTGCAGCGGCTAACAGATTGGTGCGGATCCAACAAACTCTCTCTGAATGTAGACAAAACTAAGGAGATGGTTGTTGACTTCCAAAGAGTGCGAGATAACCACCCCCTACTGAACATCACTGGCTCTACTGTGGAAATCGTCAGGAGCACCAAGCTCCTCTGTGTCCACATCACAGATAACCTCACCTGGTCCCTCAACACCAACTACATAGCCAAGAGAGCCAAGCAGTGTCTCTACTTCCTGTGGAGACAGACTAAGGCTCATCTCCCCCTCCCATCCTCACCATGTTCTACAGGGGGACTGTGGAGAGCACCCTGAGCAGCTGCATCATCGCTTGGTTTGGGAATTGCACCGCCTCAGACCGTAAGACCCTACAGTGTATAGTGAGGACAGGTGAAAAGATCATCGGGGTTTCTCTACCCTCCATCATCTATACCACACATTGTATCCGGAAAGCCACTAGCATTGTGGACAACCCCATCCATCCCTCACACAGACTTTTTTCAGTGCTGCCGTCTAGCAGAAGGTACCAGAGCATCTGTGCCACCACTGCCAGACTCTACAACAGCTTTGTTCCTCAAGCAATCAGGTTTTTACATTCATAAGGACTGAGCTAACCCCTGCCCCCACTCACCACATACTCCACACACTCATGTCTGTTTAATTTATCATATTTATTGTTTCTAGTTAAATTTTTGCTTGCACACTATGTCTGCATGTTCACACTTTGTACTTTTTGTTCCTTGTTGCACAGTGTTGTTCCTGGAGGAACGTAATTTCACTCCACTGTGTACTTGTACATAGATGGAATGACAATAAAAATCTCTTGACTTGTACATTTCAGATCCTATTTCCTGTGTTCAAAAAACGTACTGGAAATATTACACACATTTGGCAGTTCGGGGTATAAACTGAATTTTTTAAGAGTGAATGTTTCCCTGTAAATCACCCAGCTCTGCAGATTTTCATCTGAACAAAGCAGGCTTCAGATATTTAGGGATCAGTATTACTTGTTTTATGTTGTCTTTATAAACATAACTCTGTACGCTTAGTCAATAAACATGACTTCCATAAATGGAATGTCATTTATCTTGGTGTAGGCAGAATTATCTACATAATGTGCTGCCCAGATTTTTGAATTTGTTCCAGAGCCTGAGTTGGTACGCGAGGTTGAGAGATACCGGCTAGATATAGTCGGGCTCACCTCAAGACACAGCTTGGGCTCTGGGTCTAATCTCCTTGAGATTGGACTTTATTCTTTTCTGGAGTTGCCCATGGTGAGAGGCGGCGGGCTTTCTCATAGCCTCTTGACTCGGCACCTGTATGTTGGGGTTTTCCCCGGTGGACGAGAGGGTAGCTTCCCTACGCCTTCAGGTTGGGGAACGGGTCCTGACTGTTGTCTGTGCTTATGCCCGGTGGTGGACACCCCAGGTGAGAGATGCCATCAAGCTGAAGAAGTAGTCCTACCGGGCATGGTTGGCCTGTAGGACACTAGAGGCAGCTGGCAGGTATCGACAGGTGTGCTGCTGACTTCGATTGAAGACGTCATTGGGCGGTGGAAGGAATACTTTGAGGACCTTCTCAATCCCACCAAAACACGTTCTCCAGTGAGGAGGCAGAGTCTGGGGACGTGGGAATAGGCTTGTCCATTACCGAGGCCGAAGTCGCTAAGGTAGTTAAAAAGCTCCTTGGCGGCAGGGCTCCAGGGGTGGATGAGATCCGTCCAGAGTTCCTCAAGGCTCTGGATGTTGTGGGGCTGTCTTGGCTGACACGCCTTTTCAACATTGCGTGGACATCGTGGGCGGTGCCACTGGATTGGCAGACTGGGGTGGTGGTGCCTCTTTTTATTCTGGGAATGACTGTTGTTGGGCTCGCTGTAGAACAATCCTTTCTGCTAGACGGTACTGATCAGCAGTAGTCAGAGAACTGGACAGGGTTTGTCCTTGGAGGTCCTGGACAGTGGAATCCAAGAGCTCCTGCCAGGTAGTGAGAGGTAGTGTACACTTTGTCAGCCGGACAGGTGAGGTTCCAACCACTCCACAGAAGGCAGCCTTCCGAAGCTCCACTTCGGGTTCACAGGGTTCGGTGCTTGGTCTCTCTGGCCAGGTATCCGGGCTCTGGAGGAAGAAGCCATCGGTTTGGCTTTATGAGGGCTTCCAAGGTCTTTCCTCTAGTTAAATCATCAGCGGGGTTGTTAGCGGAGTCCAGGTGCAATTCTCCATGAGTTCCTGTATCTCCGCTACTCTAGTTCCCACAGAGACCTTATATCGGCAGGACTGGGAGTGCAACCACATTAACACAGTAGTGGAGTCTGACCATAGCTCTGTCCAGGCCACCTTCAAGGTGAGCTCTCTTTCCAGAACATGGGCTAGCTGCGCTGCCCACGAGAGCGGCAGAGAGTTCCAAGGGTGGAATACAATGTAGACGTTTTGGTGCTACTCGTGAGCGAGCAAGGATGAAGGACAGGTGTGTCTGCCCTTCGTGGTCCTCAGTCCTCATGTAGCTCAGGACGCTATGGTCATACAGACCCACTGACGCAACTCAAAGCCAGCAGAGGCCATCAGGTCCCTGAGTCGATCCACCATGAGCTTAGCTTCACCGGGCGTCCGCACACTCTGCAGGCAGTTATCCACGTAAAAGCAGTTATCCACAGTGAACCGCAGGGTTTCGCCAGGCTGACTGTGGGTGGCCACATGATGCGGTAGCACAGCAGGGACTGCAGGTTGTGCCGAACAGGAGGACTTGCCACTCATATGTTCTTGGAGGTTCATCTACTTTCAGGTTACGCCACAGGAACCTTAGCAGGGGACGGTCCTCAGGAAGGAGGTGTACCTGATGGAACACCCTTTTAATGTCTCCACTAACTGCTATGGGATACTCACAGAATCTCACCAGGACTCCCAGCAGAGAAGCACCTAGGGTAGGACCAGACAGAAGATACTGATTCAGGGTCTAGCCTAACCTGAAAGTTGGTGAGAGCAATTGAAGACAAGGGCGATCTTTCCCGTTGTGGCTGACAAGATGATGGGTCCTCTCTGAGGGTGGTCTCCTGGGTAACCTCCCGCACAGCACCTGCCTCAATGAGCTTCTGCATCTCATGTTTATAGGCCTCTGCCCGTGTAGGATCCTTCAGGAGATGCCTCTCTGAGCTACTGATTCTCCTGGAGCGTGCAGTAGTGGCATGTTGGCATGACGCAGCAGTGGGGTAGCGTACCTCAGGATACCGCCTACCTGGATGCGAATAGTCTTGGCCTTGAGCATCGCCACAGCCTGCTGGTCCTGCTTTGAACTTGTCACCTCCCTATCATGCCGCTGAGGTATGGTGTCTAATTGCCAGAGCCTTTCAACGTGCCTGTATATATCATCTGTGGGCGGTGGAGACGAGATGTGCAAACACTGGGTAGGGTGAATTGAATGCCCCATGTCACGGATGGGTTGCAGAAGAGTCAACCCAAGCCGGGTGTGAACTGCTGCTGGTCCACCAGGCAGGCTGAGTCTGACTGATCCTACTGGAGTTATAAGGTGAGGCTGATCAGAGCCGATGAGGAGTGATGGCTTAGCATCCCGTAAGGCAGGTATGGGGAGGCCTCGTAGGTGTCTGAATTTCCTTTGAAGGCATTCGATAGGGTAAGTATGCTGGGCTAGGCTAAGGCGGCCTGCTGTGAAGGCACCCTTAATCTCATAGCTAGTCTGAGGGCTGGTCACTGGCGAGACATGGAATGACACAGTGTGTCCATTAACACCTGAATGTCCTGACGAACTGTACGCAGGGGGAGGGCCTTAGGAGTGCCTCTCATACCGAGGGACTTAGCTGCAGCTGGATAGCTGCATAGACCTCAGAGACCCATCGTCGAGGATTGCGAAGGTGTCCAGGGTCCGACTCCCATAGCGTATGAGCACTGGTACAACCTTCAGCAGGACACAATTCCCAGCATCAGGTCGGTCAAGGTAGAAGGATTCAGAGGTGGAGTTGGTCAAACAGCTCTCTTCCTTGGCTGTCACATCAACGTGACTCTCCCCAGACTCTCCCTAGCCCATGAGGAGATGCATTCCCTGATAAAGTTTGCAGGGTTTCTTCAGGGTGCACTGGGATGCCAGATGAGCTCGTGCGCAGCGCCAGCAGCGTTTATTAGCTTGGATCGATTCTTTATCTATCAGTTAATACTTTTTTTGTCAAGCTTGGGGTTGCACATGTTGCACATCAAGGTTTTCCTCAGGTTCAGGCCATGCTGGAGGATCAGGCCAATCCTCTTCCCCCTTCTTTGGTTCTACTTTTCCAGTGAAGCTCTCTGGAACTACAGTATGAACTTGTGGGGGCTTGTAGCTACTATAAGCTGGGACTGGATTGTTACATTGACTCAGTTCTACTCTGAGTGAGCGGGCCACAGCAATCAGCTCTTTAATTTCACTTCGTGCCTTATTGAGTTCCTTTATGCTGGCCTGAAGGGCCTATTGTGACTGGAGAAGCCTAGTATTCTCCTCCTGGATAGCCCTGATCTCCTCAAAGGCACGAAGGTCCCTATTCTCAAGGTACGGAGGGGCAGGCTCAGATAGATCTTTACCTTCCAGATCTCTCTGGGGAGGTGGGCTTGAGGCAAGCTGAGGGATCTCATGTCGCGCCGCCCCATAACGGCTACTATGGTGAGGCTGTGCTATGTGGAAGGGTGTAACTGACTCTAGATCCTCCCATGCTGGCAACACCCCTCTCTCAGTGGTCAGAGTAGGTGGGCCCCTCTCTATCTGGTTTCTTTCACTGTATCCCCCATAGTCCACTTTGAAGTCTTGTAATCGGGTAGGTCGGCGTGTTTGCCATTTAGGCCTCACAGCAGGGTACATCTCCTCATCACATTCCATCTTGAATACTGCATCCGGTTCGAAGGACCAATTTGTTGGGGAGGAGCTAAGTAGGTAGTTTAGGGGTTTAGGGGTTTGCAGTAAACAAGATGGTGCATCGGTCAGGACACAGGAGGAAGACGAGGAGACGTAAATTCTTCTACTAACTGTATTGTGATCCACAGTACTTGTCAGTACAGTTTGACATTCAGCATTGTCCACAGTCTGAAATAACAAATGAACATCATACTCTAACAGAAATATTCAGAACGGCTGAATCAGAGCATGAGCACTTAAAAGGAATAGACGCTTTAAACAGTATAACATTCAGTTCTACCAGGAATAATTTAGGTAGCAAATATGACATTATTTCTCTCTAGTAAATAAGCACACTAGCATATGAGCATTCCTGAGGGTCTGGTGACCCGTCTGGCCGACTCGGGAATTACATTGTCATGTCCTTGTGCGACGGCCATTTTCCGCACAGAACAGCAACATTCCTGCAGCATGACCAGCTCGTAATAACTCACAGAAAGGACGAGCACAGCCCTCAAAGAAATCAACACTATTCCCCAGTAGTCAGTAATAACAAGAACTTCATCGCGATGTTGCTCTTTTCTCCTCTTTTCTCCTCTAGGCACCCACTATTGAAACACTGGAGCCTTTGCTACATTCACACTACTTGCAATATGAGGAGTGCTCAATAGTTGGCTGCAAAAATGGGTGAGACTCTTTGCTATAAGTAACCTTTCAGGCAGTGACACGAAGTACCAGATATAGGTAGTATATGCTCCTCTTTTGCCTGCTTGGCCGAAGTGCACTGTGCGTGTTTTAAACATTTGAACTTTATATGGCCCATGTATCTGCCATGGCAGACTCCAAAAATATGCATCCCATTAAGAATAATGTTTCAAAGTGGTGAATTTTACATGTTCCTGGGTGAAAGCAGCTTAAGCTTTCAGTCATTCAGATTCAGAATACTTTATTGATCCCAGAGGGAAATTGCAGTTATTACAGTTACGACAGTTTATGTAAAAGAATAAACACTTTAATAATTTAAAACAAAAGAGAGAAATTTGCAATATGTACACATTTGAATTCTTACGAATACAGTAAAGTGGCAGTGACTTAATGAATATAAAACATACTGCATAAAGCAGTTCAAATTGTTGCACGTCTGAGTTAATGCACACAATGTAAAAAAAAGTAATTACATTATTATTCTTACACATATGATCAGTACAATTTGGTATTGAGTATTGCACAGATGAACCAGAGTTTGATGGCCACTGGTTAGAATAAATTTCTGTGGTGCTCTGTGGTGCATTTTGATAGAATGAGTCTTGCAGTGCATGTGCTCCTATGCCCCATCACTGTGTTGTAAAGTGGGTGGGAGCCATTGTCCATAATGGCCTGCAGCTTAGACAGCATCCTCCTCTCCGTTACTGCCATCAGCAAGTCCAGGTCCACACCCACAACATCACTGGCCTTGCGGATCAGTTTGTTGAGTCTGTTGGCATCTGCCACCCTCAGCCTGCTTCCCCAGCTTGCAACAGCATAGAGGATAACACTTGCCACCACAGACTCATAGAAGATCCTGAGCATAGTCCGGCAGATGTTGAAGGACCTCAGGCACCTCAGAAAATAGAGACGACTTGACCCTTCCTGTAGGGCGTCAGTGTTCTTAGCCCAGTCCAGTTTATTGTCAGTATACACTCCCAGATATTTGTAGTCCTCCACAGTGTCAACACTGACCCCCCAAATGACACGGGTCATCGGTGCCTTGTCCCTCGTCAGGTACACCACCAGTTCCTTTATCGGTCACATTGAGCAGCAGATGGTTCCGCTCGCACCATGCAACAACGTCCTTCACCATTGCCCTGTACTCGTTCTCATCACCCCTGCTGATACATCCAGCTATTGCAGAGTCATCAGAAAATTTCTGAAGGTGGCGAGTCTCTGTGCTGTAGCTGAAGTACATGGTGTAGAGGGGGAAGAGGAAGGGAGAGATGACAGTTCCCTGCAGGACTCCAGTGTTGCTTACCACTCTGTTCAACACACAGTACTGCAGGTGTACATACTGTGGTCTGCCAGTCAAGTAGTCAACAATCCAGGACACAAGAGGGGCATCTACTTGCATCAGTGTCAGCTTATCACCCAGAAGAGCAGGCCAAGTTATGTTAAATGCACTGGAGAAGTAAAAAAAACATGACCCTCACAGTGCTGGCTGTCCAGATGAGCGTAGACTCCGTTGAGCAGGTAGATGATGGTGTCCTCAACTTCCAGGCGGGGCTGATAGACAAACTGGAGGGGATCCAGAGTTGATTCAAGATGAGCCTCTTCATGGTCTTCATGATGTGGGACGTCAGTGCCACCGGCCTGTAGTCCTTGATGTCATTTGGTCGCAATGTCTTTGCAACAGGAACAGTGCAGGACATCTTCCACATCATAGGGACCACATCTCTGGAGACTCGGGCTCATGCTGAAGACATGGTGCAGTACTCCACAAAGCTGGGGGGGGGGGGACCACATCAGGGCCTGCAGCCTTGTTTGTGTGGAGTGTCTTCAGTTGTCTTCTCACCTGGTCAGAAGAGGCATACTGTAGAGGTGACTGGTGCGGGAGGGGTGGGACGGGGGAGGACAGAGCTTGCAGTGTCAAATCGGTTAAAGAACAAATTTAGCTTGTTGGCCACATCCACACTGCCCTCTACTCCTCTGTTGTTGCTGGACCTGAAGCTGGTGATGGTCCTCATTCCACTCCAAACCTCCCTCATGTTGTTCTGCTGGAGTTTCCATTCCAGCTTCCTCCTGTATTTGTTCTTAGCCTCCCTGATAGTTGTCTTCAGTTCCCTCTGGATCATTCTCACCTCCTCCCTGTCTCCAGCTCTGAAAGCGCTCTTCTTTTTGTTAAGTAGAGCTTTAATGCCCTTTGTTACCCACTCCTCGTTGTTTGGATAACATTTAACAGTTTTGGTTGGAACAGTTGAATCCACACAGAAGGACTGTAGTCCGTAGTAGTGCCGGCCAATCAGTAGCCTCAAATGTCTCCAAAAAGCATATTTTTAACGACACTCCCGGTACTCCCTCTGACCCCTGGCTAGTGCTGTAAGCTCATCCATTTTATTAGCTAACAATCACATGTTGCCCATGATGAGAGAGGGGAGATGCGGTTTATATCCCCTTTTCTCCATAAGTCTCCATTGTCACACCCTCACTTTTCCCATGCGCTGTTCTCTTCCTCCATACATTTAATTTCTGGCAAAGTACTTATTTTTCCTGCAGTTCTTATTTTCTGCAGTTAACTGGATATCCATTCATTAACTCTTGCCAGTGCTAGAATATCAAAATTAAAATGCACATCACTGGTTTTTCACATTCCTAGTGTATGTATTGCAAATACCGTTACAAGTTAGAGTAAGATGTCTATCCATCTAATGGCTAACATGTTGAATTCTCTTTATATTGCCACATATTTGAAATATTTATCCTAGGAATTTAGCAACTGTCTAGGTCTAGCATAAGTCAGTTTAGAGTCAAAAGGTTTTCATTTCTTTTCTTGTGACAGGGCAAAACTGTTTAGCTTTAAGAAATTCTCCAATGTTATTATTAGAGTCTGTTGAAACTAAACTTTAGTTAAGTGGTTTAGGGAAAACAGATGGTTAAGGCAGTTTATTTAAATGGTAGTATTGTCGCAGTAGCAGGTTTTAATGTGAGAGGTCCTTTTCATATGAGATAATGTGTTCAAAAATGTTTTCATAAATGATTGAGTAACAAATCACTAGCACACCAAAGCACCTCAGCACAATTAAACAAGTTTTCTGATGATGTTGTATAGAGATGTGCTGATACCAATATTGGGTTAGGTGCATCTCTGTACATCATTGTCAGAAAACTTGTTTAATAGTGCTAAGATGCTGGTCATTGTTACCTGCTATTGTACTCATTTTCTCACACTTGACCTAATAAAATACATGTGATACTAACATCTGATAACACCTGATACCATGTGATGGAAGCTTTGCGTGTGCTGCTCTGCTAATTAACATATGGATTAAGCTGGTAGTGAGCAAAGGTCTGCTCACACAGAGAAGTGTATGAAGAGACTGGACAGTCACTGGTCCCTTTGAACATTTCACCTTGACATATTCCAGCCAGGAGCCCACTGTTTTTAAGCACACACAATCACAACCACTTTCCCAACACGAGTGGGGACATTTTTGCTAGCAGAGGCAAAAAAGTCGACATTTGCTACCAAAGTCTGTATATACCAGCTTGACTGTGTTTGACTAAATAGAATTACAAGGTATAAACATCATGATTTTTTAAAAATTGTATTTGTAAAATAGGCTGTAAAGAGACAGTGTTGTCTTACCTTATATATTTCATTGCGCTGTGTGGTTAGCTGAGCAGCTGTAGCTCAGTTTCTCAGTGGACACAGATTTATTTTGAATGAATTGAGTCAAGTCAAAGTGTATCTGTATAGCACTTTTTACAGCAGATGTTGTCACAAAGCAGCTTTGCAGAAACATCTGGTTCCAAGCCCCCACAAGCAAGCCAGTGTAGACAGTGGCAAGGAAAAACTCCGTAAGAGCAGGAAGAAGAAACTCGAGAGGAACCAAGACTCAGAAGAGGAGGCCATCCTCCTCTGGTTGATACCAGATAGCATTAGTATAAAATTAGCGTTAGTATAAAATATTAAAATACAGAAACAGGGAAAAATGAGTGAAGCAGTGGTTATAATAAACAGTTCTAGTCTGTGCAGCAACAGTATCATGAGTTCATACAGGTGAGGTTTGCACAACGTTGTACAGCAAGAAGCCCCATGGTGGTCAAACCAGTCTAGAAAGCTGGTGAGCAGTGGGCACCTGATCAAGGCAGAAGAAGCAACAGCATTAGACTACACAGGATGGCCAGTTGTTCAACTTGGCAAAGACAAGGAAAACACACAGAGTTAAGTATGTAAAGACTGATCACAAGAGGTTCATTGGAAATTGTCCATAGACAGCTTTCTGTAGGACCTGTGTTTCACTTAGCATGTTAATTGGACCAAGTGTGTGAGCATATAAATCATAGGCATTGTTCACATGATGGCCTATTCAAATATACAGTGTGAATTACCAAAGAACAGTATTTCTAAAGTCGCAGTGTATGTCTGTCTTTAGAAGACATTTAACTACAGCTCAAGCAGCCAGTCAAAAGACTTGAAATGCATGGCATTTCATTTCTATGCACTGATGTATTAGATTTAGCTAGCAGAATGTAGTCCTCTGAACAAATTGACTGGATGGATGTGTTTAGATAAGGCATTTGTGAGGTCAGACACTGATGTTAGCCAAGAAGGCCTGGTTCACAGTCTCCACTCTAATTCATCCCAAAGGTGTTCTGACAGGTTGAGGTCAGGACTCTGTGCAGGCCAGTCAAATTCTTCCATACCAAACTTGCTCATCAATGTTTTTATGGAACTTGCTGTGTGCACTAGTGCAACAATGTGCAAAACATGGATAAACTCAATTTTTAAATTTCAATTATTGTTCAGAATTGTTTGACTACACCAAATAATGATATCAGTTATATAAATCAAATCACATTACGGACACTGATAATGATGGCGACTGCTGCATGGCCATAGGGCACTTTTCACTACTTCCCAATAACTTTTTCCACTGTGACAAAGCTTTTTTGTAGGATGAAGTTGCATCCCTATCATGAATGGCATCCTGCAGAACTTCTGTTTGATGTATTAACAGGAGTGTTGCGATGTACTTTAGATAGGTCAGATGAAATGTGTAGTAGTATGCTAAAAGATAGAGCACACCTGCGTTGATGTTGATGTTTTCTTTTGGAAACGTTGTCACAGACATACACCCAATGGCCAGCATGCAGTTACTATCACAAATGATCAGAACTGGACTGAAGACAGGTCTTCTCTGAAGGTAGGTGTTTGGGTTTTCTGTGGGCTGTAACAAAGAAAATAATCGATATGAGTGTGGAATGATGCTGTCTGAAACATTCATTTAAATCAAAGTTTGAGTCTGAATTTGGTTTCAAATAATTATGAAGTTTATAATACAATTTGCAATCAAACTGTATTCAAGCAGAAATCTGAAACTTGGTGATGAAATTAAAAATTGAAATGGAATGGTGAATTCACCATTACACAAGATAGAGAACATAACAGACTAGGGTTCAATTCACTACTCATGCAACACAACCTTTATTATGGAAAAAGCACACCACGAGCAAAAATGTATTCCAAAAGGCATTCCCTAGCTCAATCGTGTCTTAAAATTCATAAGTAATGTCTAAGGCCTCATATGTGAAATTTATTCACATATGAGGCCTTAGACATTACTTATACACTTCTTACCTCAAGAACATCAAGAGCACCATTGCCTCACTTGGTCCCAACTTCTTGGGTAGGGCCACAAGTGATGGGAACATCTCAGGCAGAGCCTTCATCATGGCTATAGAGCGTGTCACTGTTCCAGACATAAGTAGATTAATTATTTAATATATTTTTTGCATTGACCATTTGTTTTCTTTGTTTGTGTTTAAATCAGTGTGATATTTTGCACAAAATGTTGGATCAAACTCAATGGGAGTGCAGGGTTGTGTGTAGTCTGTGTTAATGAATTTACACCTTAATATTCACACATTTTGTTTTAAAAGTCAAGCTCAAGTCTAGGCTAGAGGACCTCCAATATATTCTGTTTTGGATCCATTTCCAGCACCCAACATGAAGCTCTGCAACTCCTGATGACTAAGCTTAAGTGTATAAGCAGCTGTAAAAACAACAAAAAAAGTTAAAAAGTTTCTAACCTTTGTCCTGTGTTGTTGGTGATCTCAGAACCTTTTTAAAAACCCCATAGGACTGAGCTTTGCCGTAAAAGCTCTCCCAGCGGGTCTTCAGGTCAGAAATAAAGTCAGGGTTAAATCTGTTAGGGATACGACGAAGTTCATCCATAACCTGGTCCAAAAAAAAAGGAGAACACACAAACACACACAAAATGATTTAACACAACATGTTCAAGTTCTAGTTAGGGGCATACATGAAATAAATACATTTGCTTACATGATCTACTTCTTTGAAACAGGGGTATGCTTGCAGTATGTTAGCTGGCCTGTCTTGGTCTCTCAAAGTGTCAGAGTTGATGAAGGCTCTACGAGCATCATACTCAAGGTCAAGCAGCTGAGCAACTGCCTCCTTGTTAGGTTTCGGTCTTTTTAACATCTCTTGCAGGGTACAGTAATGTCTTGCTTGACTTTGCTGATTATCAGGGTCAAAATGGACTCCTAGATCTTCAGCAGCTTCTCCTCTCTGGTCAACAATTTCTGCTTTTTAAAAGCAAATGAGTCAGTTTTTTGTTCAGATATAATCTATAATGAACCATCATAATATATCACACTTACCAGCAGGTGAATCCCTGCCATCCAAAGATGATGCGCTGCTTCTTGTTCGTCTAAGATTACAATTGATGCAGTGCTTCCTGGTGACCCTGAGATGGATGTGCTTAAATCACCATCAGAACACTCAAAATCCAGCCGTCTTCGTTTCCTCTGTCTTTGTGGTGTAGGTCCCTGTCGCTTTTTTGGTGTCTTTATGTTGTAGAGTCTTTTCATTAATTGCTTGAAAAGCAGTTCCTGTATGTGAAAGACATGGAAGTAATGCACTCATTTAATTTCACCATTTACAACTAAACATTTAGACTGCACATTTTGTTTTACTATGAGAGGAATTTTTTTATACTCCGTATTCTAGAACCTAACTAGTACAAATTGTGTTAAAAAATACTCTACTATGAATAAATAATTTATGCAGCATGATGGCAGGTTCCATGACAACAGAATTAAATTACACTGAAATGCCTAACACAATTTTTACTGTGTTGCCCAGCACTACATCAAAATATGAAAGACTTTACCTACTGGAAAGTACACAGACATTTAACCTTTATACTATAGTTCTATAAATATTATTTATAGTTCAGTTTTTATGATCGATCATGGATGGTGTACTGTGTTTTCCATCACTGAAACTCAAAACTGGCTTTTATTAATGAAAAGTTGGTTTACAAATGGAACAAACACTTACCCAAGTGTGTTTGCAGTTCACAGAGTGTGGATCTGGATAATACTTCACAAGCCGCTTTGCCATAGCATGGACATCATTTTTGGATGGATACATGAATTCAGTAGTAGTTGCTGTGACAATGGACACCATGTTGGTCAGTGTGTTCCTCACTAATCGGCAGCGAAATTCTTTTGAAAGAGAGCATCCACCTTCTTGGCCAACACGCTGAATTTCAAAATACTGCTTTCTAAAATGTTCCAGCTTACTGTCAGTATACAAAACATATTCAGGGTTGGGTAGATGCAGGGTTCTTGGAGGGTCCAACGTCTCCTGCACATCAGGTTGGGGAGGTGTCGGATTCCTGGGCCGAGGAGTTTCTGAAACACAGGGGTTGACTCGTACAGTGGCCAGCCCTCTGCCATTTGCACCATTCTCTTGATTAGGGGATGCTGCCTGCTGCACCTGCTAAGGAACATTAAGCTAATATTACAATTTATAAACTGAAACATTAGCAGCATTACCTTAGCTGGTAATCACAAGTTTAACACGCATTTTTAACTACAAAGGTTTTCAGCTACAAAAGCTATAAACTCCACATCATACAATGATGAGTCAATTAAAAGCAGATTGTTTATTATAATTATTATGATATTGTTTATAATTATTTGTTAAAACGGACTGAATGCTGATGGTGAAAGTGCAGTGTAAGCTGACTTAAATTACTGTGTACCTCATGTTCTCTGTGAAACAGGTTCCATATGGCTTTTCTCCTGAGAAAATGTTCAGGTCCAGGAAAAAGATCATGGATGTCTTCATGGGACAGGGTTGGTAACAAGGCTTCACTGATGTTTGCAGCTAAAAAAACAACATAAAAACAAAATAAAACTATTAAAAGATGTTTAACGTCTCATTACCTTAACTCCCCCAAACATTATTTGTAAATTTGTAGAACTTGCACCCTTACACAAAGCATGTTTCGACAGAAAAAAAAAGGAAAAAATAAATTTAACGCCTTGTTTATACGCTTGATGTTAGCATCTTATCTTTGAGTGGGCTTACATTGTACAGGGGTCATGTATAAGCCTAACTCCCATGTTTTCTCTTTTCTGGTCTTAATATAATTATTTTTGATAATACATTATAAAAATCATACTATATACATACATCAATATTTCATTCATATTAATTGTGAGACAGAAAAGCAATTATACAAAAATAAGTTTACTGTAAACATTAGCATGTAAACTAATTTCAGTAAAATATACACACCTGCACTTTGAATATGAAAAAAGCACCACAGTCACTGCAGTCATTTACCACCACACAATTAACATGAATGGGCAGCAGCACATGCAAGTTTAACTTAAATAATACTTTACCTTGTAATGTAGCTGTTAATATTGCATCCAGTTTTTCCATAACTGACATCTGAGGGAGATGTTTCCAGATATGTAGCTAACGTTTCCAAGGGTGTCCTTGCAAAAGTCAGATATCTTACTTTTAGCTAGGGTTAGCTAGCTAGCTCACAAAGGTAGCAGAGCTTACAAGAATGTTTGATATTAGTGAGCTAGGTTAACTAACTAGTTAGTATAATCATATAGTTTTATGATTACCCCATAAAAGCTAATAGAATTAACTTGGTAATGTTCGCATATACTGAACCTCTGAGCTGTAGAAAGCACTATTCTCCAATCAGGTCTGTTAACGGACGTTCCCGCTTTCTCGGGGGAAGAAGGGCCCTACTCGATCCGTAGTACTACGTCCGTAGTGTCTACATCTGCTGTTAACATAATGGGCTATAAAATGTATTTAAATTTACTAACAAACTTTGGAATATGAGATAGTTACAGTAGTCTTGCAACCTAAACCCCTTATTTAGGTGTTGTATCCATTTAAAGCATTACCCACTTTAAATGATTTACAACGTACCACCCTTTCCTACTGATGTAACCTTCCGCCACTACAACAATCCTTCTCGCGGTCTGCTATGGGATCGAGGGCTGTGTTATGAGGGGTGTCTTTACACAGTAACATGATTTGGTGCTGCTTCATCTGCTGCCTTTTTGTGGCAGTGACATTAAAAAAACATTGCTGAACCACATAAATACCGTACACAGCCGTAGTCCGAATTTCCATGTTATCTGCGGCATTGATGGCTGCACTCAGAAATACATAGTGTACAACTCTTTTTACTACCGCGTCAAACGGAGCCATGCCTCGCATCTTCTCAGTCGCAAATGTATGAGGCCAAGTGGAGACCGAATGGCAGATTAAGCCACAGAGGACAATGCAGGGCTGTGTACATCTAGAAATGTTAGAATGCACCCGAGAGAAAGATATTTCAAGGATTTTGATGTACCTTACATTCAGTCAGCACTTGAGGCATGCGAGCCCACTACAACAGGATGAAGCACTACTTGAATCTTCACAAGTTAGAAACAAAGTTTGTTATGCAGCAGAGTACTTAGTGCAGCTTATTTGTTTATTCTGTCTAAGTTAATAACCCCTTCGCCTGTAAGTTTCTGCTGTCTGTACCGCTCTGCCCTTTTTACTAATAAGTCGATTCCTAATGAGTCGATTATTCAATGAGTCGGTGTCGACTCGACCAAGGACTGAACTTTGACGTGCTTGGAATCTACTCATTGTTCTTTCAGATTACTTCACTCAAGCGTTTATTTGACAGTGCGTGTGATGCACGCAACAGAGTTTAATCACTGCTGTGTCATTTAATATTTGTTTCGTTGTTAAAGTAAAGTGGAATTAACTGCCTTATTCAGCATATATTCAAATCCCACCTGTGTACTCGTGAAATAGTTAAGATGTTGATATCAAATGTGATATTCATTAAATATATTAAAGATGAGACGCTTGGTTTTATCTCTAGCTGAGAGAAAGTGCTATATGTGAAGAGCCTGATGTGAATCTACTGAGGAAACATGCTACTGCCTTTGTGCTTTCTGCTAGAGAGAAACACCGCTTATCACAGGTAAGAGACAATAGTGAAAGAAGAAACTAACTTGCCTAAAATTGGCAGAAGTTAATGTGTGTTGAATATACTCTACATACACACTGTAACTGGCTCTTGTCAGTCAGGTACTGTTAATGTGCTACATGCAATAATAAGTGTGAAAAGATGTGTATTTAAGATATTACATAAATTTATTAAGGGTTGCTATTAAATTAAATGCTACCAACCATA
Source organism: Pygocentrus nattereri (assembly GCF_015220715.1). Taxonomy (NCBI): domain Eukaryota; kingdom Metazoa; phylum Chordata; class Actinopteri; order Characiformes; family Serrasalmidae; genus Pygocentrus; species Pygocentrus nattereri. Next base: position 39,804,674 of record NC_051213.1, on the reverse strand, counting down.
CTATTTTTATGAACCAACTAAATTACATTGTGTATATAATGTCAAGCATTACTTATGCATAATTAAGCAATCATACAGTTAAATTGTGGGCTGACTGATACATCCATCCATGTATTTCCAAGTTGCTACTCGGTCATGGTCGCGGGGGGGTGCTGGAGCCTATCCGAGCAGTCATTGGGCGGAAGGCAGGATACACCCTGGACAGGTCGCCAGGCTGACTGATACAGATACTGCACAATTTGAATAATGTCAGATGCTGTAAGGTGGCAGTGTATTACATGACCTTTTTGCTTCTCCCCTAGGGTAGAGTCGATGATATTGTAGCTGGAGTGCAGCACTACCAAGCTTCTCTGTTGGACAGTTTGAAGAATCAGATGGCATGAGTATTTCAGAGACATTCAGAAGTTACAGATCAGCTGCTTAGTGAGTCAATGGACATTTTTGATCATTTTGAAGACCCATCTGCCAGAGTTTCCACTACAGATATGCAAGACTCAATGATCAAGCTGTTTGGGGTAGTTGAAGCACAAAAAATTAAGATTGCCCAGTCTGCGTGCTATAAAGGACAAGGACCCTCTCATGTTCTTGCTATTAGATCTGAGTACATTTACTACATACCTTTGATCAAAATTTTGGAGCGGTTACTTTCACATCCTGTGGTTCTATCCATGTTTGACAAAGGTGTGGGGGGGTTGGATTTTTAAAGGACATCAGTGATGGTGATATTTTGAAATAACATCCATTGTTCTTTGTTAGACCCAATACCCTACAGCTGGTACTGTATACTGACGAAACAGAACTGTTTAATCCCCTGGGGTCACATGCCTCAAAAGAACTGAGAGAACTGTACATGGAACATTAGTCTCTTTTTGCGGTGACACCTTGGCTCAGCATGAAGTTACAGGGTTTAAAGAGGGAGTTGGATTTTCGTTCTGTAAATGCAGACACTGTGAGTGCAGATTTGAAGACATGCAGATTTACTTTGATGAGGACAGCTTTGTTCAACAGACATTAGGTAGGCACATCAGACAGTGTAATGAAAATGGAGAGGGCCTCTACTGATTTTAAGAAACAGTTTGAAAACCATGTACGGAATTAACAGGAAAAGTAAATCAGACTTTCCATCATTTGATCTAATTAAGCAAACTCCACAAGATATCGTGCATGTAATACTTGAGGAAGTAGCAACACTAGAAATAAAAAGTGTGTTGAAACATTTGGTACTGTCAGGACAGCTTGACCTAGACAAATTCAATAATACTGTACTAGGATACGTGTATTCACTTGATGCCCGAGACAAGCCATGTCCTGTTATGACACTGTCATCAAATGACAACAAATTGAAACAATCTTCTGGTCAAATGCTTGTTCTCCTCAAGATTTTACCATTTGTATTGGACAGCTGTGAAAGAAATGCATACATTCAATCCCTTACTGAATTAAAATAGATAGTACAAATCATGTTTGCACAAGTAATTTCTCTTGCAACCATATCAAACCTCAAATCACTTATCAAGCAGCACTTAGTTAACATGAAGCAGTTGTTTCCTGAGAACAATATAACACCAAAGCAGCATTATCTGGTGCACATTCCAGCACAGATTAAAGCTTTAGGTCCAATGGGAAGACACATGTGCATGAGATTTGAATCTAAACACTGCTTTTTCAAACAATGGTCATTGAAATTAAATTTCAAGAATGCATGCAAGTCTTTGGTAAAGCACAACGATGTATGAATGCTGTCAAAATGTCAGCAGCATGGAACACCCCATTTTTTTCAATTATTATTAATGAAGTCGAAGGTTCCCCTATATTTGGACTTCTAAAAGACATATTCATTGCAGAGTATTCATTGTATTGCTTTGAATGTCAAGTGTATGACACTGTAGCTTTCAATCGTGATTTTCTTTGCTATGAAATTGAAGTACCAAATCTTGCTCAAGCTACTGATCTGATCATAATCTTATTATGCCATTAGCTTTAAGAACCACACTTACATTCCTCTGAAATATTATCTCAGTGATGTGATTAGCATACACAGATGCTCTACTGAATGCTAGTACACAGGACATTTAAGGTTTTGTTGTTATGAGAAAAAAAATGGGTAGAGGGAACAGGCAGTGTTTGAAATAGAGTATCTATTCTGTTCTGTTGCATTCTTTGTTTCATCCATTTTTTTATTACATCAAGAATGCCTGTAAACTATGTGCTTTTGTATAAAGGCATACAATGTATGGTTTACTCTATAAATATGATGGTGTGTTTTTAGTATGGCAGTTTATTGAGTTGTAACCCCTGTATTGTGATACGTTTTGTATCGCCGAGTTCTTGCCAGTACACAACCTTAATACAATGACTGGCTAATTTACATGAAATTGAATTTCTGCACTCATTGTTCATATTTTCAGCTTTTTCTTTTCATACTTTATTATCCTCCTGTCAGTGTCACTAGAGTGCTGAGAATGAACGGCCACCCAAATAATATCTGCTCTTGGTGGACCTTTGGGTTTCTGAAAGGAGGCAGTGAGTGTAGGAGGTGTTTTTTAATTAAGTGGCCAGTCAATGTTTGTAATCAACTTCTAAATTTAAAAATGTTCTGAAGATAAGACATCTGTTTATACAGAATGTTTTTACACTGTTGTACTAATGTTTTCACTGTCTGTTATAGAAACAATGCACTCTGCCACAACTGCAAACAAAATAATCCCAATAAAATACTTTTCAGTCACAAAGTGTCATCAGTTTTATTGGAAAATATATTAAATGTATTTGTCATGTATTTCTAGTCTTGTATAAGTTTTAAGAATATTGTATTCTTAAATTAAGTAAGGTTGTCTTGAATTTCTTCTTTTATAGCAGAGAGCCTCACAAACTTTCAGTAATATAAAACAAATTTCTTATTTCATTTTAGGAAGTCCTTATAATTAGAAACAAAATCTTAAGATATTAGACAAGGTCTCTAAAACCTAGAATATTTATCTTACACATACAAGTCAGATATTCTTAGATGAAAAAAAAAAAACAAGACCTATTTTTGATTTTCAAGATTTTCTTGCTTGTTAAGATTTCATTTTTTGCAGTGCTCAAGGTGATTTATAGACAGGAGTGCAAGGAGCTGAAGAAAGCGGAAGTGTACGAAAAAGAGAAGTGCTTGTCTTTTGCTGGCAAGCTATATGCTCTGCCACCAAGTGTCCTGGCTTGTGGCAGTAAAAAAACAAACAGACAAAAATAAAAAACAAACACGAGCCTCACTAGTACCGTTTCCCCTTGGGACCGCCTTAACTAGTATTCCAGCTGCTTGCATGAGTGCTTGACCATTAAATATCTTGTCTTTGTAGTGTATTCAATTGAATACAGGTTGAAAAGGATTTGCAAATCATCATATTCTGTTTTTATTTATGTTTTACACAACGTCATTGGAATTGGGGTTGTATTTTAAGGAATGTTTCACTGAAATGCCATATCACTTAGCGCCATGTCAGTGTCTTTCATGCTATTGTTTCTGATCCAATAGGGCAGTGGTCACTAAAACCAAGATTGAAAACACAGAGGCAGTAATTGTCACTTAGATGAGATTAGGTCGATCAAGGTGAACTTAAAATGCATTAGTCAACCAGTAGGGATTAAAATCGGCAAGGATCTCTATTTATGTAGCATTCAGTTTAGCTTTATTGTCATTTGCAAAAAAAGGAGCAGGTGGAGGCCTGTAGATCCCCACTATGACATTTAAATTATTCTGTCTTAGGCACTCTTTCAGGTCTAGGAATTTGAATTCCTAGCCTTGAACACTTGCATAAGACAGAATAATTTATCTCTCAGAGACGGAAGTATTTTTTAGTGACTGCATTTTAGAATTTTAGCTTGTATATTATCTCTTGAGTAGCAACTCTTTCTGTCTATTGTTGATAAATTATAAAAGTTACATCAACTTTTTTATGACTTCCAAGGTCTAAGACATAGCAAAGATGGCTCAATGGGAATAAGGTTGTCTGAGTAATAGTTATAATAGTTGAAATGTTTTGTTTGAATAGCATTTTTTGTAGTTGTCTTGCTGATCCTATGCTAATTACTGATAATTGCAGCAATATTTTAGCAGGCATTGCTAGGACTGTATAATCATCTGAAGTTAACAATGTATGCTGTTCATGTTTTTGTTACTGGTGGACCCACCGCATTATTGTTCTTTTTAATCAATATAGCATAGTTTATGTAAAACTACCAGATGTTTAAAATATGACAACTGATCAGTTCAGACCTTCAGACCAGGAACAGCACACATCTATTCCCTATGGTTTTACCCAAACATCACACAAGAATTAAGAACAGCATAGAATACATTGTGGCTTAAAATCTGTGAACTGAGTCAGTTGTGGTGGATCCATCATATATGTAGACTGGGAGGATTACAGAAAAAAATACATTTGTTAAGAAAAGTCATGTTAGTGGAGAGACAAGATTGATCTGTAAGCGTTATTATAACCAATATTCACAACAATATTATGGACAGAATAGTACTCATCTAAAAGGCTGGTGAGCTGCTCCCTGATATCACAGTCCTTAGTGTGGGGAGTGGGGGACAGCTGAGCAGTGTTTGATGATCAGCGGCATGGTGAGGTGAGCCAAGCCAGCCATGAAGTAATGTATTATGGTGGTAGCGTGGAGTGGTAAACTTTCTGTTTTGGGGTGGACCAGTTATTAGTGTGAAATGAGCGGCCAAAAAACTCGCTCCACTGCACCATGCCAGTGACTGCATAGCCCCCAGTTGAACAGGAGAGGGAGGCGAATCATTTAATTTAAAACAGTCTAATTTAACACAGATGACCGTAACATAATATTTGGGTTTACCACATATTATTAACCAAAGTTAACAAATATATGCACTGTTCAAAAAAATAAAGAGAACACTTAAACAACACAATTTAACTCCAAGTAAATCAAACTTCTGTGAAATCAAACTGTCCACTTAGGAAGCTACACTGATTGACAATCAATATCACATGCTGTTGTGCAAATGGAATAGACAACAGGTGGAAATTATTGACAATTAGCAAGACACACTCAATAAAGAAGTGGTTCTGCAGGTGGGGACCACAGACCACTTCTCAGTACCTATGCTTTCTGGCTGAATGTTGAATGTTGGTGGTGCTTTCACACTCGTGGTAGCATGAGACGGACTCTACAACCCAAACAAGTGGCTCAAGTAGTGCAGCTCATCCAGGATGGCACATCAATGCGAGCTGTGGCAAGAAGGTTTGCTGTGTCTGTCAGCGTAGTGTCCAGAGGCTGGAGGCGCTACCAGGAGACAGGCCAGTACACCAGGAGACGTGGAGGAGGCCGTAGGAGGGCAACAACCCAGCAGCAGGACCGCTACCTCCGTCTTTGTGCAAGGAGGAACAGAAGGAGCACTGCCAGAGCCCTGCAAAATGACCTCCAGCAGGCCACAAATGTACATGTGTCTGCACAAACGGTTAGAAACTGACTCCATGAGGATGGTATGAGGGCCCGACATCCACAGATGGGGGTTGTGCTCACAGCCCAACACTGTGCAGGACGCTTGGCATTTGCCAGAGAACACCAGGATTGGCAAATTCGCCACTGGCGCCCTGTGCTCGTCACAGATGAAAGCAGGTTCACACTGAGCACATGTGACAGACGTGACAGGCCACACACAATACTGAGCCTCATTTTGACTTGTTTTAAGGACATTACATCAAAGTTGGATCAGCCTGTAGTGTGTTTTTCCACTTTAATTTTGTGTGTGACTCCAAATCCAGGCCTCCATTGGTTAATAAATTTGATTTCCATTGATTTTTGTGTGATTTTGTTGTCAGCACATTCAACTTTGTACAGAACAAAGTATTCAATGAAAATATTTAATTCCTTCAGATCTAGGATGTGTTATTTGAGTGTTCCCTTTATTTTTTTGAGCAGTGTATATATCCTGACTGGAGCTAGTAAAAATTTCAAGTGCATAGTTTAAACAACAATCAACATAAAGTCAGTAGCTTGCAGCTTTTGAGCTTTTTTTATGGGACTAACTAGGCTATACTCAACAAAAGCAGCATGACATTTAAAAAATAAGATTGTTGTAGCCTGCTTTAGCACTGTGTCAGGTGGCCTCCTAGTAATCTTTTTTGAAAATGCCATATATCCACATGAGCAAGGGGGCAATCTGCAACTCCAACACGTCTGGTTGTCAGGGTCAACTAAAACATGAATTTTAGTCATAGCACTACAATCTGTAGCTACTCAACTGTCTCAGGAGCTGTTTCAAATTACCAGTAAAAAAATACTGGTTGTTAATAGTAGGTAGTACTAAATGTAGTAGAGTATCTGCTAAAGCTTCTGGACACATTCACCATGTAACAATTTTCAAAAAAATTTTTGTTCCCAGTTGTTAAGTGTGTTTTCCTGATTGTTTGTACCCTAAATGAATAGAAAAAAGTTATTATTCCCTGTAAACTTTGCTTTTGTGGTCAGCACAATGATATTTTGAAATGTATCTATTTTTAAGGATATTCGCCATATTTCAAGATACTTAAGAAGTTTCTGGAATTGTGAGAACTATCAAGAAGTTTCTAGAACTGTCCAGAATTATCTAGAACTTTCTGGGACTGTACAGAATTGTAGGTAGCTGTATAACTACAGTTATATAGGGCCACTATAGCCCTTCCTGAGAGACGGAGAGACATGATCTAATTGATTGGGATTGCATAGTAAGTGGGCAACAGCCATCACAGACAAAGGGGAATTGACCTAGACAGACAGGTGTGAATTCATTCTCTATTCAGATTCTGATAACGACAGTTTTCACACTTCACCCCACACCCATTACAGGAGGAGCTTAGGAAGGACCACTACTTTCAAATGTATATATTGTGTGTTACTCTGCTACCGGGTGATCAGTCTTGCTCTGCTGAATCCTCAGTACACTCTTGTAGTTTGATACTGCATGGAATAAAGATTGACCATTTTTATCGAGTTTGGAGGGACATCCTTTTTCCTTACAGTACACAGCAACTTAGTCAATTTAGATGGCATCAAGAGGTTGCATACATCCAGCAGACACATTTTGCTATGTATGTGGCCATTTTATAAAGATAAGAGCGAAAAAGTACTCTGTGGAAGCATCTGCTAAGATGTGTGAGGCCTACAAAGCATATTTTGGCATGCCTGTTGGTGACCAAGACAAACCATGGGCTCCTCATTTCACATGTGAGCACTGCAAGAAAACTCTTGAAGGTAAGCGGATAAATGATACTCTCTTAAATAGCAGATTTAAATTTTTATTTTGCAAAATTTTTTAATCAGTTAAAGTTTAAAAGAGCTTTAATTAACACCTTTTCGCATGTTGTAGTTAAATATATCAAATATATACAGATATATTTTATTGTTTGATATATAACAGATTTCAAACTGTGTTAATATCGCACATACCACTAGTCATTAGTGTGAAATAGGCCTAAATCAAATTCTCAATCCAAATTTTATTTTGTTTGCTTATAGGTTGGTACAGGGGAGAGAAGAGAGCCATGCATTTTGCTGTCCCAAGAATTTGGCGTGAACTGACTGATCACTCAACAAATTGCTACTTCTGCATGGTGGACCCTTCCAAACGTCGCACTGGCAAAAATGCAACGCCTGTAACGTATCCTGACATTCCTTCATCTATTGCCCCAGTACCACACTGCCCTGAACTTCCTGTACCAACACCTTCAGACAGAGCAACACCACCATCAGAGGAAAGCAGCAGGTCAGACACCCAGGAAGATGTTGAAGATCACGATTTCTCTTCATGTGCAGATGAGGAGCGGAAGCCATACTACCCTAACCAAAAAGACCTCAACGATCTGATCAGAGACCTTGGTCTCACCAAGTCCAACGCTGAGCTTCTGACATCAAGGCTCAAGCAATGGAACTTATTAGATGAAAGCGTCCAAGTCACAGGTCAGAGGAAGCGTCACCAAGTTTTTTCCACCTTCTTCAGTCATCAAGACAGACTGTGCTTCTGCAACAATGTGGCCAGTCTATTCGAGGCTATAGGTATCACCTGTAACCCGAATGAGTGGCGTCTCTTCATAGACAGCTCATGCAAGAGCCTCAAAGCCGTGCTGCTTCACAATGGGAACAAGTAGCTCACTCGGTGCACCTGAAAGAGGAATACACCAGTGTCAAGATGTTGCTAGGTGCCTTGAAGTATGATGAGTACGGCTGGGAAGTTATTGGAGATTTCAAAATGGTGTCATTCCTGATGGGCCTCCAAGGTGGTTTTACTAAGTATCCTTGCTTTATTTGCCTTTGGAACAGCCGGGATACTAAAGCGCACTACCACAGGCGGGACTGGCCTCAGCAGACAGAGTTCACTGTGGGGAAGAACAATGTAAAGTGGGCGCAACTGGTGGACCCACGCAAGGTGCTAATGCCACCACTACACATCAAGTTGGGGCTCATAAAACAATTTGTCAGGGCTCTAGATAAGGAGTCGAGAGCTTTCAATTACCTCCAAGATCTTTTCCCTAAGCTGTCTGAAGCAAAGATCAAAGCTGGTGTCTTCGTCGGACCACAAATCAAGAAGATCATAGAGTGCAGTGAATTTCCCAAGAAGGTGAATAGGAAGGAGAGAGCGGCTTGGAACAGTTTTGTCGCAGTTGTTCGCGGCTTCCTAGGCAATCATTAAGATGAAACCTGGTCCAGACTCTGATAAAGAACTATGCTGCAATGGGCTGCAGGATGTCACTCAAAATCCATATCCTTGATGCTCATCTTGATAAGTTCAAAGAGAACATGGGAGCTTATTCAGAGGAGCAAGGCGAGCGCTTCCACGAGGACATTATGAACTTTGAATGCTGTTACCAAGGACAATATAACGAGAACATGATGGGCGACTATATTTGGGGATTGATTCGTGAATCTGATTTGCAGTATAGTCGTAAATCTCGGAAAACCACACACTTCTGGACAGTTTTTGGTAATCTGTGTAAATTTGCAATGCCTATAGTGTTCTTAGTCTGACTGTATAAATGAGAAGATGCAAAATCGTTTCTATAATAAAAATTCATAATTTTCGTTGCCGTGGTCACAAAAGTGAAGTTTATGATGAATGTAAGCAATTTTAAATTTGTTTTAGACATAAGCAATTGGAATATAACATTAAAAAGCTGGGAACAAAACTTACATGTGTTACATAGTGAATTATCAATGATGTTCCTGAAAGCGTTAGCAAATAATAGCAAAAATTTTTTCTGGAAATTTATAGATGGTTAACTCTCAAGTGGACATGGGAGCAAACACAGAAATAGTGTGTGAGTTGGAGCGTCATCATTGTCAAATAAAAGGTTAATGAAAGTGGGAAAATAATTACCAAGATTAACCATTTACAACATTTTTTGTCCACACAGTTAGTAATAAAAATGTTTGGATACCAGCTCAGGCCAGCTCTTTTTATAACTTGGTGCATTAATAAAGAATTCAGATGTTGTGAAGTGGCTGTAGGTCTTTGTATATGAAGTATTTCACTGTGACATTTCACTGTGGCTTAGCCAGTCAGATTTTAGAACTGGAATGATCCATTTTTTAAGATTCATTGTGCATGGGACCCTGTTGTCATATTTGAGACCTGAAATCAGCAGTCATATAGACAGTCTATTGGATGATAAACTCTATAGCTTCTTTCCTTTGAACAAATTCTTTTTTTACCTAGCTGATTGCTGAAATGCAACTCTCAAAAATGCAAAAATGTGTCATGCATTTGGTCTGCCCAACATTCTAGCCTCTTAGTGCCACTCCCTCACCAGGATATGTGGCTATGTAGCTAAAATTTCTAGCATCAACTTTCTTCATGTAAAATCTTTGAAGGTTGGTTGTCCTTGTCCACAGCTCAACTTGTCTTTTGCTCAAGACAACATAAGGGCATTTAGGTTCCCTATTTTAAGCTGCTGATTAAGCTCCTAACTTGTTTTGAGTATGATTGGCAAGCTTGTTTCCAGGTTCCTCTTTTTTTTTGTTTTGCCTGCAAGGCTTTAGCGGATTTCCATGTTTGCTCAACAGCTCCAAGCCATTTCAAAACTGAACGTTTGCTTGTGTTCCACTTTCAAAACAGAAGTAAGCACAGTTTGAAGATGATCTCCTCATGACCAGGACATGCAGAACGTCAGGGCACATCTAACATCACACACACTTCTGCAATTGAAATACTAGTTCCTTGTGAAGTTTGAGAGATCCGCTTAACCAGCTGCTTTTTGGTAGTGAAATTGCTTTGCCAATTGATGTGATGCTCTCCACCATTACTTCCCTCCTTTACTGCCATAGGAGGTTAAAACAATAGTTTAGCCTAAAAAGTGGACACTTTGTACTTTCCCCAAGTCTAGTCAGTCATATACAGAAGTATATACAGTGTGGATACCTATACAGTGTGGATTTAAAGGAAAAAAACATGTAAGTGTTAGGGGATATTACTAAGCAATAACTACAGTGAATTTACATTTTCCAGAGCACTTGTAATGCTGCTTATGAGCATACTGAGCATTCCTAAATTGCCTGTTTACCTACTTCAATGTATGACCTGTTTTTCACTTTAAGGCTGTTTAAATCACATGCATCTATAAAAGGTTATCATTAAGCTTTAACCAGCCAGTTGTTGCAATTCAACGGGCTGCTTATTACTACATTATTAAGCAGCAACTAGGAAGAATTAAGAATTTTCCAGAATACTTTGTTTCACTTGGTAAGCTTTATTAAGCTAATAGTTGGTAATTAACTGGCTGCTCATCACTGCATTTTTAAGAACACTGTGGTGAGTTAAAGATTTTCCAAAGCACTTTCATTTGTGTATTATAGATCTCTTTTTGTTCAACATTATTAGATATCCATTATCATTATCCCTTTATCAAGCCTAAACAAACCACAATCTGGTAACTAATTTAACAAGCAGATTGGTACTCATTAACTCGTTCCCCATTTCTACATTATTCAGTGGTAACTAGGATGAATTAAGCATTTTCTCAAACTCTTATTAAGTCAAGACCATGGGTAAATGAAGATTTATAATTTATTTCAAATTACATGTGTATATGAGAAAAATCACTATAAATAATACATAAAATTAATGTATCAACCTGTCTTGGTTCAACTACGCATTTTGACAATGATCACAGTGATGGTGATACTGAACATCTCATCACTTGCAACAGTTAAGCATGATATTGCCTGTAGTGTTTTTGATGAAGTCTTAGAATGTGCATGTGTCAGTTTGTGGATTAGTTGATATTTTGGTGCTAAGCTGGGGTGCAGCACTAATTAATGTCACTGTTTCTAAAGACTGCACCATTGTGGACAGAGGAAGTGACAAAGAGAGTAATGTTCAGACATTATGGTTTCTCTTAACTTTTTGGCAGTGAAGTGTATACAGCAGCTACAGTTTGCCAGTAGTCTGTCTGCACTGGAGCCATTTCTTGAGAAACAATAGGGAAAAGCTGAAAGGAAAGGATTAGTTAGACATCATTGTCACTGCTGCAATTTGCAATAACTTTTCCTTTTGTTATATCAGCAAATATTGATATGATGTTGGCCCACCCTTTGCAGCTATAATAGCTTCAAATGGGAAGGCTTTCCACAAGTTTAGGAGTGTGTTTATGGGAATTTTTTACCATTCTTCCAGAAGCTCATTTGTGAGGTCAGACACTGATATTGGATGAGAAAGCCTGGCTCACAGTCTTCGCTCTAATTCATCCCAAAGGTGCTCTATTGGGTTGAGGTCAGGGCTCTGTGCAGGCCAGTCAAATTCTTCCACACCAAACTTGCTCATCTTTATAGACCTTGCTTTGTGCTCTGGTGCGCAGTGATGTTGGAACAGGAAGGGGCCGTCCCCAAACTGTTCCCACAAAATTGGAAGCATGAAATTGTCCAAAATCTCTTGGTCTGCTGAAGCATTAAGAGTTCCTTTCACTGGAACTAAGGGCCCGAGCCCAACACCTGAAAAAACAACCCCACACCATAATCCCCCCGCCACCCAACTTTACACTTGGCACAGTGCAGTCAGACAAGTGCCGTTCTCCTGGCAACTGCCAAACCCAAACTCGTCCATCAGATTGCCAGACGCCGGAAGAATTATTCGGCACTCCAGAGAACACGTCTTCACTGCTCTAGAGTCCAGTGGCACTCCATTAGATCACTGCAATCAGCGCTTTGCATTGTACTTGGTGATGTAAGACCTGGATGCAACTGCTCAAACGTGAAGCTCTCTATGCTGTTCTTGAGCTAATCTGAAGGCTGCATGAAGTTTGGAGGTCTGTAGTGATTGACTCTGCAGAAAGTTGGCGACCTCTGCACACTATGTGCCTCAGCACACTATGCGCCTGACACCGCTCTATCATTTTATGTGGCCTACTACTTTGTGGCTGAGTTGCTGTCGTTCCCAGTCGCTTCCACTTTGTTATAATACCACCGACAGTTGACTGTGAAATATTTAATAGTGAGGAAAATTCACGACTGGACAGGTGGCATCCTATCACGGTACCACACTGGAATTCACTGAGCTCCTGAAAGCGACCCTTTCTTTCACAAATGTTTGTAGAAGCAGTCTGCAGGTACTTGGTTTTATACACCTGTGGCCATGGAAGTGATTGGAACAGCTGAATTCAATGATTTGCATAGGTGAGTGAATACTTTTGGAAATATAGTGTACATATGCCCACTGTGTACAACTGTATGGCACAGGTGTTTCTGTGATATGACTTATAGGTGGTACTTACAGGTTTTGGTTTGATAAGGGAAAAGTTTGGAAACCACTGCTCTAGGACTTATGGTTTGGCCCAGGCAATTCATTTTATGGCAGAAAAATAATGTTTAAAAATCTTGACAATTCCAGTAGGCTTCCAGTTCCAATTCTAGCCAGTCACAGGCAGAGTGGGGTGGGTCATTGCAGACTGCCGGTGGGAAGGGCCTCAGTATGTATACCTCTTTGTTCTTGTGGAGATGGAAAGGACAAGGAGTCTGCCAAACGTGAGCTCAATTTTTAGGCCTGGTATGCTTCCATGATGGTGCTGTAGCAAGTGTTTTTCTTCTATGGTGGGGCTCCATTGTTTGTCATATTCCATCGTTTGTATTTTGGTAATTCAGCACTCAGGTTGGTGTGGTTGAAATGTCCCATAAAGATGATAGAGTGTTCTTGTTCTTAGAGATAGAGAGTGTTCTTGTTCAACTTCTGTTATCTGGTCAACCAGTTCTTGTTGAGCCAAGCTGGCTTAGACCCCAACCAGAATTGTAGAGTTAAATTTGAGTTTTCGGTGCAGGAGAGAATGTTCTGGCCGGAACAGTTACGTCCATGCACCATCTGTGGTTAATGTAAAAACATACTCGTCTTTTTCTGGCTGAGAGCAGAAAAATAAAAGCAGGCACTCTGAACAGTGAAAAGCTGGGTAGTTTTGTTCTTCAGCAGTAGAACTATGAGGTTAATTGCAGGCTCAGGCTCTGGTACTACTATTTTTAGCTGTGACATATTTTTGTCTATGTGAATATGTCTCTTAAATGTTTCTACATTTGAGCTAAAAGGAAAATTGTGTAAATATTAATTTTTTGCTTTATACTATGAATCACGCATGACTCACCCAATATATAATTACACCATATGTGTAATTATATCCTGCTCATTGAGGTAGTAGTCATGAATGAAGCAGTCTTCCACTCCACTATAGCGTCCCTTCCATTTTCTCCTCCAACAGTAACCAGGCTTTACTGAGTGGGAGGGCCAGCGTTTCCATGCTGACCTTACCTGTTTCCACTGGTCTTACTCCTGCCTCTGGAAGGAGTTCCTCTGACAGCTCGGACGGAAATCAAAGAGCACGTGTGCTATAAGGCTACGACGCAACCAGGAGCAGTGAACTCTCATGGCTGACTGATGAAGTGGGTTTACACCTTTTTTGATTTTATGTTTAAGTAATTTGGCTGTTTGACAGAGGAAAGGTGTTCAGATACTACATTAAAATATACATGTAATCAACAATAAATAATGAATAATATAAAACTTACATTTTAATGCTGCAGAAATGAAAACATGCATATGCAAAATTGCACCTAGTGTCTGTAAAGTATGTTTCCACTGGTAAAGATCTTAAACATCCCAGTCAGTACAAATGATTAGATAACATGCATTTGATAAGTTCATAAAAAAACTAATAATTGTCCCCAAACATATAGTAAGGAAAGTGCACGAGAAGCCAGCAGTCACTCAGAAAGTGTTGCATGATGACCTAAAAAAGCAGTAGGAGTAACAGTTATACAGAAAACAATAAGCAATGAACTACAATCATCTTTGAAACTTCTGTCTTTCTAGACCACAAATTTGCCCATAGATAAATTATGATAAATTGACCTCTTTTAGAACAATGTAGTGTTTGATATGGGGCTGCTCTATGCAAATGGTACTGGGGCATTACACAGCATAGAAAGGGAATATAAAAGGACTGATGTAACAGGCCATGTTAGAGGAGAAATCAGTGTCAGAAGCTGCAAATGGGGAGAAGATAGACATTTAAGCAAGACAACATCCCAGGAAATTCACAAAACAGACACGTCACAGAGTAACAGTAGAGTAGAAACACTTTTGGTAACCATGTCCTTCCAGTGTTTGCTAGCATTGTTAGCCTAGCTGTTATAAATTAAAGAAACAAAATTTGGGTACCAAATGTGTCTTGGCTGATCGACTGCATTTGGGGTACTTAGAAAATCATGTAAGTTTGATTTTTTGACGATCTTCATTTGTAGTGTCTGAATACTTCTTTCCCTATTCATTTTTTAGCATATCTTTGTTAATGCTTTTGAATACATATGCTTGTGTTCATACTGATGAGTCCAAAGTCAAAAGACATTGTGCATGCCGCCGGAAAGAGCTCCTCTGTGTCACTTGTACTTACTGGGATGTTTAAGGTCTTTTTTAAGTGGATATATGCCATGGAGTTAAATAACAAACACAAACGTATCTGAATATCAGTGTGTTACATGAAGTGAACCACAAAATTACTCAGTATGTCAATCAATAGTTGTGATGGTGACAGTCTCTCTCTTATCTTCCTTGGGTGATTGAGGCAAGTAGCTCTCCGACTCTCTCCCATGATGGGAGAGCGTTGGAATCAAAAGAGCAAAGTGCCAATAACCTATCTAGAGATGCTAAGAACTAAATAGAAGCAGCAAAAAACAACCTTTCACATAATTCAGATGTGATTGTACCATATTTAACACATGTTTGCAATTATGTTTGAACTGCTTATGTGTCAACAGTATCTCATGAATATTTATCCCCAGCAAGGTAAGAGCGTTTCAGCAGAGGCCTTTCTATTTTTATAAGCTGATTGATGCTTATGTTTGCAAGTGCTTCCAATTACTGCCAACACTCTGTTTTAACTTTTTTTTTTAAATTGAGAAGTAATATCAAATATCACATTCAACAAATCCCATACAGAATTGTGCAAAATACATACATCCAGCTGCAACATTCGTAAAATATTAGAAGAAGAATATACTCCTCAGTTTTATGTTTATTCTCAACCAAACAAAGACTAACAAAAAACAGACAAACAGACAAAGTGGATCTCCATGTTTGGAAGCACTTATATATGTGAACAAATTCACATATATAAGTGCTTCCAAACATGGAGATCCACTTCTCTGTCCAGAGCTTGATAAAACGCTAGGAGTGTCACCTCCCTGTGTTTACTTCTCATTGCTGCAGAGCACTGGAGTTCAATTATTTCAAGTTGTAATTCACCAGGTGCAGTTTCGTCAAATTCCCTTTCTTTAACTGAGTTGATCCAGTTTCATTTCAAATGCACAGACAGCCTCAAACAAGTGACAAATCAATCTGTCTTTCCCCTGCAGTTTTAAATTGAGATCATTTAAGCGTCCAGTTATGTCTGTCAAAAATGCCAGATCAGCAATTCAGTCAGTGTTTTCCATGACTGAAGTTTCCTTTCTGCTGCAAGAACAGCTTGATTTCATTTCGCAGTGCAAAAAATCTTTTCAAAACATTGCCACGACTCAGCCATCTCACCTCTGTGTGATAGATAACATCCCCATAGACTGCACTGATGTCTTCCAGAAAAGACTGACATTCTCTGTAGTTCAGTGATCTTGCACAGATAAAATTAACAGCAGATACAACAGTCCATTACGTCTTTAAATCGCAAATGTTTTCCACACAGTGCCTCTTGGTGAATTATGCAGTGGTAGTGTTTAAGCTGAATTGCGAGGTCTGGTCCTAGGTGCCTCTTCAGATATCCAATGAAGCCATTCGTCTCTCTGATCACGGAGGGAGCACCATCAGTCGTTACGGCTGATAGCTTGTTCCATGGTAAATTTAGGTCCTCCACTGCTTTTTTGAATGCACTGAAAGTCTCATATCCAGTTGTTCGACCAGACAAGGGCACTACTGCTGCACGTTCTTGATAGATTTGGTATGTGTCAGTGACACCACAGAGGAATACTGAGAGCTGTGCTGTAGAAAAATGTAGTGAGGTCATTTATTTTGCTTTTCAACTGGCAGTATGAATTGCTGGCCATGTCAAAAATGTGTCGCTGAATGGTTGTTCTTGAGAGTTTTTAAATGCATCTTTGGCTTCTGGGCAAAGTACATCACAAACCTCCATCATACAGTCTTTAACAAATTCTCCGTCAACAAAGGGGCGAGCAGATTTTGCGGCAAGTTTAGCAGTCCTGTAGCTAGCAATGGTACATGCATCAGACTCCTTTCGCCTCTTTTTGAATACGCCTTGTTGCTTTATTAGTGCTTCAATCTTTTTTTTTCTCTCCTCACCTTGTAAATCGCTGAGTTTTAGGTGTTTTGTTTTGTAATGTCTCCGTAAATTATATTCCTTTGCCACAGCCACGCATTCCAAACACACCAGACATGAGAAAACGCCATGGTTTGTCTCATAAAAGAAGTACTTGGATGTCCATTCTGGGTTAAATTTCCTATGTTCGAGATCAACTTTTCTCTTTTTACTTGTTCTTGTTTTTGACAAAGACATGCTGCTACTGAAGTAACTAGGATTAACCTATTAATAGCTAGCTGGTTTCGGTTGTGTTGCCCCAGTTTTGGCAATAGTTTACCAAAATACAGAATCACGTTTACTACGCTAACGTACGTTATGACTGTGGGCGGGAGAATGAGTCAAATGTTTGAAAGTAAACACTACAGGGCAGTTTCGCATTTTCATGAAACTGCCTAATGAATTTGACCTGCCTGCTATATTTATTTTTAAATGCGTCAGTACTTTATTTGGTGGGCCGCATAGAATGTCTTCCCGAGCCATGTCTGGCCCGCGGGCTGTATGTTGTGCACCCCTGGTCTACAATTTGTTACAGTCAGTAAATATACCTAATTTAAGCACCTCAGTTCTGGTTTAAGTAATTTAAAAGAAGGTATCAAAAAAACATATTGTTCAAGAATCAGTGCTGAAGTGAAGGTATCGTATTAGTCTAAAAATTCTGAACAATACCCAGCTGGAATACTATAACATCTGAGCTGAGGCTATTTAAACAGTTCAAATACTAATACAACAGAAGTCTCTGAAGTTCAAAATAATAGTTGCCATTGAGTTCACTAAACCCTAGTCAGAACACAAAGAGTGAACTAAATTTAAAATTTAACATTAACACCAATTACTGAGGGGTTGTGTCTATAGTTGAATTTACCCTGAGCAGCTGGTTGTTTTAGCTTTCAAAGTAAAAAAAATATAGTCTGGCACACTCTACAGTCCTAATGCTAGTATTGAATGCCTGTACTGATAGACAGACCACCATGTTCTGCTTTACATACCTGAAAAGCACTACTTGTAAGGCAAAATTATATTTTAAGATACACAAAACTGGAACTTGTGGTACTCAAAAAACATTAATTGTATCTTACAGTAACCTTAACTGTATAATGATAGTTTCAGATGTGCTTTCTTAAAATAAGGTCAAACATTAAATGCTTAGGACCTAAATAGGTCCATTTTCTTCACCTCTTAATCAAAAAAGGTTAAAAGTTAAAACAAAAAGCCCCCCAGGGTCAGAAAATCTGTGTTACAAAATTTCGGTTTTCTGATGGTGGTCTTTTCCTTCCAAACTTTTTATTTTACTACTGGGCAACAAATATTCAAAAATTGCTTTATTGGTTTCAGGCTACTGGGCGGGGTTGGTGGGAGTTGGAGTCTCGTTCCTGTCCCTCTTCCTCCCTACTCGTATTACTTACCTCTCCGCTACCAATTAGATATGTTAATCATTCCTCCAACCCCCTGGTAATCGCTACTCTCCAAATTTGGGGTCAATTTAGGCCATATTTTAAATTCTTAGCTCCATCCTATAGGATGCCTATATTGAATAATCATTTATTTCCCCCGAGTTTACATGATGCTGCTTTCAGAATCTGGCATGATAAAGGTATTAGATCCCTAAGGGATCTGTATAAAAATGGTATTCTTTCCAGCTTTGGTATTCTTTTCCAGTTAGTTTCAGAATTCGGACTGCCCACTTCGCATATGTTCAGATATTTTCAAATAAGGCATTTTGTTTCCTCTCAGTTTCAAACCCACACTTGCCCCCCCACCGATCAGTCTTGGGATGATCTGTTGAATTTAAATCACAGTTCTAAAGGTCTTGTTTCCAAAATATACTTCCACATTATGGCTTTGGACAATCACTCCAATGATAAGGTCAAAAGCGCCTGGGAACAGGAGCTGGGTATTACACTTTCTCAGCAGTGTTGGGATGAAGCCTTAAGACAAATTCGCACCTGCGCACCCTGTGCAAGACTCCAGTTAATACAGTTTAAGGTTTTGTATAGAGTTCACCGATCTAAATCTCAATTGGTGAGGTTTTACCCCAATTCGTTCAGTGATCGCTGTGACAAATGCGGCACCTCACCATGCAACTTAAGTCATATGTTTTTTCTCTGCCCATCATTATTTAATTTTTGGTCACGTTATTTTGACACTATGTCTCAAGTTTTAAATTGCTCCCTGTCCCTTTATTGCTATCTTTGGCCTAACAACTGGTTTCCCCTCCCTGTCCCAACTTCAACTGACTGTCCTCGCCTTCACATCCTTATTGGCAAGACGTCGAATTCTATTAGCATGGAAATCACCAATCCCACCATCTTTTTCGTTGTGGCTCCAAGATGTCTTACATTTTCTAAGATTAGAGAAAATAAGGTTTACTGTCAGAGGTAATACTACAGCATTTTATTTAAAATGGAATCCATTTCTAGATTATTTTAATGTACTTCCATGCCGACTGGTTAGTACCCCCCCCCAAGAGTGTGTGTTTGTGAAACTGAATAAATCCTTATTGAAACTGAATAAATCTCTCCTGCGAACAAGATTAATTGATGAGAACCTGCAGGCAGTGCTCAGACTTGCAACCACTTCACTGAACCTGACATTTGTCAGAAGCGCTGCAATATCTCCCACTGACCAAGACACTTGTAAGTACCTGATGGTAGCATACTATAGTACAAATGAATGTGGGCAAGTCTATAAAAATATATTGTAAAAATTTGTGGCCCTCTGGTGCAGGTGCCTATGTAAAATTGGCCCTCAGTAAAAAGAAGTTGTGCACCTCTGTTGTAGACTATTGAAGAATGCTGAAATGAATAACATGTACAGAAGGCAATTTGCACCAATCAGCAGTCTAGATTAGGATTTCTCAGCCTTTTGCAACTCATGGAAATAAAAATAGAATGCAATGATGTGTGAAGTGTATAAGCCTTGATAAAATGCCATATATGATACTGATATGATATTGGGCTCTAATATGCATCCAGTTGTGTGCTATCTGAAAACATTATGTGTGATTTTTTTACTTCTTATGGAATGTGTGAAGGGGGCCCAGGGTTAAAGCTCCAGGTCCCAAGAGAGAGATGGGCCACTCGTTTTCTCCCCTTTATCTTCAGAATAAGCTGACGCTATTTTAATGGGAACCAGATGTGGAATATAACTTATGTCAAAAACAACTGGGGTATAAAAGCATGGACTCAATGCTATGTGACAGAGAATTATTGGCGCATTCTCTCCAAGCTGTTTCGCGAAGGCTTAATTCTGACTTCGATCTCAAAATGCAAATAAACTTCTTTTTCATGCAAGAGACGGGTGTCACCGAAGAGTTTCTTCCTTCACCTTCACAGCATCGCTATTGAACCACATATGCTAATCAAGTAAATCATATTTTTAAAGGAAAATAATACAAAGACAACATATCAAATGTTGAAACTAAGAAATGGTATAGTTTTTTTCAGAAACATATGCCCATTTTGAATTTGATGTCAACAACATATTCCAGTTGGGATGGGGCCATGCGTACCACTGTGCTTCAACCTCTTCTTTTAACAACACTCTGTAAATGAATGTATGGGAGTCCAGTTGCTCTGAACAGTGAAATGTTTTCTCATTCTTGTTTCATATAGGACTTCAGCTGCTCAACAGTTCATGGTCTCATTTGCAATATTTTTCAATTTGTAATGCGGAGACAGGTCTGGACTTCAGGCAGACCAGTTTATTAGAGCCATGCTGCTGCAATACACACAGAATGTGGTTTGGCATTGTCTTGCTGAAAAAAGCAGGGGTTTCTCTGAAAAAGGCATCGTCTGGATGACAGTATATGCTGCCAAAACGTATATGTAATGTTCAGCATTAATGGTGACTTCACAGATGTGCACATGACCTGTGCTATGTGCATTAATACCCCCCATACCATCATGAATACTGGCTTTTGAACTGTGCACTGATAACAAGCTGAGTAGTTTTTAGCCCAGAGGACACAATGATTTCCAAAAACAAATTTTGATTTGTCAGACACAGGACACTTCCACTTCACCTCAGTCCATTTTAAATGAGCTCGGGCCTAGAGAAGGTGGCAGCATTCCTGGTTTTTGTTTATGTATGATTTATTCTTTGCATTTTAGAGTTTAAATTTTTTTTGTCTACAGAAAGTTTACCCATTTTTCCACAAAGCTGGGCTATGAACTATAAACGGATGTTGTCTCTTAAGTGATAGAAAATTATCCATCCATCATCTTCTGCTTCTCCGGGGTTCGTGTCGTGGGGCCAGCATCCTGAGCAATGAGGCCCAGACCTCCCTTTCCCCAGCCACTTGCACTAGCTCCCTGGGAGGGATTCCGAGGTGCTCCCAGGCCAGCTGGGCGATATAGTCACGCCAGCGTGTCCTGGGTCTTCCCCGGGGTGTCCTCCCCGGTGAACTTGCCTGTGACACCTCCCAAGGGAGGCGTCCAGGAGGCATCCTAACCAGATGCCCGAACCACCTCAACTGGCTCCTCTCGACGTGGAGAAGCAGCGGCTCTACTTTGAGTCCCTCCCGGATGACCGAACTTCTCACCCTATCTCTAAGGGAGAGTCCAGCCACCCTGCGGAGGAAACTCATTTCGGCCGCTTGTATTCGCGATCTCGTTCTTTCGGTCATTACCCAAAGCTCATGACCATAGGTGAGGGTGGGAACGTAGATCGACCAGTAAATCGAGAGCCTTGCCTTATGGCTCAGCTCTTTCTTTACCACAACAGACCGGTAAAGAGCCCGCATCACTGCTGACCCAGCACCAATCCACCTGTCAATCTCCCGCTCCCTTGTACCATCACTCGTGAACAAGACCCCAAGATACTTAAACTCCTCCACTTGAGGCAAGAGCTCATCCCCGACCCAGAGAGGGCTCTCCACCCTTTCCCGCGTGAGAACCATGGCCTCGGATTTGGAGGTACTGATCCTCATCCTGGCCGCTTCACACTCGGCTGCAAACCGATCCAGTGAAAGCTGAAGTTCACGGCCTGATGTCCCCAATAGGACCACATCATCTGCAAACAGCAGCGATGTGACCCTGAGGTCACCAAACCGGACACCCTCCATCCCCATTTGACACAGTCGAATGCCTTCTCCAAATCCACAAAGCACATGTGGACTGGTTGGGCAAACTCCCATGAACCCTCCAGAATCCTGGAGAGGGTAAAGAGTTGGTCCAGTGTTCCACGACCAGGGCGGAACCCGCACTGCTCCTCCTGAATCCGAGGTTCGACTATGAGCCGGACTCTCTTCTCCAGTACCCCTGCATAGACCTTGCCAGGGAGGCTGAGGAGTGTGATTCCCCTGTAGCTGGAATCCTCCGGTCCCCCTTTTCAAAAAGAGGCACCACCACCCCAGGCTGCCAATCCAGTGGCACCACCCCCGATGTCCACGCAATGTTGAAAAGACGTGTCAGTCAAGACTGCCGCACAACATCCAGAGCCTTGAGGAACTCGGGACGGATCTCATCCACCCCTGGAGCCCTGCCGCCAAGGAGCTTTTTAACTACCTTAGCGACTTCGGCCTCGGTAATGGACAAGCCTATTCCCCAGACTCTGCCTCCTCACTGGAGAACGTGTTGGTGGGATTGAGAAGGTCCTCAAAGTATTCCTTCCACCGCCCAATGACGTCTTCAGTCGAAGTCAGCAGCACACCATCTCCACTATAAACAGTGCTAGTGGCACACTGCTTTCCCCTTCTAAGTCGCCTGACGGTTTGCCAGAATCTTTTCGGAGCCGACTTAAAGTCACTTTCCAAGGCCTCACCGAACTCTTCCCACACCCGGGTTTTTGCCTTGGCAACGGCTGAAGCCGCAGATCGCTTGGCCTGTCGATACCTGCCAGCTGCCTCTGGTGTCCTACAGGCCAACCATGTCTGGTAGGACTCCTTCTTCAGCTTGACGGCATCTCTCACCTGGGGTGTCCACCACCGCGTTCGAGGATTGAGGATTGGTGCCCCGACAGGCACCAACTACCATGCGACCACAGCTACAGTCAGCCGCTTCAACAATGGAGGAGCGGAACATGGCCCATTCTGAGTCAATGTCCCCCACCTCCCCCGATATCTGGTCAAAGTTCTGATGGAGGTGTGAGTTGAAGATCAATCTGACAGGTTCTTCTGACAGACGTTCACAGCAAACCCTCACTATACGTTTGGGTTTGCCTGGTCTGACCGGCATCTTCCCCCACCACCTGATCCAACTCACCACCAGGTGGTGATCAGTTGACAGCTCAGCTCCTCTCTTTACCTGAGTGTCCAATACACATGACCGCAAGTCCGCTGACACGACTACAAAGTCAATCATTGAACTGCAGCCTAGGGTGTCCTGGTGCCATATGCACTTATGGACATCCTTGTGTTCAAACATGGTGTTCGTGATGGACAAACTGTGGTTTGCACAGAAGTCCAAAAACTGAACACCACTCGGGTTCAGATCAGAGAGGCCATTCCTCCCAATCACACCCCTCCAGGTCTTACTGTTGTTGTCCACGTGAGCGTTGAAGTCCCCCAGTAGGACAATCGAGTCTCCAGGAGGAGCACTTTCAAGCACCCCTCCCAAGGACTCTATGAAGGCTGGGTATTCTGAACTGCTGTTCGGTGCATAAGCACAGACAACAGTCAGGACCCGTTCCCCAACCCGAAGGCGTAGGGAAGCTACCCTCTCGTCCACCGGGGAAAACCCCAACATACAGGCGCCGAGTCGAGGGGCTATGAGAAAGCCCACACCTGCCCGCCACCTCTCACCATGGGCAACTCCAGAAAAGAAAAAAGTCCAGCCCCTCTCAAGGAGATTGGACCCAGAGCCCAAGCTGTGTGTTGAGGTGAGCCCGACTATATCTAGCTGGTATCTCTCAACCTCGCGCACCAACTCAGGCTCCTTCCCCGCCAGTGAGGTAACGTTCCAAGTTCCAAAAGCCAGTTTCAGCAACCGAGGATCAGAACGCCAAGGCCCACGCCTTCGGACACTGCCCGATCTACAATGCACCACACCCCTACTACTGCCCCTCCCATCGGTGGTGGGTCGATGGGAGGGGGGACTCATGTAGCTCCTTCGGGCTGGGCCCGGCCGGGCACCATGAGTGAATGCCCGGCCACCAGACGCTCGCTGGCGAGCCCCTCCCCCAGGCCTGGCTCCAGGGTGGGGCCCTGGTAACCCTGATCCGGGCAGGGTACACAAGTCCTTCCTTTTTGGTTTCATAGGGGTGATTATGGATCACACTTTGTCTGGCCTGTCACCTAGGACCAGTTTGCCATGGGAGTTTGCCAGGAGCTTTTGCTCCAGACAACATAGCTCCTAGGATCATTCAAGCACACAAACCTCTCCACCACGATAAGGAGGTGATCCATGGAGAGGATAGAAAATTATATTTATAATAATACAAATAGCATCTAAGATTTTTTGGTTTTAAATTATAAGCATATAGCAATATGATCCTTAAACACATTTTCTATTAATTTGAGAGGAGTTTTTACAAAAAATAAATAAATAAATAAAATAAAAATGTGCATTTCTTTAGTGCAGTTTCTGAATAATTTGCCTTACAATTTGGTCATGTAAATTCAGATGGAAAAACCAAAATACACCCCGGAGAATAAAAGGTTAATATTTGTCATATTTAACATTTTTGGTTTGGTTAAATGTCTGTATTATATTTTTATTGTTTATACTTTTATTGTCTACTTCTCATCAGTCTCTCATCTGGGAAAACTTCAATTAGCGTAATCTACTACATTTACTTTTCAGGATTTTTTGACGTCCTTTTCAGTCAAACCTTTAAAATAGATCTTTGAAGTAGACCTTGAAGTAACCTACACTTGCAGTACATGTCATTGTTTACTTCAAGAGTGTTTTATTTGCCTAATATCTTTTGGCCTAGATAGACTGTAAAATCAATTATAAAAAAGGGAAAAGTATTAAAAAGGAAAAATATATATAGATTAACAAAATAATGGACAGCTTTTTGTGTGTAACTGAATTTCAAATTGTTGAGGTGATAGTTCAACAGTAGTTTTGAAATGACCCACATATTGTTTGGTTGTTTCTTTTATGAGCCAGACCTTTCATTCATATGCTTTATATTATTCTTTATAATAACATAACATTTTAATTCACACAATAATCATTTTATTTACATGTATCTCACAGAACTTCAGAAGCATTTTAAATGCTATTTGAGTTCATTCTCTCTTTATAGACCATAGTTTACCTACAAACATCTTTTCAACATCTGACTCATAGCTATAGCATTCTGAATAAGTTCCCTATGGCTCTGCCCCTTAGCAAGAAGAGGGTTAAGTGGAAGTAGAGCTATGCAGGCTATTCACTTCCTGTACTGTGGTTCTGTAAGCCATCCAACCCTGGTGTCTGTTGCTCAGCCTCACATGGTGAGGGGGCCACGTTCAGTTCCTTTCTGAAAATATTAATGTGAGTGCAGGCCTTGGTCAGCTTCCGCTCTGAACACTCTCACCTCATGTCTGAACCAACTGAAAACCAACTGCTTATGCAAAACTACTGAGTGAACACATGCACACTATTTAAGCTGGAGAATTTTGAATGTATTTTGTGAGACATTTGACATACAGGATAAGACACCAGCTCTCTTACGGGAGATCTACTTTCCTGAAGAATTTTGTTCCAGCTTGCATGCTCACCTGATACTTATACATCTGATCCAGCCAGTTAAGGAATTCTGAATAAGTTAATGAGATGGAGCTGGTGTGGCAGATTGTGGTTGGACCTTGACACTGCAGGAGTCTGCAGGTCTCCAGGACCAGAGGTGGTGATCTATAGGATAAGATATACATTTAATTAAAGTCTTTATGGTATATTTCCCCCCAAATTCCCACAGTTAACCCAGAGTGAGACATAATTGCACAAGTTCACTGTGTAAATTATCCTAAATACTGACAATGAAACTCAAATCTGTCCTTTTTTTACTTTCTCAGTGAAAAGTCAAACCTGAACAGAAGCATGTTTCAGTTTGACCAATGGAATTACATTTCCACTTGTTTGCATTTCAGCAGTTTTTATACCATCTAACAGTTTGTGTTCCCCACCAACATCTCATGACTCCATGTGACTTCATTGTAAGCTATCAGTGCAGTTTCTAATAGGAATAAACTAGAAAGGTCACAAGTTTCATGACGTCTTCACCCAATAGATCTATTAACATATGAAGTAGGGGTGGACAAGATAAACATGATGTTGTGATACATTACAACACAATAGGCTTTTTCTAAATTGGTACTTCTGAAATAGTGAAGAACTGTATGTGTGATAATACAGACCAGTTACATCGAGCCTGTAAACAACAAGCACCAGTGTATAATACTTGCATGCTGAAGAAGCTGATTTGATGTTAGCCCATTATGGCATCATGATAGATAGATAGATAGATAGATAGATAGATAGATAGATAGATAGATAGATAGATAGATAGATAGATAGACTTTATTGATCCCTAAGGAAATTTAGGAAAAGTAGTCACAAGTTGTTTTCTTCCTGTTCTTTCTTAAGTAGTTTATTGTTGCAAAATTTGAATGAACAAGTCCATTGTACTGTTATTCTGCCTTTTGTACAGGCCTGCATATTCTGAAAATGACTTTTCACATTCTTATGTTATGAAAGTGTCTGAAGCCACTCCTGGTGTCAGCAGTGAGATACAGGGCCTGTCACTTTTTTTGTTGAAAGTGACCCAAAATAAACCCTCACTATTAAGGGCTCAACCCAGTGGGTGGCAGCTGTGGCCTCTGCCTGAGTACTCCAGTTTCTCTTTCTGTCTTTGCTCAAACCGCCATGACCCAGAGAATACCACAGTGGTATTCTGGTTACACTCTGGTTAAGCCTGCACGCTCTGCTTTCAAGATGCTCAATGTAAACACACATACAGTCTTGAGGGTTCCCATGCTTTAAGGCTGTGTGCTTCATTTGGCCTCTTTATGTTGCATTTCTTTGCTTTTCATCTGACATTAGCCACAAAAACAGCAGGAAAAGATGTGTAGGAGGGAGTAGGGAGCAGATGGGTTAAATTCAGTGGTTTAACCTCTTTTATCACCTTTGACACCTTGTTTAATTTGACACTGCAGCCTTACTTTGGTCTCTGTGGATACTTGCCATGGCCACATTGGACCACCTTGTGTGACACACCACCAGGACAGTGGTCACATCTTTTTTTTTGTGTGTGTGTTTCCATGGTCTGATTCATTGTTGCACCTTTAAGTAACAGGCTTCTGAGCAACATATCTTTTACAACAACAGATAAAATATGAGTAAAAAACTAGACATTAATGTGCAGTAGTCAGACAACCCTTCATTTATTTAATTTCTATTAAAAAAACAAACAAAAAAATGATACAGTACTTAAACTTTCATTTTTTAACATAGGAGAAACTTAAGCTACACCTCATTGAAAGGATGTGTAGCTGTCAAGAAGCTGTTACTGAGAAAAAGTAAATAACATTTGTAGGTTTCTCCTTCGGCAGCTTGTAGCCAGTAAGTAGCCTGTCCATATACAAACATGACACAGACAGCAGGACATGTAGTAAGAGAACAGAGTTTAGTGACACAGTACCTCCACACCTTTGTTCCCCGCAGGTTCACCAAAACACATATGTAATGTAAATGTGCAGGGGGGTGTACAGTGTAAAGTCATTAAAGAAGTATTCAATATCTTCACCAAAATGAGCAAAGGCCTTTGCTCTGAGGTAGAAATAATAAATCGCATCATTTTTTTCCTTTTGGTAACCATTGAAAATGGGTCCCACAGACCCGTACACAACACACAAGGGTTAAATAACACTAATATTGTAGGGTGGTGGATCTATTTTCTTTGCACTGTTGGTTTCTGTTTATTACCTCTTATTTTTCCTATATTTCAGTAGTTTATGAAAAAAAGTGTTTTTTGTATTATAACAAATAATTTTCAAGCTAAAGGTCAGGTTTGGATACTTTTTACATGTTTTATGTATTGTATTGCTGTCTATAATGAAATGTAAAATAAAATGAGTATCTCATACTGGGTTGTTAATATGTCCCAAATTTTCTGGCCAATTCAAGTTTATTTGTATAGCACTTTTGACAATGATGTTGTCACAAAGCAGCTTTGTTATAACAGTTATATATCCCCCAGTGAGCAAGCCAGAGGCAACGCTGGCAAGCAAAAAGTCCCTCAGACTGGAAGAAGAAACCAAGACTCACAAGGGGAGACCCATCTTTCTCTGGTCAAACGGTATTTACAATTTATTGAGCTAATTACCAAATAAAAGCTAAGAGGATCTCTGTTTGAAGTCTGGATGGTAAAGCTTTAGAAACTACACTGGTAGAGGCAGTCTCTGACTGAGTCTTTATAAAAAGTGGGAGTGAGCTGAAACCATCTCAATGCAGGTACATCTGGATGGCACAGTGATGTAATTCAGGGTGTTGCATTTGGCACAAATAAACAGGAGAGTGGGTTGGTGATAGGTGAAAGGAGGCCCTGATGGTCAGTCTTCCAACAGCGTTCAGCAGGATGGGAGGGCAGTCATTATCTCAGGAAGAGTAAAGAGACAAAATTAGTTCTGCTCAGTAATATGATTGTAGGAAATATGGGGGAAAAAATTAAAGAATTTTTTTTTCAGAGTGTGGCTGACAGATCTAACTATAATTTATAAACTAAAAAAGTTTAACTATAGTTTATAGTTTAACTATAAAACTAAAAAGAGAGAACCAGAAGGTAACAGATATGAGAGTACCCTTAGACACTGGGATTCCTTTGGGGCCTTTGTAAGAAAAAGCTCTTCCCTCTGAATTTTATGAACCAGTAGAAAACCAGAATCCTGTAATCCGAGTAAATGTGGCGGTTCATAATGGTAAACAAGATCTTGCAGGTACTCCAGTGTGAGACCGTGCAGGGCTTTATATGTCAATGAAAGAATTTTATAGCCGATACGGAATTTGACAGGAATCCAGTGTAACGTTGATAAAACTGGGCTGATGTGATCAAATTTTCTGGTTTTAGTTAGTACTCCAGCTGCAGCATTCTGAACTAATTAAAGTTTATTTAGGTTCCTGCTGGAGCATCCTGACAACAATGTATTACAGTAGTCTAGCCTTGAAGTTATAAAGGCATGTACTATTTTTTCAGCGTCATATAGGGATAACTTTGAAATGTTTCGGGGGTGAAGAAATGCTGTCCTTTTTAATTATCTATTTATTATATTACCTATGTGTTGATTAAACATCAGATCTGAATCAATCGTCACACCAAGATTTTTAGCTACTGAAGTACTACAGAGAAGTCAGCAAGATTTAACATTAAATCTGAGCATTTGTTCCGAACAGCCTTTGGACCAAGAAGGAGAACTTCTGTTATATCTGGGTTTAAAAGAAGGACATTCTGCAGCATCCAGTGTCATATCTTTTACACAATCTTCTATTTTATTTAATGTGGATTTATCATCTGGTTTGGCTGATATGTACAGCTGTGTATCATCAGCATGGCAGTGGAAACTAATTCCATGTCTATTTATAACTAAGCCTAGTGGTAACATGTATAATGTGAATAACAGAGGACCTAAAACAGAACCTTTTGGAACTCCATATTTCACTTTTGTGTAATTAGATGATACATTATTTAATGTATGAACTGAAACCAGTCAGTGAGGTAGGATGTGAACCAGGATAACGCTATTCCTGTGATTCCAACCATGTTTTCCAACAGATAAATCAGAAGTGCTACTTAAAAATAATAATAAATAAAAATATAATATTTTATATATTTTTAAATATATACTTTCTAAATATGTTGGTATTACAAATCACACAGCCTACCTCTACATAAATGATAAAGGCCCCATGTGGAGGTGCTATTGTGAAGACACAGAAGCATGTTTCTGCTGAGTGAGTAAGCCATACAAGCTGCAATCTGCAGTGTTTTTGATGACAAGTTTAATGTAACAAGATGAAAAAAAAAGGTTAAAAAAAAAGGTTAGCCTTCACTGCAGCTGCCATATGAGAAGTCAGCATGGAGCAAAACCTCAACCCCATCACTCTTTCTCTGAGACCTAGAACTGGGCAGTTGCTACAGATCTCATCAAAACAGGAAATTTCATGTTTCCTCTGCTGCTTTCAGCAACTGTTTGCGACACACAACTTCTGCACATATGATTTAACGTTCACAAGCAGACACATATACAGTGTGTGGGTGTGTGTATGAATGTATGTGTGTGTGTAATATATATATTACACACACACATACATTTATATATATATGAGAGAGAGAGAGGGGGAGAGAGAGAGAGATAATATACATATACACACAAATATATACAGTACACTGACAATTTGGCAAATTTTAAATTGGTTAAGAATCAAACTGCAGTGTATGGTTTCACATGATCTAAGTGATCTAAACTCCCAGTACATTTCTGATTTATCTGGCTTTACTTTACCTGAAATGGATGAAGAAAAATCAAAATGCAAACTATATGTGATAATGCAATAATCTTAATTATCTGAGTTACTTTCAGGTTAACTGCAGTTATAAATGTAGTTATGTGTTTAAAAAGCTGAAATTCAGAAGTATATCGAAAGGTTTTTACAAAGGTAGAACATAGGTAATAAAAAATTTGGCACTGACCCACAACAATACTACAACAAGCTAATGGTTAATTGGGCCAAAATTCAGAACTACAGAAACATGTACATTGTATTTACAATTAACAGGAATTCAGCCTATTTAATGTGATTTATCTAAAGGTTTTTATTAAATCATTTAATGCATGTGTGTAATTTAATATTGGAAGTTTCTGTATGTGTGAAAAAAATGATGTATGTGTGCAAAGACGTTTGTGACCACTTGGGCCACAGGCTCTGCATTTTTAAGTGTCTAAAATTTTTAATTATGTGGCCAGAGGCATGGGGAATTAACAGTCTCTGGCTTGGAATAATCAAAGGTTTAGAAGAATGTTAATGAACCTTTGTGAAATGTAACATATTAGACCTTGTTTAGGGAGGTATACAGATCTACACAAATAGTTCATGCAAATGACAATGTTTTCCTTACTTAAAGAACATTTTCTTGTTTGTATGTGATCCAGTAAAAATCAGATTTTGACTCAACATGGTATGTAAGGTAACTCCAGCCAAATATAAGAATCAGTGCTCACATGATATAATTACTGTTTGAATTGAAGGAAAAGCCTAATTAATTAAGTGAATTTTAAGTAAATTTTCTGCAGATCAATTAACTTTGGATTACTTTGATGATGACTATGGCTAGTCTTTGAGAAGGTATTTGTAAAAGGACAACCCCATTTCCAAAAAAGTTGGGATGCTGTGCAGAATGTAAATAAAAATAGAATGCAATGATATGCATATTATGTAAAACATTTTAAAGGAACATACTGCAAAGACAACATATCAAATATTGAAACTGAGAAAATGTATAGAAAAAATAAATGCCCATTTTGAATATAATGCCAACAACATATTCCAAAAAAGATGGGATGGGGGCATGTTTACCACAATGTTTCATCACCTCTTCTTTTAACAACTGTCTGTAAGCATCTGGGAACTTAGGAGACCAATTGATGTAGTTTTAAAGTCAAATGTTTTCCTGTTTTTTTTGTTGATATAGTATTTTAGATGCTCAACAGTTTGGGGTCTCCTTTTTTGTATTTTTCATTGCACAATGTGTCAAATGTTTTCAGTGGTGACAGGTCTGAACTGCAGACAGGTCAGTTTATCATCTGGACTCTTTTATTATGGAGCCACGCTGCTGTAACACATGCAGAATGTGGTTTTACATTGTCTTGCTGAAATGATCAAAGTCTTCCCTGAAAAAGACGGATGGCAGCATATGTTGCCAAAACATGTATAGATCATTCAGCATTAACGGTGCCTTCACAGATATGTAGGTCACCCGTGCCATGTGCACTACTGTACCTATACCATCATGAATACCAGCTTTTCAACTGTGCACTGACAGCAAGCTGAGTGGTCTTTAGCCTGGAGGACATGGCATCCATGATCTACTTCTCAGTCCATCTTAAATGAGCTCAGGCCCAAAGAAGGTGGCAGAGCTTCTGGATCCTGTTTATATATGGTTTCTTCTTTGCGTTTTAGAGTTTTAACTTGCATTTGTGGATGCAACAACAAACTGTTGTCATAGAGAGTGATTTTCAGAAGTGTTCGAGTCCATACAGTGCTTTCCTCTACAGATTCATGTCTGTTTTTAATGTAGTGCTACCTGAGGGCCCAAAGATCATGGCCAGCAAATACTGTTTTTTCTGAATCTTTTAATGTTATTATGTACCATAGATCATGAAAAACAAAAGTGCTTTGCTGTTGAGAAAAGTTATTGTTGAATAATTGCACTATTTGCTTGTGCAGTCTTTCACAGAGTGGTGAACCCCTCCTCATTTTTAATTCTGAAATCTCTGGGATGCTTTTTAGGTCACGTTACTGACCTGTTGTCAAAAACCATCAGGTGTTTTTTTTTAAGCATTAAACAACTTTACCAGCATTTTGTTGCACCTGTCTCAATTTATTTGGAGTTGGCATCAAATTCAATATGGGCAAATATTTTTCAAAAAACAATGAAATTTTTCAACATTTGAAATGTCTGTACTCTTTTCAATTAAATATAGGTTTTAAATGATTTGTACATCATTGCATTTTGTGTTTATTTACATTTTACACATCATCCCAACTTTTTGGGACTTTTTGTAAATGGGGTTGTAGTACGAAAGCATGGAGTAGAACAAAATACTGTGTGGTGAACTGAATAAGAAAAAATATTGAGCATGAGATAGAACATAAAGCTTAGACAAGCTCCTCTCCAACCTCTTCTAACAGTCAAGCTGAAAGTTATCTCTGAATATGAACTTCCTTTGATTTGTAAGCATTAAATGTACAATTCTGAACAGTATCAGTCAGAGTATCAGGAAAGAAACAAAAAAACTGACCTTTTTTGACCTGGGAATAAATAATATTAACTATAAATATTGTTTTTTTTTTAAATATGTCATAATTCCTGAGTCCTGTTGACTCTAATCTGCCCCTAACATAATTCTTAAAAGTACGTATTAATGGTATCCAGTTTGTCTTGTGTTACTGAACAAACCGAACAATATGTATAGAGCCTAAAACCAAATCTTAATGAATGCGGTTCATTAAACAAAAATATTAGAGTGTAAAATATGACTTTAATGAATGTAAAATGTACAAAAAGTGCATGCGAGACATTCATATGTTCTGTTTACATTTTGTAACAAAGGCTTGTTATCATATTCTCATGTTAGCTAAAAAAATAACTTGCAATTGCTGTATTACAAAAAGTCAGGGTCTTGGGCTGTCAGAGGACAAAAAAAGACATTTCAATATCTATAAACAGTTCTGTGTTGGCTGTTTGTTTAGTATGGTGTGGGCCTCCAACATTTCTTTTTAATTGCACGAGGCAGCACTTTTGGCCTGTATGTGAGTAGATAAATGACAGAGATGCCCACCAGGGACAAGCAAACGGATAAAAAGAGCAGAATGTACCAGAAAATTGACTCCTCTGTGCTGCGGCTGCCGCAATCGACAGAGTCAAAAAACATGGCTTTTTGGCTCTGGCGGTGTAGGTCTATACATGTAACCTCTGAGAGATCAACAGCACAGAGGGCTTTTGATTCCTCAAACATCCTGTACCATTCCAAATGGCAGCAATTAAAAGCATTACCATTTACATAGACAATCTGAACCCTGTCTGCTAGCGCAGTGGCATGTTCAGATTGGATAGTGGATAGCATGTTATTCCTCAAGTCCAGAAGCTTCAAGTTCAACATCAATAGAGATTTTGGTAGCTCCCATATTGCATTTTTGGAGATGTTTAGAAATTTCAAATGTTTATATGGTGAGAAGTCAAAGTTTTGCAGACCTGTGTTGCTCAGTCCCAGGTGCTGCAAGGTTCCACTGAGACCTGATAAAGAGTCTTGGCCAATGAGCAAGTCTGGGTTGTTGGATAGTTCTAGGTGTGTCAGTGGCGTACCCTCAAAAACCAGAGGTGGCAGATTTTGTATGCTACATCCAGCAATATAGAGCTGTTTCAAGGAAGAATGATTTGTCCAAACCACACAAGCTGGAGTGTCAGAGTCACTGATGTCTCCGGAATGACATATACCTACTGTGTTATAACTAAGGTCCACAGTATTTAAACTGGGAAGGGTATTGAAGACTCTAGGGGGAAGCCTCTTAATGTCATTTAAGCTCAAGTTCAGATGTGTAAGGTTATTAAGTACACTGACTGAACTTGGCTGGGCGTGCAGCTCTGTAAGTCTATTGTTGCTTACATCCAGTTCATACAGAGTGGCTGGCACATCCTCTGCTGTTAGATTGAAGGATTCTAAGCAGTTTCTTCTCAGCCTCAACCAGTAGAGGTGAGGCATTTTCTGAAGGAATCCCTTAGGGAAGTATCTCAGCTGGTTCCCACTGAGATCCAACAGTTGCACAGAAGAGATATCTCCATGAAGGCTCTCATCCCAGAGGTCTGCTGTAATGTTGCTGGCATTTCTGCCCATGTTGTAGTACTCAACATTAGTGGTCCAGTTTGAAGAATTGTTCACTGCTAGATGACTATAAAAGTTAATCTGGTTATTGGACAGTAGCAATGACCTAATGGAACTGTGAGTGGGAAGGAAGGGGAAAAACAGGAGCCGGTTGTTGGACAGATCCAGCATCTCCAGCTGAAATATCTCTGTGACGTCTGAATTAGTAATGAACCATTCAATAAGATTGTGGCTGGCATTCAGCATCACCAACTGGGTCATTTCAAACTTCACCAAGCATGGCAGAGAGTTAAAGGCCAAGTTAAGCCGCAGAAGCTTTTGTAGGTGATCAAAGGCCCCATCAATTTCAAACAAGAGATTTCTCTCTAGATTCAGTTCCTTCAGCTGGTAAAGGTCTCTAAATGTGGATTCGTCTAATCTGAGCAAAATGTTTCCAGATAAATACAGAAACTCAATAGATGTGAGGTTTTGTAGCAGATCAGAAACCATATCCTCTGTGAGTCCATTACTAGATAAATCCAGAGTTCTTAGCCTGGTCAAAGACCTCAGAGACTGGGCGAACTGCTTATGCCCATGGTGGAGGTCGTTGTTGGCCAAATTGAGGCTCTCTATCAGTGGGGAACGGGAGAAAGCTTTTTCCTCAACTGCCCTTAACCTGTTGCTTGCACAGCTGAAGAGGCGAAGGGAAGCATACCGTGAGAGACAATCATTCTGTAATGTTGACACAAAGTTTTGATTTAGAAAAAGCTCTTCTATTTGTTGTGGCAAGTCACTTGGAACAGAAGAGAGCCCGTAGCTGTTACATAGAGCTGTGCTTTGACTCTGTAGGAAAAGAGAGAGGAACAGAGAAACAGACAGAATAAGACACAACATGAACAATGGAAAGGCTCTCGATCTCAAAAGAGACATCAAAAGTAACTAAATTCAACCAATACACATTGGTTGAAATATTACTTTAAGAAAGGTTTTAGGTAACACTGTTAAGAAGTGTCACTCTGTTTCACATCCAGGTACTTCTAAATATACTTTTCAAACTATTACTGTGTCATGCTTGGTTTTACTGTACCACAATGTACAATTAAATTACTCTGCATTAACAATATTACAATTAAAACTACAGAAATGAAGAAACCTTAACACTAACTGGAAAACATGAAAACATTTTGCTACATTTTTACATTAATTGGCTGTTTAAAGCCATGTCTTTGTCTATCAAAACTTTCTCTGTATTATTTCTTATTCCAGAGTGAATTTTAAATGCAACTGCAGTACTTTTTGTATCTGATGTTTAACTGCAAAATCTGAGAACCTGAACAAGCATATATCTTGATTACATATGTATACTGTGCAAAAGTCAACATCTTTATTTAGTTAATTTCCAGTAAAATGGGCATTACATACAAGTTTTAATTTTATTAATTTCATATATAAGATAATCCAAAAGAGTTTCCAAAATTGCAGTTGGAAATAAAAATCTGACAGACGACCAGAACTGTCACATTCAGAGAAACAGTCTTTGGGAGAAGTGTTTCTGTCAAACCTTCCACGATTAGAAGACAACTTATTGCTATGTGTCTGACTGTAAAGAAGCCGTTACTGAGAAAAGCCAATTTGCAGAAGAACACTGAAACTGTACTTCTGAAATATGGAGTAACATTTCATGGACTGATGAATCTAAATTTAAGTAATTTAAATAACTGAGATGAAGAACTTAAGGTTAAGAACTTACAACAACCACTTTCTAAGACTGGAGGTGTGAAAAAAATCAGAAATGACTGGAAAAAAGAATGGAAGCTGTAATAAAGTGTGGTTGCATAAACACTGAAAAATGTAATATATTTAGGTGTTGAAGCTTTTGTATAAATTCTGTTGAATTCATGCTTTGCTGATGCTGAATTTAAAGAAAAAATGTTTGATATGTTCTGACTGGAAATAAAAGGGTGGTCTCTGACTTTTGCATAACACTGTGTGTGTATATATATATATATATATATATATATATAAATGTTTTGTACTATTAATTTCCAAGGGTGGACCATAGGGTCAAGAAATAAATAAATATACAAAATGTGTCATGATTTTTAGTTTTTCTGATGTTTGTGAACAAGCAGGAACGGGCAAAATGCACCAGCAAAATTGTATAGCTGCAATTTTACAGCACAGCGATGAATAAGGGGAAAAAAAACAATTGGTAGAAATAAATTAATAAAATAAAATTATATTATAATGGGCCTCAGCCTCTTGTTATAATTCAGCTTACACAGTTAATATACACTTGTATTTGTTTATTGGCTCTCTATGATTGATCTCAGTGTTCTTGTTCAGTGTTCTAGACATGCTGAGTAAACCAACAACATATTCCGAAATGTATATCATGAATTATTGTTATAATGACAAAATGACATCTATAATGTACAACTGTTTGCAAATTCCTGGTAAAGTTATATGTTTAGTTGATACTCTAACTGAAAATAAGTTAATACTTAACATCTCTATCGAGAACAAACTTAATTGTGACATTTTTCTGCAATTTTAGAGCACAGTATCTATGTGTATAGTTATTTATTTATACTTCTATTTTTATTTCCAGTGTGTTAAAGTCAGCAAATAAACAGTAATCAACAAATTTAACATAAATAAAAAAATATGTAATAAAATTAACAAGGCTTTTAATTTGACCAGGAGCATCCAAACGTCTGCATATGACTATATTGTCATATTGCACGCTGTTTATTTCCCATTGTATCTAATCAAAATTATGTCTCATTTTGATGTTTTCATTGTTGTTTTCTTTTCAAATCAAACCATTTTGTCTGATTTTCCATGTTTTTCTTACCAGTCTGCAGGGGGTGATGTGTGGATGGCCGAGGGCCCAAGGCACAGGCATTGATATAAAGTACAACAGTGTGGAGAGAACACTGAGGACCGGCATCTTATCATACTCGCTAAGAAGAAGGCACAAGAAAGCATTAGTGCTGTATTCATGCTAAACAAACTGCTTCCCAAGAGACTTGGGGCAAACAAAGATTATAAGAAGCATTTCTGTTTTGTATTGTAGGCATCTAATTTTGCAGTCACACATTGTTTTTCCATTTCCCCCCCCCCTGCTACGACCATTTAAAGTTTCTCACGTTAAGATCATCTTGTTTAGTTAGGCCAAGTTAGCACTGCTTTTATTACATGTGTTAAGACACTTATTATTATTAGCATGTGTAGGCTAATCACTCTGGCCACATTTTAAACGCTACCCTAAACAAGACTGTGGCACAATGGAAAAGATGACTAGTTATACCACTGGACAATTGGAAAAATATTTTCAGTCACAGTAATGTTTTTACCGTTTTAACTACAATGCAGTCACTAAGCTGGCGTTCATCCCCAAAAGACCAGGCTAAACTACCTTACCACAAACGTCTGTACATTTAACGTTACTGCACATGCGTCACAGGGTTAGATATTAGCCCAGGGTTGTGGGAACAGCCCTGGAGAACCAGCTCACTGCAGATCTTATCGCGCAAACCTTGTTTAGTACAGTGACTTAACAGCTCAAACAAAAAGCGTTCAGAAGCTAAACTCGACCTAGATGTTTCAAATTTAAAATCCACATCTTTTGCCTGACACAGCCATAATTCGCAGCAGTACTGCAACGTTACAGTCACACTTAAATGCATTTTACAGTCAGACAGCCCCTATAGCCAACTGCTATAGGGGTTGCTTGCGTGCCCTGCCGCCTGCGCGCCTCTCGAACTGCTGTACTGTGGGTTGAATGGAGGTGAATGGAGTCTGAAGGTGCGTGCTCTTACCCCACTGGGCTGCTTTGCGTCGTCCGCGCAGCTGCACCTTTCCCTGTACACCATTTCCCCGTTCTCGTCGTGAAACAGTGTGTTTGACCAGCTCCCTCGGACAAACCAAGTGCTTTAACATCTGCACCTCTTGCAAGCAAACCACTTTTAGTTATTTGCGGAAGCAAGAAAGCAACGGAAGCCGAGTCACATGTGGTCTGCAGAGATAGAGGCTCCACAGTGCACGGTCAGAAAGATGCAGAGAGAAACACATTCTACACAAATGGGCCTGGTAGAGCGTGTCACAACAAAACAATCATGCCTATTAACACTGCATGTAGGTTATGAAGGTTATGAATACTAGGCCATGTCAAACACTGGACAGTCATAACGTTGGTCATGAATGAACATGCAGTGGTGAAGAAAGTATGGCTATAAAACGTTTAAAGAATAGAGATTAAAGACAGCTCTTAAATCCCTTTAGTTGTAATTCTGTTTTTAAATCCTTATGCTCCTAATTCTGTTTTATTTATCAGACCACAACAGCCTGTCTAAGGAACACACCCATGCCACCCACTACTGGTTTCGCTCATCAGATACTACTTAAGAGGAAACCACAGAGAGCTCACACCCTTCCTGTGAAAAGCTGCACTCTCGTTGCATACAAGACGTTGTTTTCTGCTGCCTTCGTGCATCAGTAATCTCACATTTTAGCCAGCGCGAAAACATTCGCGTTTGTCGCGTTCAGCACCATGTTTTACCGTGTTAACCAATGGTGCAAACAATGAACATTTATGTTGCTGCACTTGAGTAATTTGTCTCTTAGGCAGCTTTGTACGCTGTCAATAACAGTAAATGGAACGATGCTTAATTTTACTGAAAACTATTTTTCAAATGAGGATTATTAGAATGGGCAGTTGTGCATGACAATGCTGGGTTCTAAATAAATAAATATAATTTACAGTCATATAAGACGTGATTAACTGCTATTGAGGAAGAGTTCAATGTTTTTCCATTAAAAACTTTTTGCTTTTAGAGAAACCTGTTAAATGATTTTGATTATTGTTGTTTCAGTACATGCTGTTAAAGAAAGATATATTGAAAAATTGCTTTCTACGTTTGAAGACTTAACAATAAATGTAAACGATAAATAAACACTAAACAATAAAAAGATGGTTTTTGGAGGGCTCTTTAGTAAAGAAGATGGTTCTATACTCAGAGG
The DNA here is from genome assembly GCF_015220715.1 of Pygocentrus nattereri. Taxonomy (NCBI): domain Eukaryota; kingdom Metazoa; phylum Chordata; class Actinopteri; order Characiformes; family Serrasalmidae; genus Pygocentrus; species Pygocentrus nattereri. Next base: position 39,765,326 of record NC_051213.1, on the reverse strand, counting down.
TGTGTTGAACAACACACTTGTGTTTTAACACTTTTTTGTGTCATACTGTTTTCTGATTTAACACATTGTGTTTAAATTAACACAAAATGTGTAATCCATGATTTGGCACAGAAATATTTCATTTTGTATTAAAGGTAAGACAATGTGTTGCAACTGAACACACTGATGTTAGAGCTAGAGACAGAATGTGCTAGTTTTACCACAGTTTTAAGAACAAGAACACGAACACACACACACACACACAAAAAAAAAAACAACATTTTTCATGATTAAAGGGTTCTTTGCATCGTGAAAGTGTTCTTCGGATTGATAGAGAATATGCCGTAAATGGTTATATGGAACGTTTTTGAAAAGGGCTCTTCTATGTTGTTAAGTTTGACATCATAACAATAGAACAACCCGTTGCAAGGTTCCATACAGAACCAAAAAGGGTTCTTCTGTTGTTATGTCAAAGTTAACACAATAGATGAACCCTGTTCAAAAAGGTTCGATATAGAACCATCTACAGCACATTCTCCATCAGTCTTAAGAACCCTTTCACAATGCAAAGGATGTTTTAATCATGCAAAATGTTGAGTGTTTATGGTTCAACACAGAACTATTTTCTTTACTAAAGATCCCCTTGGGGTACTATGTGAATTATGAATGGACATTGTAACATTCACTACAAGTATTTGTCAAAAAATATGATTTACCTGTTAGCTTGAATGTAGATTAAATAAGATGACGCTTTAATTTAATTGAAAACATAATCCAATTAATATGAATGATCAGAATGGACAACTGTGCATGACTGGTGTATTTTTATATATAAATAATTGAGTGAATGAATGAATAAATAAGCAAACTGTTCTTTAAGAGTTTATTAGCTGCCATTGCAACTAAATTAATTCCACCTCAAAAACATCATATGCTTGGGTTACTGTGTGAATTGTAAATGGATGTTAAAACATTACACTGAAATAAGTATGGCTAGCTATCAAGCTAATAGGTACATGATATTTTTTGACAAATACTTGGTAAAAGCGGAAAGCAACGGTTGGTAGAAACGAGTGTGGTGCAGTAGACCCTGGTAAGTAAATAGGATTACATTTTATACTTCATTGGGTCTTACCATACAGTGGAAAACAGCACAACTGTTGGATCATACTGGGCTGATACATTAGCAGGACATTAGTACACCTTAAAGCTATTTTGCTGTCCCCATGGAAGCCCACAGGATGTACATTTTTTTTGTTAAGCACACATTTCACAATAAAAAAACTAATTAAAACAAATAGATAATCAAGTCAGTGGAGATTCTCATATTGAAGAGGCAGTGAAAAAAAGCATTTAAGCAATTCTTGGCAAGAAGAGGGGTTCCTATTAAAGATCTTGAGGTGTGTAACACCCTTATTAGGCCTAGCATGGGAGTATGCTGCTGAAATACTTGCTTTTTTGCCTTTTAAAATTCTGAAGGCCTCTTTTTTATTTACTCTTAATTTTTGGCATGCACAGGTATCACATTTTCAAAATGCAATTATGAGCCAAAGCAAAATAGCTTTTGTTCCATTGTTTACAAAAAATAAAAACACTGCTAAACAATCTGGAGCCTTTAACTGTGAATAAATAAATAAGCAAACTGTTCTTTAAGAGTTGATTAGCTGCCATTGCATGTGGTTGTTGCATTTAGAGCTCTGTCTATGAATACAAACATAACATATCACGGTCCACTTCCTTTAGTGTTAAGAAAATGTAATACCAGTGCTGCTTATATGTCCTAAAATCTGTGGCTTTAGATCTAACTTGAAATCATAGCTTTAGATCTAACTTTCTTTGACAGAAAATGACAGAAATAAATGGTTGATATTGAAAGTAAACAACTTGTAATGTATGCCGTTCATTATTTTGTTCTTCTGTGATCTGAACAGAAAAAATCTCATTTTAATTAACAGTGTGTACATACTGACCACTAAATCATAAAGAATGCAAATCCCAAAGACTTACCCATAAAGTTAGCTGATTAAACAATGCTTAACTTGTTTTCTGAAATATGATTAATTCCACATCTCTTAGCATAGACTGATGCAATGCATTAAATGACCACATACACTCACCAGCCACTTTATTAGGTACATGTTCAATTGCTTCTTTAACACAAATAGCTAATCCGCCAATCACATGACCGCAACTCAATGCATTTAGGCATGTAGAGCTGGTCAAGACAACTTGCTGAAGTGCAAAGCGAGCATCAAAATGGGGAAGAAAGGTGATTCAAGTGACTTTATACGTGGCATGGTTGTTGGTGCTAGACAGGCTGGCCTGAGTATTTCAGAACCTGCTGATCTACTTGGATTTTCACGCACAACCATCTTAGGGTTTACAGAGAATGGTCCGAAAAAGAGAAAATATCCAGTGAGCGGCAGATGTGTGGATGAAAATGCCTTGTTGATGTGAGGGGTCAGAGGAGAATGGGCAGACTGGTTAGAGATGATAGAAAGGCAACAGTAACTCAAAGAACCAACCAAAATGTCTGAGGAATGTTTCTAACACCTTGATGAAAGTAAGCCACAAAGAATTAAGGCAGTTCTGAAGGCAAAAGGCAGTGCAACCTTTTACTAGCAAAGAATTAATAAAGTACCTAATAAAGTGGCTGGTAATGTATGATGTATTTAAAGCTGCCCAGTGACTGTACAGTGCAAGTCATGAGAAAAGCCATGTAATGAATGGGCAATCGATACCCCCTTGTGGTGGTTGTGACAGACATCTGCTCCACTATATATCTGCTTAGCAGCTTGGTTCATGAACCATGTCTCTAAAGGCAAACAGAAAATAAAGATCTAAAAACTAAGTACCAAATAGTTAAGACTACCTATGTAGGGATTATGTTGAACATGTATGAATTATTAATTTAAACAGAATACTGTTTAACAGCCTTTATCAGTACTCACAGGATGACATCGGATGTTTCATAACGTAAATTGTATTGCACTGACAACTTCAGTGAATGATATGTGCTCCATTTCTAACACTTATTGAAGGATCTTTTCTATATAAATGAATTTTCAAGGGGAAGTCTAATTAAAAAAAGTCATATACACTGTATGAACAAAAGAATGTGGACACCTAACAAGTACACACATGAGTTTGTTGTACATCTCATTCCAAAACCATGGGCATTAATATGGAGTTGGTCCCTCCTTTGCAGCTCTAACAGCCTCCAGTTTTCTGGGAAAGCTTTCTATAAGGAGTGGAATGTATAAAGTATATCCAATTTGTGCAACTCCGTCAAAAGAACATGTGTGAGGCCGGTCATGTTGGATGAGAGAGCCTAGTTTACAATGGACAATCCAATTCATTCCAAAGTTGTTCAGTGAGGCTGAGGTCAGGGCTGAGGTAGAGGCCACAGAAGTTCCAGTGTCTTTATGTACCTCACTTTGTACACAAATCAGATAGAAAATAATTGTCTAAAATATCTTTTATTGTGTACTCCCCTAAACTGAGTTTGCGTGGCTATGCCAGTGTTGTTCCTAGACGCTTCCACTTCACAACAGTAACACTTTGTGAGTTCGGACCATGCCCCAAACTAAGCTTGAGACAGAGAAGGGGAGCTCTGGGAAACTTGGGCAGGTGTTCTGGGTGACTTTTGTCATCAAAGGGAATCCAAGATTATGCTGAAGAACTCGAGTGAAGTGGATAGGCCTTTGGTCTTCTCAGTGCAGGCTGAAAACAGGTGGTGATATTCATAGAAGTCGACAGCTAGATCCAGAATGATCGTTGAAGTTTGACAGCAGTTAGGTTTAATTTAATGCAGAGCTGCTCGTTAAATTCCTGAAGTCACTCATTTAGCTGAACTTGTCTTAAACTTAAACTAAACTACTGATAGAGAGCAAAAGACAGAATTACGACATGGCACAAGTGCAAGTGCAAAACAATACATTTCAAGAAGGGCTAGGTTAAGTTCTTCACATTTGAAGATGCAGGACTCTGCCATTCGGACAGCCAGTGGAAGTTTGCTCCACTACCTGTATACCAAGACAAAAAAAGACTCCTTGATGCTTGTGTCTTCCAAACATTTTAATGAATGGCAGGTCAAGGCCGTACTTGAATCTCAAAGTGCTTAAGGTATGGCTTGAGTTTTGAGCATTTGCATTTTTGACTTTGTAGGCAAGCATCAGTGTTTTACATCTGATAGGGGCAGCTAGAAGCCAATGAAGGAAATACAACAGAGGAGTAACATGAGTGAAGTTAAGAACACTAAAGACCAGCTGTGTGCTGCTGCATTCTGGATAAGTTGCAAGGGTCTGATGGTGTGCATAAGACCACCAGCAAGAACTGAGTTGTTCTAATCAAGCTTTGAGATGACATGAGATTAAAAAAAGCCACACAGGGTATATTGTGGATATCTGCATGATCAAGTCAGGTTTACAGCTAAGAATGATAACTGTTCATCCACAGTCTCACACCAAGTCCTCTTGCATCTCCAGATGGAATTGACCGAGAGTTCCTCTCCCAAATGTATTTCATGTATAACTCCATTTAAAGTTTATTGAGGCAGATCTAGCAGGCCAAAATTTTACAACTGACTTGTAGCAGAGTTGGCATCCTAAGTAAGTGCCACATTTAAATTCACTGACCTCTTCAGTTCAGTCCATTCTACAATGTTTATTTATAGCTATGTGCTTGAATTTATACATCGGACTGGCTGTAAAACCTGAACTCAGTAATTAGGAGGGGGTTTCACATACATTTGGCCATATATTGTATGACAGAAGATTTGATGCTCTCAAGATAGTGATGTTCAGTGCTAATTTTCTGTATATGTTCTATATCACTTTAGCTTGAAGGATCTTCTATAGAACTAATGCAGTATATTAAATAGGCTTTTTCATCTTACAACAGGAACAAAATGTCCATTACTTTAGTGTAAGGCCTCTTATGTGCATGTGTCACGAAGCCCCTCTTTAAGTAGCCTTTATTAAAAAAAAAAAAAAAAAAAATAATAATAATATATATATATATATATATATATATATATATATATATATATATATATATATATATATATATATAAATAAAAGTGTTCCCAAAAAATATAACTGTCTAGTACACTTTTACAGACTGGCACCATATAGTTTATTTACAGGTTCCATGACCTCAATCATACGAAGGATAAAATCTAATAAATAAATATCATACACTAGTACATCACAAGAGCAGTACAGTAACATTATTACAATAGGTTTCTTTTGGATTTCCTGTACAAACACCAATGGTGAAAGACAGCTTTGACTATACTGCATGCAAAATACTAATACCTCTAGTGAAGTAGCCTTGCTTTTAGGTTCCAAATGATCAAACTGTATAGTGGTCATAATAACGTTATTTTGGCATGTCATTTGCCCACATGGATTTGTGGCGCAGAGTGAAATTCCAAAGCCATTCCCTCATTGTATCAACAGAGTAGGCCATCACCACTGTGTTGTAACACCAATGTGTTACAAATGCATTCTGTGACTATGGATTACAGTTAGAGTTAAGATTAGGGGTACCTGTCATCTAATCTTGTTGATTAATGATGATTATGAGAACCCAGTGTCTTTTCATAAATTAGGTTTTAAAAACTGTCTTTAGTTATCAGGAGATGTATCCAAAGACCTGCAGAATCCATGGATGCGTGCTGTGGAGAGCCTCATTCATTGTGCCCTTTGCAAAACGCAGATTTCTTCTCAGAAGGTTTGACTTTCACCCACTGCTCAGATATATTTTTGTGCCCTACAAATTGTCTGCTTGGCACTTGTGATGTTTATGTGGCACCGAAGTGTTCTTTAGCCATCCAAAGGTTTTCCCAGGTAGACCATAGTAACTTCAGTATTACCATACACAGCTGAAACTGCTGGAAAAAGGCAGGTCTTGGGAAGCCCCCGGAATGCCACGCCTAGAAACTCGAACCCTCGCTCAAAAGCCAGCGTCTTGTCATCCATATCAAGAATCACACGTATTCTCTCCCCTATCTGAAACAAAAAAGAACAGCATATAACATTGTTTCATATTACATGGTCCTGAAAAGAGAATTCCATTCAGATTTCATGTTATGCCTTGTCAACTTGGACAAAAAGAGCTACCAGTAAATTTGTGGATTTCTGGATCCCTGTTTTTCATTTTTTTTATTAAAATCCAGTCCATTGCCATAAGAGCCATGTCCTTTACACACTGAACAAAATTTGTTTGGACATCAATAAATTAATTCAAACACATACACTATATTGCCAAAAGTATTCGTTCGTCCACCTTCAGACGCATATGAACTTGAGTGATCCTATTCACAATCCATAGGTTTTAATATGATGTTGGCCCACCCTTCTGAGAAGGCTTTCCACAAGGTTTAGAAGTGTGTTTATGGAAATTCTGGACTATTCTTCCAGAAGCGCATTTGTGAGGTCAGACACTGATGTTGGACTAGAAGGCCTGGCTCGTAGCGTCTACTCTTAATTCATCCCAAAGGTGTTCTATCGGGTTGAGGTCAGCACTCTGTGCAGGCCAGTCAGGTTCTTCCACACCAAACTCACTCATCCATGTCTTTATGGACCTTGCTTTGTGCACTGGTGCGTAGTCATGTATTCGGACAAGTACCGTTCTCCTGGCAACTACCAAATGCAAACTCATCCATCGGATTTCCAGACAGAGAAGCGTGATTCGTCACTCCAGAGAACAGGTCTCCACTGCTCTAGAGTCCAGTGGTGGCACTTTACACTACTGCATACGATGCTTTGCACTGTGCTTGGTGATGTAAAGCTTGGATGCAGCTGCTTGGCCATGGAAACCCATTCCATGAAACTCTCTATGCACTGTTCTTGAGCTAATCTGAAGGCCACATGAAGTTTGGAGGTCTGTAGCGATGGACTCTGCAGAAAGTTGGTGACCTCTGCGCACTATATGCCTCAGCATCCACTGTCATTTTATGTGGCCTACCACTTCGTGGCTGACGTTCCCAATCTCTTCCACTTTGTTATAATACCACTGACAGTTGACTGTGGAATATTTAGTAGCAAGGAAATGTCACAACTGGATTTCACTATGTAAAATCATGAACAACTCACTAAAAAAAAATACGGATTTCATCTGGATCAGTCTTGAAAAAAAATTAAACTTACTGATTACACAAATGATTGTGAACATTATTTCCTTAAAATTTTTTGACAGCTTGCTATATTTTTGTGGACATTTTTCTTGAATTCTCATTACCACAATAGAAAGGATAATTGTCTAGTACACTTTTACAAACAGGCACCATATAGTTTTTTTTTTTTTTTTTTACAGGTTCCGTGATCAGTCATACAAAGGATAAGATCCTCTTTCAATTGGTATGTGATTGGTTCCTAGGTGCCTCACGGTTCTAAAAATATGGCGCTTTGAAATCAGATGAATCTTTTTTAATCACCCTGTACAACTAGGGAATGTGACAATCAGGAAAACATCAAAAAGGGCTGAGAAAGGGAAAAATGTCTGTGGTTACAGAACTCTAATAAAATAAGTGTATTTATAACTGTAGTTCCCTTGCGTTCATGTCCATTCATGTGTTTCTATGGTGTCAAATGTACATTTTTGCCACCCTTCTAAAAAATACTTAAGTATCTCACTTAAGTATATGCTGCTAGTATATAGATTTGTCAAAAGAATTTTCATTCACTGTTCTATAGAAAGAAGTTTAATCTTACACCAATTTCGTGTTATTGCTTTTTTTTGCTGTCCAGAAGTATTCTTGTTAAATGTTTGTAATTATCCATAACATGATCATTTATATTTCCAAGGTATGTAACTTTGCATTTGTGGGAAACTGAATAGCCAAGAATGTTTTTAACCACATCATATACATTTTCCCAATTTATTACATTTCCAAAACATGTGTGTATTATTGGCCTCCTTACTCCCAAACATCCTCCAACATATATGGTTAACAGTGGGTTAAATTTTTCTGTCTCAATTCTTTCCATATCCTTAAATATGTGGTCATGTGATGTGTTACACAAGTGTGTTACACAAGGTGTAGTCCATTCTTTCTCTGTAATATAAATTCTTAGCTCTCTGGTAGAAGTCTGACATTCCCTCAGGGTATGGTTAAGCTGGGGTGTCACCTTAAATTTTGTTCCAATGTATGTCTTCACTACAGCATCTACCACTGTACTTAAAGGCTTGAAAGTTTGTGCGTTTTGTATAAGTTCTTCGATGTAAATATCCCAAAAAAAATCTCTCTCTCCTTATCTGTAATTCTTCTTTAATTCTGGGAAACTCATCACATTTCCATTCTTGACAATTCTACATACTGCAGTGATCCACATTTTCTGAAACTCAGTCAGGCTTGGTTTAAATCAGTTAGCACAAGCAAACCAGCTTGTAAGTATTATTCGCATTTAAAACATATACCGTTTTATTATTTCAAAACACATACATAGTGTATGGGAACGTATTTGATCTATTAAATATTGTAATTTAATAAACTTTGTTTATTTGCTTTATAAGCAAGTTTTACATTGCTAATAAAGGACTGAACAGGAAACTGTTCAACTGTCTTCCCCATGCCATTTCATTAATGGTCCACATTTTGCTGCCTGAAAATAACCTATAAGATAGTGTCATCCCACCCTTGGCTTATTCCAACTGTGGAGGCGACATGATTATTTTCAAGGTGTTCATATGTACAGTACTGTGCAAAAGTGCTACGCACTTAAGCAAATTGTTTAAAACAATCTGTCTTGGAAGCAAGTGTTTTTCTATTTGCAAAAACACTATATAACAGAATAAATGCAAGCAAACATTAATGCAAAAAACTTTTTTGTTTCAAAAATGTAGTTGATAGCTTGTGAGGTAATTAGAAGAATATACAGTCATATGCAAATGTTTGGATATCACTAGTCAATTCACATGTTTGTGAAAATAAGTTAACATGTCCTCAACAAAGAACAGATTTCTACTTATTTTAACACACAATTACTCTTTATATACAGTATTAATAAATTTGAGAAAAATGTTTTCAGAAACAAAACAGCAGCAACGTGGCAAAAGATCAGCCAAGGCAGAGTGACTAGAAAACACACCAAAGTCTTTAAAGAGGAACTCTGGCCAAAATTATAAATCTTATGATGTCTACAGCCCTGTTTCGATTCTTTTTTAACTTGCCCTCATTTCAACTCACTACTTGGATGTGCACCACACCTACATTACACAAAAGGCTTCTCATGGCAGAAGAAGAGGATGGGACAGTGAGGTGTGGAACGCTTAAATAAACGTGCTCCCCCCTTGACAGTCCAGCCTAAATGAGCTCACCATGCAACCTTTGTAAAACAAAATGTTTAAGGTGACATCCTTTACTTGAGCTAATAAAGTAAAAAACAGTCCTGAAGATAAGGCGAGGGACTGCATGAGGGGAAACGACATCCCAATCCCATTTTACCCCTTGCCCCTACCACTTAGCCCTTAGCTTTGCATATTCACATATAGGGTTAGGGTGTCTCAATTTTTGTTGAGATAGACGGGTAGGGTGAAGTGTTAGGGCTACATGGCCTTCCAAATGGAGGTTTTTCAGAGGCACACTCCAAAACAGAGTGTTATGAGGAAAAAAAGAAAAACCAGCAAAATGGCTGTGTAAGTGACTAAAAAAACCCACAAATGTGAGAATTTTCTCTGTTAAAAAAATTATGATAATCAGTGTATTATTTTAGGTAATGCCATTTCAATGTATTATGGTCCTTTTCTTCATAATCATGAATAATCAATAACAGCATGTGAATGTCTCGGTAGCTAGCTAACGTTCCCGTTCCACCTTAATCCAGCAGTATTGACGCCTGTAGTGCCAAAATGTAACTGCTGCATCATTTACGGTTGAACGGGAAAATCTGAACAAGAAGCTGGTGAATAGCTGACTTCAGCTTTTTATCACCAAAGAATTATTGGTGGGCGATAATAAATAATTGTCTTATACCCTGTCCTTGAAAGCATATGGTGCCCTAAATGTAGCTAAAGCCCAGCAGCAAGGTTGCTGAAATCCCACCCCCTACCCCCTTGAAGACAAGCCAGGTTGCCTATTGAGCACAGCTAGTAGCCTGTTAATGAAAACAAGGGTTAAGGGTAAAAAGAAATTGGATTGTGCCGATGAGTTCACATGGCCAAGGGCTTGTTAAAACTGGTATTAAAACGATGGAAAATCTGTTGTAAACATGCCTTTTGGCCTCCTACAATGGTCTCAGGGGTGAGATTAATTTTACCAAATGTAATGTGTTCTCCATACACACTCTCATTGGACAATGCTGATGAACACACATCATGTTGTATCTTAATTTCTTAGTCAGTGCATTTCTTTATGACCACGAGTTATATGATGTATTTGTTTAGTGCATGCTGGGCACTAAAGAGAAAGAAAACAGACAAAAATGCAAAAAACTGAATCAAGCCAAATCAATGAGGCTAAGGAGCACAACACAATAATGCAATATATTATACAATGTTACAAATAACATGAAATGGAAGTTTAGGCTGGTACACCTGTTAAATTTCTCGTCACTGCAGTTATATGGGTTATAGCATAAACTTCTTTAAGAATAAAAAAAAAAAGACTTTGTATTTGTATTGGCCACAATAAGGTGTTATTTATCAGTTAATGTTATCAGCCTAGAAACCCAGAAATTGGTGCGTCCCTATTGTAAGACAATTACACTGCCTTACCTGGTATTTGGGCGCATTGTTGCACTGTGGGAAGTTGCCATTGACCTCGCCGTTGTGGAGCAGGTTATTATCCACCAGATTCCAACCCCAGCTCTGGTCATCGCTGCCCAGCAGGGCTACATAGCCTTGGCACTGCATGGGGGCCCTCTTGGTGGCAATGCCAATCACTGCCACAGTGCCAAGTGGCCCCTCCCACCAGATCTCCCAGGCATGCCTCCCCTCCGTGAAGCCAATCTTACCACGAGCACCATCTGTACTTTGGGCGACAGGGTTGCGGTGGAGGGTAAAACCATTTTTCTTCACATACACGTTCCTAGAGCAGTCATGTGAGCTCAGAGCATGCTGGAAAGACTTCAGCTGTATAGAGAGAAAGAAACACCAGGAAAGGATATAGTTCTCAGGTTTCCAGCCAAACACATCCACATACATTATCTTTCTAATTTAGAAACAGCATATAGCAAATAGTAATTGACAATAAAAGTGACAGACTGCATTCTAAGACGTTTCTAAGATTTTCTGTTAAGGATTATATATCCAAAGCAACTAGCAGGTCTATAGCTGGTGCAACACCACTTTTTCCTGATTCAGCTATTAAAACCTTGAGGTGGAGAACCACAAAGGGGAATTCCACCATTTTTTTATTTCTACATACAGAAATAATGATGACAAAAAAGTTTTCACAGCAGTGGTGATGGGAACCAGATGTCCACATGCCTCTAAATGCTCCACCAGAGAAAGATATTACGAAATGGTTCCGAAAACAAGCCTTAGGTATTGCAAAAATCTGAGACAAGATTTTGGTCAAAAATGTATTTTTTAAATCAATTCATTGTGAAATTGTAAAAAGAAATGTATTTTTCAATATCATCACTATTATACTGTTAACTTTTGCAAAGACACTCAGAAGACATTTGTTGATTCACTGGTCAGTAAATAAAATGCTTTTAAAAAGCAGACAACACAACCATCACAACCATTGACTCCTATCATCACCATTATAAAAAGGTATTTCAGTAGGTTTCTTTACATAACACAAAAGAAAAAGCTAAATTGTCCCATAGGTGGTTACTGTTAATGATTTCAAAGATGAGAAAACCTACTTGTGTGTGATGAATCAAAAGATGACTATGACAAGAAAATCTGACAGAAAGTGAAAGGGGCACAGGCTGCCCTTCCAGAGGAGAATCAATTCTAGTTTCAACAACTTTGTCACTACTTGTTTAGTAGAACTGCAAACATTCCCTAAAGATGAACTTCATTAACATACCATGTATATATCATTTGGTTCTTGCATTCAGGCAAATTTAAGAAGTCCAACATGACCCAGCCAAAAATATACTTATGTTGGAACTGTAACTATGGTGTTTAAAAATCTTTGCAATGTTGCATTGGTCCAGATGTACATTTTAGTTTAATAATTTATAAACATCAATAAATCTACCCATAAAATACAAAAATGTGCTTAAATAACATCTTTGTGATACAGTAGTGCAACAACTGATATGAGGATGGCATGGGTACCAATAAGAGTATTTTATCACAGTGGGCAAGCGCCAATCTGCACACTTGTGTTCCAGCAACGGGTACCTTCAAATAGACGCTTACACAAATGAACATCCACAACTCAGAGAAAGATCCAATTTCTCTGTAAAATATCTCACAAGTTGGCATCCATCAACACTGCAGATAGCCCTGATTTATCTCCATCTGTTTTTAATGAATACCATCCATTGTACCTGTTAATAAATAGATCCTTCACAACCTGCAACATATATTAAAGTTTACCATTTTAAATATGAAGTCTAACAAATATTTATGCTATTCTTTGATGCTTATGGAGATGCCTTGTGAGCATAAACCTATCATACATTGTAATTTTATTTACTGAAGGTCATTTTTGTAAGGTGTCATTGATTTATTTGCACTGGTGCCTATAAGACTAATTATGACACTGTTGAAGGCATCAAAAGAACACAGACTTCCCAGAACTTAACCACTACTAGTAATGACTACAGAAAATGTAACAAAATTCTTAACTTACATCACTTGTAACATCAACCTAACATCATTTGTAGTGGGCTAAAGCTAATGAAAACTGCACTTGTTTTAACTGGACTGAGTACAGTGTACTTAGTTAAGAAGTTAATGCAAGGGTCAGTAATGATATCCACAAAGGTTTAGTGTGGCTGCAGGTTTTCAAGTATAGGCACACTTGATTGACCAGTGAATAGTTAAATGAGGGGTCCTGCCTACACTCTCATGAAAAAAGGTAGTAAACTGTCACTGGGGTGGTACCCTCAAGGTACTGCACTAAGTATTTTCTAAGTTCAACTCCACACACCCTGTCTCATCTCCAGGCTTTTTATTTTTCTGTTTTAAAACATTAAGTTGAAAATATACAAATATGCACTTTTCATAGAATAATGTATTTAAGGTACACAATTGGACCTTAAAACCATTGCTGTACATTTGAGGGTACATTTACAATGTTTGTAACTTGAATGAGAAATGTACCTTCACAGCACCTTTATTTCTAACATTGTAGCCGAAAAGAATATCCAGAACCACACCAGTCCTTCTTTGTGGATAAGATTGGTGATCTAACCCATCATTATACACACAGCAGGCCCATGTTCAAAATATTGATATGGCAATATATTGTGGTTAGTACGTGCAACGATACACTGAAGGCTGTAGTGATTTTTTTTCCATTTACTTTTCCAAATGCTTAAATGCATCCATTATTTACATTTACCACCCTGCAGAGTCAAGCACCAACACTAATTTAACAGACCTGATCAAAGTGGTGAAGGCCTTCATGTGCATCTGTATATTAGAAGATTTGGGTTGCATCTGAACTCTACATGTTGGTATATCTCCAGGACCATGACAGGGCACCCTTGGTATATGTTATATGAGCGTGTCCCAACCCTGATCCTAAACATTTTTCTTTTCTCTAAAACAAACAAAAACACTACTTTATTAGCTTATTCGTTTGATCAGGAGTCTGGAGCAGGAACTACCAAAATGTGCAAGACAGAGGTACTCCAGGACCAAGACTGTAAAACGCTGTATTGCAGAGTTGCCCAATAATGATGCCTGAAATCCAAACCCCATTACCAATCCTGGCCCTGGAGATCCAACACACCTAGCTCTAATATCCAGATCTCATCACCTAGATCAGGTGCTGGATAAAGGCTACATGCGTAGTAGCTAGATCTCTAATGCCAGGACTGTCCACTCCTGCTGAACTGAGTACAGGCGGTTTCACACTGCCAAGTGTTCTTTCTAGCTAGCGTGCTAAAAAAAAACAGCACAAATATGCCAAATACAACACAATTAACAATACACTGCGCAGTACTTTCATGTTTTTTAAGAACTTAATGTCTTGTTACAACATGACTATCCAAATACACTGACTAGCTAGCAGGGTAGCTAACATCCATTAGACCATGTACAGAGGAGCCATTTTTTGTTTGCGGCAATGCAAAGCTTGACAACTAACTTACACCACAGAAAGTGGATTCAGTGATTACCTTTCCTTTGTAAGTTGGCAGGTTACAGAGGATGTCTGAGCGCAGAGCCTCTTCGCTAAGCAACCGGGCACACAGGCTCCGCCACACCTCGCTGTTTTCGTCGGCGAGGCAGTTGTTCCAGTGCCAGCAAACCAGAGAGCACCTGATGAGGTCCGACAGGTCCAGATAGGAGAAGATGTGCTCTAGAACTCGGCTGGGAAGCCTGGCCGCGATGCCTGAGCCGCCTGAGGCAAATATAGCAGGACCGCAGCTAGAGGCAGCCGCTCCAGCGCCAGCCACGCCGGACATGTCGCCGGACAGCGAGGGACTTGTTAACAGCGTTTAGAGCACGAACATCAACTGTTCTCGGGCTTTTAGGAGCCAATCAAAGCCAAATTAGAGCTCAAATAAACATGAATGGACCAAGAATTGATAACAGAGCTCATTACGTTGTGTGGTTTCAGGCAGGCGACTAAATCTGTAACTATTGTAAAGGTCTTGGCAGGACATGTATTGAAAATGCGGTGCTCAAAGCCTTTAAATCCACATAATATGCATATGTTCTAATAAAAAAAGTAATATTTTACAAATTTTAATAATAACGAAAATTCATTACGTGGCAGGTCTTCTTTACAATGCTCGCAACATTATTTACGTTTTGTTTCGCCTGTAAGGACCTGCCTAACAATTATGTCTGTTATTGGGGCATTTTTAACGACAGATGGCGCCAGAGGTATATGTTTCGAAAATATTACAATCACCACCCACTTTCTTAGAAAGAGAAAGCTTTACTTCCGCTCACTGCCGGCCACTGTATTAGACCACCTACCTCGCAGATCCACTGTATAAACAGCACAGGTACAGACTACAGCCCATCTGTTGTCTTGCACACTTCGTCACCACCCCTACCCCATTTTTCTCACCACAGAGCCACTAATGAACAAATGGTATTTCTCAGTACAACAACGACACCGGCATGTGGTCAACATTAGACCAGTGCACTACACATCACATCACAGGGTTCACAGAAATGCACAAAATTAAAAAAAATACAAAAAGAAAAGAGTTACATGCAGTATATACATTTTATTCAGTTAACATGCTCATTACAGCGTTATTAAGCAGAATTTCCTGGCAAGAGAAACCCAATTCCAAATGTTTCTAAAAGCACAACATAATTACTCTCAGTAGCTGAACATGAATTAATTCATCATACATTAACATTTTATTTGATGAAATACAGATTCAGCTTACTTCTCCCCAATTACTTAAATACACTCCATGTTTTCTCCAACAGTGTCTGAACACATTTACAATGACATCTGAATGTATTTGAGTTGCTCTTCGGTATATCAACTCAACTGGATATTCCGGCCTCATTTTCAGTTCAGCTCTTCCACTGCCTTCATACTTTGTACATATACTGCTCAGAGCAACATTTCCCTTTAAAATAACTTACTTTCTTACAGTTTAGAAAAAAGTTGTATGGCACCATCCATATTCACAGTTTCCTGTGGTTTCTCCCGATCAACCTGAAAAACATTTTTTTGACAAACTCTCAGCCAACTCTGATATTTGTCTGGATTATAAAGAACTCATTTCAGGATGAATACTCATCAGTAAATACCTCACTAGAACTAGCATACTAAAGCACAGATGGGCGCAACCAACATACAGTTTATCCAATACAATTGGCCAGTATTAAGGTTCCCTGGATTTATCTGCACTGAAATAAATGCTAAATGCACCAATGATGTCTCTTCAAGATGTTGTATTATTTAAATGATATAGGGTTACGTTCTTAGACTATGTAGCATATTTATATATGTTTCTGCTGTTGAGTTTAAGAATTTTGACGTTTGAAAACATTCACAGTGACCTGGCATTAATAGCCAGTAAAACAATGTTTAAAAAAAACTATTTAAGTGTATTTTACTTATTTATACACTGCTCAAAAAAATAAAGGGTACACTTAAACAACACAATATAACTCCAAGTAAATCAAACTTCTGTGAAATCAAATCAATTTCACATGCTGTTTTGCAAATGGAATAGACAACAGGTGGAAATTATTGGCAACAAGACACACTCAATAAAGGAGTGGTTCTGCATTTGGGGACCACAGACCACTTCTCAGTACCTATGCTTTCTGGTTGATGTTTTGGTCACTTTTGAATGTTGGTGGTGCTTTCACACTCGTGGTAGCATGAGACGGACTCTACAACCCACACAAGTGGCTCAGGTAGTGCAGCTCATCCCGGACGGCACATCAATGCGAGCTGTGGCAAGAAGGTTTGCTGTGTCTGTCAGCGTAGTTTCCAGAGGCACTACCAGGAGACAGGCCAGTACACCAGGAGACGTGGAGGAGGCCGTAGGAGGGCAACAACCCAGCAGCAGGACCGCTACCTCCACCTTTGTGCAAGGAGGAACAGGAGGAGCACTGCCAGAGCCCTGCAAAATGACCTCCAGCAGGCCATAAATGTGCATGTGTCTGCACAAACGGTTAGAAACCGACTCCATGAGGATGGTATGAGTGCCCGACGTCCACAGATGGGGGTTGTGCTCACAGCCCAACACCGTGCAGGACGCTTGGCATCTGCCAGAGAACACCAGGATTGGCAAATGCGCCACTGTCGCCCTGTGCTCTTCACAGATGAAAGCAGTTTCACACCGAGCACGTGACAGAGTCTGGAGACGCCGTGGACAGCGATCTGCCTGCAACATCCTTCAGCATGACCGGTTTGGCAGTGGGTCAGTAATGGTGTGGGGTAGCATTTCTTTGGAGGGCCACATAGCCCTCCATGTGCTCGCCAGAGGTATCCTGACTGCCATCAGGTACCGAGATGAGATCATATGCAGGTGCGGTTGGCCCTGGGTTCCTCCTAATGCAGGACAACGCTAGACCTCATGTGGCTGGAGTGTGTCAGCAGTTCCTGCAAGATGAAGGCATTGAAGCAATGGACTGGCCCGCCCGTTCCCCAGACCTGAATCCGATTGAGCACATCACGTCTCGCTCCATCCATTCAACATGCTCCCTCATCATCCCATCCGCCACCTCATCAGGAGCATGCCCAGGCGTTGTAGGGAGGTCATACAGGCACGTGGAGGCCACACACACAATACTGAGCCTCATTTTGACTTGTTTTAAGGACATTACATCAAAGTTGGATCAGCCTGTAGTGTGTTTTTCCACTTTAATTTTGTGTGTGACTCCAAATCCAGGCCTCCATTGATTAATAAATTTGATTTCCATTGATGATTTTTGTGTGATTTTGTTGTCAGCACATTCAACTTTGTACAAAACAAAGTATTCAATGAGAATTTCATTCATTCAGATCTAGGATGTGTTATTTGAGTGTTCCCTTTATTTTTTGAGCAGTGTATATTGTATCAGACAGTCTTCACTACTGTTAGAATTTCTAGCTCCTTGAGTTTAGTACTGGTTTCAAACTTTTCAGTTTGAAGTTCATTTTAAAGAGATTTTGAGCGCATTTTCATACCAGTACTTAATGGATGCACAGGAAAATTGTGTAAAGCAATTTTACAGTTTTGTTACCAGACTTCATCTAAAAATCTTCATTCGATAATATTTCAGTCTTAGGCTTCCACAGTCAGACCAAGAGTGCCTCACATATTGCCTGTTGTGTCAGTATAAAGTTTAAAAATGGCAAGAAAGCAACACTATACATTTTAGAATTACTGGCAAAGTCAAGGCATATCAGAGATCACATAACACATGTTTACTTACCACATTTAGGAATAATTTATGCAATACTAGAAATTAGAAATATTTATGCAATACACTGTCATGAATATAAAAAAAAATCTCACAAAAGCAAACTCCCCATCAAAGACCACAATGAATGGAATAAGATTTCATGTTACCATTCTTTTCTCTTTAGGTTGTGGAGCTGTAGATTTTGAAATACTTTTTACGTTCCTTTGGATTGCTGAGAAGAGCTGATTCAGGTTCTCCACTTTTTCATTCTTCAGGGTGTTTATCTAATCATAAGAGTATGATGATTTCAGTGTCAATGCACAACTCATTTATCATATTACAGTTATCACTTACAAAGTAAACCAACCATCAAAACATCCACACAGAATGAATAGAGAAATACTTACATGTTTTAAAGAAGTTTTAATAGGCTTTGTTTTGGTCTTAGGCTTGGCCAGCTTGTTAGCCATTTGAAACACATTTATCTGTTTTTTGCCCTTCTGTTTATTTTTTGCCATTTGTCCTAAAAGGTGGAGCATAAATCCAGACAGCATTAGAAGGTATGCACATGACCTTGCCAAACATTGATACCAAACAAATACCAAGTAACGTCAGAGTATAAACAGCTACTTTAGCTGGCTAATGCTGGTATGTGACATACAGTGCCCTCCATAAATATTGGCACCCCTGGTAGTAATGAGCTACATGTAAAAAAATAATCTTAAGTCTTTTTCACCTTTCATTCAAAATATTTGTAATATCTAACCTATTATAAATATAATTATTGAAAGAAAAAAATCCTCAATCTCACCCCCCCCCCAAACTGCCACAATTATTGTGACGTGAAATCTAATTGACGTATATTTCCATTGATATTTTATGTTTTTAAGTTCATCTGAGTGATTTGGAACAATGGTCAGCCATGATGTCCTGATTCATTGGGAATATACTGTATATGAGATACAAATACAAGCCAAATTCTCTTAGTCATCGATTGTTATGTGAAAGACCAGAGAATACAGCACTGATGTGTGACAAAAGGTTGCTGACCTTCAGAAATCAAGAAATGACTACAAGAAAATAGCTAAACAGTTAAAAATGAAAATAAAAAAGCTTAAAACAACTGGACACGTTAAGAATCCACCAGGAAAAGGACGTATGTCTATACTGATAAGACTGATGAGGATCACAGATGGGGAACTGCAGACATTAGTTAGCTCTTGGGGTCAGAACATCTCTCAAACCACAAACACCCTGGATATAAGCACAAGTTTTTTGGGAGGTGTAGGCTCTGATATCAAGTACCAACAAACTCAAGCTCCTACAGTTCACCAAATGTTACTGGAACTATTTTGGACCATGTTTTATGATCAGATGAGACCAAAATAGAGGTTTTTGTTAACAAACACCAGAGCTTTGGTCAAAGATAGCTATGCAGAAAAGCACTCCATCTCACTCTGTCTGGTGGCAGATCTATGATGTTGTGGGGCTGTATTTTTTTTTTCTCCCAAAAGCCCAGGACAAATTTAGGACACATGCTATCACGGATACCATTAAGTGCCAGCGGAATTCAATTCAAAACCTGCCTCAGTCAGGAAGCATATACTGGATCATAGTTTGGATCTTCCAGCAGGACTGATCCAAAGCACACCTCAAAAATCAATACAAAAATAATTCATCGAACATATAAAGTTTTGCATATTTCTTGGCTAAAGATGGAGTCCTTTTCTTGTAGGCCATCTTCATTAAACCAGACAGCTCCACCACTGATATTTTATTAAGGTCGGCTATAAATGAGAAAGCTGTAATATGAAATATGTACACTAGAAATGTTTAGTATATAATTACCCTCTCTGTACCACTATGAGCCAGTTGGAAAAGGATCTTGTTGAGCAATTGGGGGATGACATATGGGCAGCAATTTTGCATTGTATTCAGTTATCCTCTTAACCTCAGACATGGCCTGATACAATTAAAAATCCTTCATCTTACTCACAGGAATGATAATGTTAAGCTTTTAAAAAACTTTCCATATCTCTGTTGTCGGAAGAAAACCTTGCATTTACAAAATGACCCTTTTCAACTCCTAAGCTACATTCAAAAAGTGGGTGTCATAGGAAAGCTGTAACTTTCTTCTTTCCAGTCAAATAGATGGGTAATATCATTTTAAACCCTCATAACAGAAGCTGAACTCGCTATTTTTTTCTATTGAAAGTTGACCCACTTTCCAGTCAGCTATAAACTGGATCCCAGATGGTGTCTCTTCAGTGATCTGCTCTGTTAAAAAAAAAAACAACACAAAGAGCGTTTAAGATTTTTGGCTTTCTGCAGTAAATTGTAAGCATATAGCAATGTGTGTATGATCATAAGACACATTTTCTGTTAATTTGAGGGGAACTTTTACAAATAAATAAATGAATAAATAAATGAATAAAAAAAATAAATAGTGCAGTTAGTAAATAATTTGCCTTACAATTTGGGCATGTAAATTCAGATGGAAAAAACAATGATACCCCAGAGAATAAGAGGTTATAAGAGAAGAAAAAAAAATCTACTTTACTTTTAATGCAAGTCAGTTGAACCAGACTTTTTTCCACATCATTTTGGGTAATTTCTTTTAGTTTATTAATTCATCATGAAATGTACATATGATATGTATAAAACAACAGGTATTTTCAAATTATGTCAAAAACTGAAAAATGTCAAAAAGAGAACCTTGTATTTCTTCTGACAACAGTGATATATAAGTCCCCCAACTGTTTAATCCATATATTTTTAATCTTGTCCTTTTGGTCATATACAGTCCAAGTTCTTTCTAAGATTCTCAAAAGACCAGTTGATTCTGTAACTATCTATTATTAGCTACAGAATGGATTTAATGGCATTTGCTACTCTATTAGCTAGAAGGCCTATTTTACTCAGATGGAAATCACTTACTCCACCATCTCTTACATTTTGCTAAACTTGAGAAAGTGAAAGCATCATTATGAAGCTCCACTTGTAAATTGTATGAGACAATATGAGACAACTTGAGGTGAAACAGATTTTTTTTAAACAAACTTCTCATTTTCATAAGGATTTTATGAAATTCTAATGTTCTGAATTGTCTGAATAGTCCTTAACTGCTAGTGTTCATCAGATATTTTTTCTTTTTGCACCACTTTATAAGCTTTTCTCACAGACCCAGATATAAATTATCCTGTGGTGTGACATCAAATTGCAGTAAAATAAAAATGTCATAATTTTAAGTATCTATACTTGATACTTCAACTATCTTAATAAATGATAACATCCCAAAGAAAATGATCCATTTTCTTTTTATAATTAACTTATCCAGTGTTTTAAAAACACACAAGGATAGGATTTACGTGCAAGTATTTAAAAAATTGTCACCCTACATGCCCAAAGGACCTTTTTTGTTTTGTTTACAAATCTTTTGCCATGTATTCACCAGTCTCATTAAGCATTACAGGAAAAGACTCAGCTGTTGTCCTTGCAAAGGGAGGACGCACAAAGTATTAAACGAAAGGATGCCAATAATTGTGACACACACAAAGTTGAGAAAAAAAAATTTCCTGATGAGAGAGAGTTTTTTAACCATTGTACTTGAAAAAAGTTATATTTTTAAAAATATTTTGAATGTAAGATCTAAAGGATTAGCAATAAAGAATATTTTTAGATCCTGTTTTGCTCATGTTTACTAGAGGTAACGACGTTTTGGAGGGCACTGTAGATAAATAACGGGAAATGTATAAAGTACATAAAAGACAGAGTAGACAGATGTAACTGGTTTCGTAGTTAAACGCACTGAAATCCCAACTTTGTAAAACTTATAATTAAGTATTTTGTGAGAATTTTTTAAAAATCCTACTGATTATGCTGACACTTTTAATCCAAATCGGTTTTGTTGTTTGCTCTGTTTTATTTATTTTAAATTTTAACTCAAGATGACCCAAAAAGAGCAACTAAGTTCCCAACAAACCTATGCTGATAGATGCTGGACTTAGCTAAGAAATCTACAGCAGTAGGGAACTGAGTACTTGCAGAGATTTAGGCCACTCTACTCAAATGTGCTTACAGCTACCTATTTGACAACAAAACGCTAAGAACCTGACGGTTCTCAATAGTGCTGTACGTCAGAAAAACATGTAAAGAGAAACAGGAAAAATAAAAGCAGATGAACTTACAGCTCGAAAGGTCTCTGCAAACACGTGCTAAATTGGTTCTTCTTTTACTGCGTTAAGTCACACCGACCGTAGGGACTCTGTGTTGCCACCTACAGCTCACATGAACAACTGAACCTCGTCGAAAGGTTGAAGTGGGAATTAGGAGAACAGAGGAAGAAATTTTTTAACTGCCCTGATCACACATTAAAAAGACTTGGACCTATTCTCTTAGATTTTTTAGTACACAATAAGGTCAAAGACATACACTTTGTATGTAAATGTGTACATAGCTCATAAATGTAGTGTTACTGAACAAATATCTTCCTATTAACTCATCTTTCTGATTTCTGAAGCAATTTTCAATAAGACTCTGAGTTCTCATCGCCAATCTTGAGCCTTTTAAATTTAGATGGTCAGAATGTTAGTTTATATAGTTATTTTTAAAAAGTTAGCTATAGACCCTATTCTAAGGGATTGGATTTTGTCTTTTGTACCCTTGGTCTTGGAAGCATGTCACCTTCGCGTTTATTATTCCAGAAATAAATTTCTTGGGATAACTGTCTTGGCATAATTATCTAAAGATCATATATCTCGATATAAATATCTAGATATAATTGACTCAAGAACATGTTGGGATAATTAGTTCCAGATATACAGAAAATGTTATTTGCCCCTCTGCCCTCTAGATGGCAGCAATACACCATATAGATAGCATTTCATTCACTATTTTGGCCTCGGAGCTTTCATTGCAATTTCGTTTTGGTTGAATGACACAGTAAACGGTCCTCCAAGCACCCATTCCAATATTATTGTCACTTTTCTAATGGTCTTGGTTAAAGGACCTTGGACAAGCAGTTCAGAGCTTACATCTCAGATTTTATTCTTTAAAGGGGTAAATGATTGGGTTGTAGATGACTGACCTGGAGCCTGGGCCTTAGATCTCCAATCAAAATTTCATGTCCCTATTGTAAGAGTTTTTTCTTAGAAACAGAACCGTGGGCCTCAGGTTTTTATCCCAACTCTTGTTCTTAGAGGCTAAATGTCATGCCTGAGTCTTGAATGTTAGTTTAAAAAGTTATAAAGTTAGTTATAGACAATATTCTAAGGGGTCGGATTTTGTCTTTTGTACCCTTGGTCTTGCAGCTCACATATCAGATTTTATTGTTTATTCTAAGACTACATGGCTGGGTTGTGAGTACTAGACCATTTAGCTTAGGCCTTAGAATTCCCACCAAAATTTCTGGTCCAGATTGGCTGGTTCTGTGGATAGAAGCCACTGTTAGAGTAAGAACAAAAGTTAGAGTTTTGGTTCTCAATGTCACAAAATGTGTTTGTATTTCAGATACATGACATACCAAGTGTGCTTCATGTCAGAAATATCTGTTCATAATCATTCCAATGCTTTCAACAAAGGAGCTCACTGCATAGCGCTTCTCCCCATTTTAAAGCGTTTGAGCGGTTCTGGAGTGCTGTGGTCGCCTAATCAGGCTTTTTGAGCGTATAGAACGCAGGGATTCACTACTGTACTGATTTCTTTTCCAAGTTAGAGCTTTAGTTTGCTATGTTAAAAAATGTGTTTATCTTTCAGATTCATGACACACCAAGTGTGTTTCACGTCAGAAATGTCTGTTTATAATCTTTCCAATGTTTTCACCAAAGGAGCTCACTGCATAGCACTTCTCCCCGTTTTATAGCTTTTGAGCGCTTCTGGAGTGCTGTGTTCGCTTAATCCCGCTTTCTGAGCGTATAGCACGCAGGAGTTCACATTTATTCTGGTTTCTTTTGCCAAGATAGAGTTCTGGGTCTCTATGTCACAAAATGTGTTTTAATTTCAGATTCATGACATACCAAGTGTGCTTCATGTCAGAAATGTCTGTTTATAATCATTCCATCTTTTTCACCAAAGGAACTCACTGCATAGCGCTTCTTCCCGTTTTAAAGCCTTTGAGCGCTTCTGGAGTGCTGTGGTCGCCTAATCAGGCTTTTTGAGCGTATAGAAAGCAGGGATTCACTACTGTATTGAATTCTTTATCCAAGTTAGAGCTTTAATTCTCTATGTCACAAAATGTGTTTTCCTTTCAGATTCATGACATACCAAGTGTGCTTCACGTCAGAAATGTCTGTTTATAATCATTCCATTGTTTTCACCAAAGGAACTCACTGCATAGCGCTTCTCCCCATTTTAAAGCGTTTGAGCGCGTCTGGAGTGCTGTGGTCGCCTAATCAGGCTTTTTGAACGTATAGGAAGCAGGGATTCACTACTGTACTGAATTCGTTATCCAAATTAGAGCTTTTGTTCGTTATTTTAAAAAAAAGTGTTTATCTTTCAGATTCATGACATACCAAGTGTGTTTCACGTCTGTTTATGATCTTTCCAATGTTTTCACCAAAGGACCTCACTGCATAGCGCTTCTCCCCGTTTTAAAGCTTTTGAGAGCTCCTGGAGTGCTGTGGTCGCCTAATCAGGCTTTTTGAGCGTATAGAAAGCAGGCATTCACTACTGTATTGAATTCTTTATCCAAATTAGAGCTTTAATTCTCTATGTCACAAAATGTGTTTTCCTTTCAGATTCATGACATACCAAGTGTGTTTCACGTCAGAAATGTCTGTTTATAATCTTTTCAATGTTTTCACCAAAGGAACTCACTGCATAGCGCTTCTCCCCGTTTTAAAGCGGTTGAGCGCTTCTGGAGTGCTGTGGTCGCCTAATCAGGCTTTTTGCACGTATAGGAAGCAGGGATTCACTACTGTACTGAATTCTTTATCCAAATTAGAGCTTTTGTTCGTTATGTTAAAAAAAAGTGTTTATCTTTCAGATTCATGACATACCAAGTGTGTTTCACGTCTGTTTATGATCTTTCCAATGTTTTCACCAAAGGACCTCACTGCATAGCGCTTCTCCCCGTTTTAAAGCTTTTGAGCGCTCCTGGAGTGCTGTGGTCGCCTAATCAGGCTTTTTGAGCGTATAGAAAGCAGGCATTCACTACTGTATTGAATTCTTTATCCAAATTAGAGCTTTAATTCTCTTTGTCACAAAATGTGTTTTCCTTTCAGATTCATGACATACCAAGTGTGTTTCACGTCAGAAATGTCTGTTTATAATCTTTTAAATGTTTTCACCAAAGGAGCTCACTGCATAGCGCTTCTCCCCGTTTTAAAGCTTTTGAGCGCTCCTGGAGTGCTGTGGTCGCCTAATCAGGCTTTTTGAACGTATAGAAAGCAGGGATTCACTACTGTATTGAATTCTTTATCCAAATTAGAGCTTTAATTCTCTATGTCACAAAATGTGTTTTCCTTTCAGATTCATGACATACCAAGTGTGCTTCACGTCAGAAATGTCTGTTTATAATCATTCCATCGTTTTCACTAAATGAACTCACTGCATAGCGCTTCTCCCCATTTTAAAGCGTTTGAGCGCTTCTGGATTGCTGTGGTCACCTAATCAGGCTTTTTGAACGTATAGAAAGCAGGGATTCACTACTGTACTGAATTCTTTATCCAAATTAGAGCTTTTGTTCGTTATGTTAAAAAAATGTGTTTATCGTACAGATTCATGACATACCAAGTGTGTTTCACGTCAGAAATGTCTGTTTATGATCTTTCCAATGTTTTCACCAAAGGACCTCACTGCATAGCGCTTCTCCCCATTTTAAAGCGTTTTAGCGCTTCTGGAGTGCTGTGGTCGCCTAATCAGGCTTTTTGAGCGTATAGAAAGCAAGGATTCACTACTGTATTGAATTCTTTATCCAAATTAGAGCTTTAATTCTCTATGTCACAAAATGTGTTTTCCTTTCACATTCATGACATACCAAGTGTGCTTCATGTCAGAAATGTCTGTTTATAATCATTCCATTGTTTTCACCAAAGGAACTCACTGCATAGCGCTTCTCCCCATTTTAAAGCGTTTGAGCGCTTCTGGAGTGCTGTGGTCGCCTAATCAGGCTTTTTGAACGTATAGGAAGCAGGGATTCACTACTGTACTGAATTCTTTATCCAAATTAGAGCTTTAATTCTCTATGTCACAAAAATGTGTTTTCCTTTCAGATTCATGACATATCAAGTGTGTTTCACGTCAGAAATGTCTGTTTATGATCTTTCCAATGTTTTCACCAAAGGACCTCACTGCAAAGCGCTTCTCCCCGTTTTAAAGCGTTTGAGCGCTTCTGGAGTGCTGTGGTCGCCTAATCAGGCTTTTTGAATGTATAGACAGCAGGGATTCACTACTGTACTGAATTCTTTATCCAAGTTAGAGCTTTAATTCTCTATGTCACAAAATGTGTTTTCCTGTCAGACTCATGACATACCAACTGTGCTTTATGTCAGAAATGTCTGTTTATAATCATTCCATTGTTTTCACCAAAGGAACTCACTGCATGGCGCTTCTCCCCGTTTTAAAGCGTTTGAGCGCTTCTGGAGTGCTGTGGTCGCCTAATCAGGCTTTTTGAACGTATAGGAAGCAGGGATTCACTACTGTACTGAATTCTTTATCCAAATTAGAGCTTTTGTTCGTTATGTTAAAAAAAAGTGTTTATCTTTCAGATTCATGACATACCAAGTGTGTTTCACGTCTGTTTATGATCTTTCCAATGTTTTCACCAAAGGACCTCACTGCATAGCGCTTCTCCCCGTTTTAAAGCTTTTGAGCGCTCCTGGAGTGCTGTGGTCGCCTAATCAGGCTTTGTGAGCGTATAGAAAGCAGGAATTCACTACTGTATTGAATTCTTTATCCAAATTAGAGCTTTAATTCTCTTTGTCACAAAATGTGTTTTCCTTTCAGATTCATGACATACCAAGTGTGTTTCACGTCAGAAATGTCTGTTTATAATCTTTCCAATGTTTTCACCAAAGGACCTCACTGCATAGCGCTTCTCCCCGTTTTAAAGCTTTTGAGCGCTCCTGGAGTGCTGTGGTCGCCTAATCAGGCTTTTTGAGCGTATAGAAAGCAGGCATTCACTACTGTATTGAATTCTTTATCCAAATTAGAGCTTTAATTCTCTTTGTCACAAAATGTGTTTTCCTTTCAGATTCATGACATACCAAGTGTGTTTCACGTCAGAAATGTCTGTTTATAATCTTTTAAATGTTTTCACCAAAGGAGCTCACTGCATAGCGCTTCTCCCCGTTTTAAAGCTTTTGAGCGCTCCTGGAGTGCTGTGGTCGCCTAATCAGGCTTATTAAGCGTATAGAAAGCAGGGATTCACTACTGTATTGAATTCTTTATCCAAATTAGAGCTTTAATTCTCTATGTCACAAAATGTGTTTTCCTTTCAGATTCATGACATACCAAGTGTGCTTCACGTCAGAAATGTCTGTTTATAATCATTCCATCGTTTTCACTAAATGAACTCACTGCATAGCGCTTCTCCCCATTTTAAAGCGTTTGAGCGCTTCTGGAGTGCTCTGGTTCGCCTAATCAGGCTTTTTGAACGTATAGAAAGCAGGGATTCACTACTGTACTGAATTCTTTATCCAAATTAGAGCTTTTGTTCGTTATGTTAAAAAAATGTGTTTATCGTACAGATTCATGACATACCAAGTGTGTTTCACGTCAGAAATGTCTGTTTATGATCTTTCCAATGTTTTCACCAAAGGACCTCACTGCATAGCGCTTCTCCCCGTTTTAAAGCGTTTTAGCGCTTCTGGAGTGCTGTGGTCGCCTAATGAGGCTTTTTGAGCGTATAGAAAGCAAGGATTCACTACTGTATTGAATTCTTTATCCAAATTAGAGCTTTAATTCTCTATGTCACAAAATGTGTTTTCCTTTCACATTCATGACATACCAAGTGTGCTTCATGTCAGAAATGTCTGTTTATAATCATTCCATTGTTTTCACCAAAGGAACTCACTGCATAGCGCTTCTCCCCATTTTAAAGCGTTTGAGCGCTTCTGGAGTGCTGTGGTCGCCTAATCAGGCTTTTTGAACGTATAGAAAGCAGGGATTCACTACTGTACTGAATTCTTTATCCAAATTAGAGCTTTAATTCTCTATGTCACAAAAATGTGTTTTCCTTTCAGATTCATGACATATCAACTGTGTTTCACGTCAGAAATGTCTGTTTATAATCTTTCCAATGTTTTCACCAAAGGACCTCACTGCAAAGCGCTTCTCCCCGTTTTAAAGCGTTTGAGCGCTTCTGGAGTGCTGTGGTCGCCTAATCAGGCTTTTTGAACGTATAGAAAGCAGGGATTCACTACTGTACTGAATTCTTTATCCAAGTTAGAGCTTTAATTCTCTATGTCACAAAATGTGTTTTCCTTTCAGACTCATGACATACCAACTGTGCTTTATGTCAGAAATGTCTGTTTATAATCATTCCATTGTTTTCACCAAAGGAACTCACTGCATGGCGCTTCTCCCCGTTTTAAAGCGTTTGAGCGCTTCTGGAGTGCTGTGGTCGCCTAATCAGGCTTTTTGAACGTATAGGAAGCAGGGATTCACTACTGTACTGAATTCTTTATCCAAATTAGAGCTTTTGTTCGTTATGTTAAAAAAATGTGTTTATCTTTCAGATTCATGACATACCAAGTGTGTTTCACGTCAAAAATGTCTGTTTATAATCTTTTAAATGTTTTCACCAAAGGAGCTCACTGCATAGCGCTTCTCCCCGTTTTAAAGCTTTTGAGCGCTCCTGGAGTGCTGTGGTCGCCTAATCAGGCTTTTTGAGCGTATAGAAAGCAGGGATTCACTACTGTATTGAATTCTTTATCCAAATTAGAGCTTTAAATCTCTATGTCACAAAATGTGTTTTCCTTTCAGATTCATGACATACCAAGTGTGCTTCACGTCAGAAATGTCTGTTTATAATCATTCCATCGTTTTCACCAAAGAAACTCACTGCATAGCGCTTCTCCCCATTTTAAAGCGTTTGAGCGCTTCTGGAGTGCTGTGGTCGCCTAATCATTCTTTTTGAACGTATAGAAAGCAGGGATTCACTACTGTACTGAATTCTTTATTCAAATTAGAGCTTTTGTTCGTTATGTTAAAAAAATGTGTTTATCGTTCAGATTCATGACATACCAAGTGTGTTTCACGTCTGTTTATGATCTTTCCAATGTTTTCACCAAAGGACCTCACTGCATAGCGCTTCTCCCCGTTTTAAAGCTTTTGAGCGCTCCTGGAGTGCTGTGGTCGCCTAATCAGGCTTTTTGAGCGTATAGAAAGCAGGCATTCACTACTGTATTGAATTCTTTATCCAAGTTAGAGCTTTAATTCTCTATGTCACAAAATGTGTTTTCCTTTCAGATTCATGACATACCAAGTGTGTTTCACGTCAGAAATGTCTGTTTATAATCTTTGCAATGTTTTCACCAAAGGATCTCACTGCATAGCGCTTCTCCCCGTTTTAAAGCTTTTGAGCGCTCCTGGAGTGCTGTGGTCGCCTAATCAGGCTTTTTG
The DNA here is from genome assembly GCF_015220715.1 of Pygocentrus nattereri. Classification (NCBI taxonomy): domain Eukaryota; kingdom Metazoa; phylum Chordata; class Actinopteri; order Characiformes; family Serrasalmidae; genus Pygocentrus; species Pygocentrus nattereri. Next base: position 39,735,833 of record NC_051213.1, on the reverse strand, counting down.
AGCGTATAGAAAGCAGGCATTCACTACTGTATTGAATTCTTTATCCAAGTTAGAGCTTTAATTCTCTATGTCACAAAATGTGTGTCCTTTCAGATTCATGACATACCAAGTGTGTTTCACGTCAGAAATGTCTGTTTATAATCTTTGCAATGTTTTCACCAAAGGATCTCACTGCATAGCGCTTCTCCCCGTTTTAAAGCGTTTGAGCGCTTCTGGAGTGCTGTGGTCGCCTAATCAGGCTTTTTGAGCGTATAGAAAGCAGGGATTCACTACTGTACTGAATTCTTTATCCAAGTTAGAGCTTTAATTCTCTATGTCACAAAATGTGTTTTCCTTTCAGATTCATGACATACCAAGTGTGTTTCACGTCAGAAATGTCTAGTTTATAATCATTCAATCGTTTTCACTAAAGGAACTCACTGCATAGCGCTTCTCCCCGTTTTAAAGCGGTTGAGCGCTTCTGGAGGGCTGTGGTCGCCTAATCAGGCTTTTTGAACGTATAGAAAGCAGGGATTCACTACTGTACTGAATTCTTTATCCAAGTTAGAGCTTTAAATCTCTATGTCACAAAATGTGTTTTCCTTTCAGACTCATGACATACCAAGTGTGTTTCACGTCAGAAATGTCTATTTATAATCATTCCATCGTTTTCACTAAATGAACTCACTGCATAGCGCTTCTCCCCGTTTTAAAGCGTTTGAGCGCTTCTGGAGTGCTGTGGTCACCTAATCAGGCTTTTTGAACGTATAGAAAGCAGGGATTCACTACTGTACTGAATTCTTTATCCAAATTAGAGCTTTTGTTCGTTATATTAAAAAAATGTGTTTATCTTTCAGATTCATGACATACCAAGTGTGTTTCACGTCAATGTCTGTTATGATCTTTCCAATGTTTTCACCAAAGGACCTCACTGCATAGCGCTTCTCCCCGTTTTAAAGCTTTTGAGCGCTCCTGGAGTGCTGTGGTCGCCTAATCAGGCTTTTTGAGCGTATAGAAAGCAGGCATTCACTACTGTATTGAATTCTTTATCCAAATTAGAGCTTTAATTCTCTTTGTCACAAAATGTGTTTTCCTTTCAGATTCATGACATACCAAGTGTGCTTCACGTCAGAAATGTCTGTTTATAATCATTCCATCGTTTTCACTAAATGAACTCACTGCATAGCGCTTCTCCCCATTTTAAAGCGTTTGAGCGCTTCTGGAGTGCTGTGGTCGCCTAATCAGGCTTTTTGAGCGTATAGAAAGCAGGGATTCACTACTGTACTGAATTCTTTATCCAAATTAGAGCTTTAGTTCGCTTATGTTAAAAAAATGTGTTTATCGTTCAGATTCATGACATACCAAGTGTGTTTCACGTCAGAAATGTCTGTTTATGATCTTTCCAATGTTTTCACCAAAGGACCTCACTGCATAGCGCTTCTCCCCATTTTAAAGCTTTTGAGCGCTCCTGGAGTGCTGTGGTCGCCTAATCAGGCTTTTTGAGCGTATAGAAAGCAGGGATTCACTACTGTATTGAATTCTTTATCCAAGTTAGAGCTTTAATTCTCTATGTCACAAAATGTGTTTTCCTGTCAGACTCATGACATACCAAGTGTGCTTCATGTCAGAAATGTCTGTTTATAATCATTCCATTGTTTTCACCAAAGTAACTCACTGCATAGCGCTTCTTCCCGTTGTAAAGCCTTTGAGCGCTTCTGGAGTGCTGTGGTCGCCTAATCAGGCTTTTTGAACGTATAGAAAGCAGGGATTCACTACTGTACTGAATTCTTTATCGAAATTAGAGCTTTTGTTCGTTATGTTAAAAAAATGTGTTTATCTTTCAGATTCATGACATACCAAGTGTGTTTCACATCAGAAATGTCTGTTTATGATCTTTCCAATGTTTTCACCAAAGGACCTCACTGCATAGCGCTTCTCCCCATTTTAAAGCGTTTGAGCGCTTCTAGAGTGCTGTGGTCGCCTCATCAGGCTTTTTGAGCGTATAGAAAGCAGGGATTCACTACTGTATTGAATTCTTTATCCAAGTTAGAGCTTTAATTCTCTATGTAACAAAATGTGTTTTGCTTTCAGATTCATGACATACCAAGTGTGCTTCACGTCAGAAATGTCTGTTTATAATCATTCCATTGTTTTCACCAAAGTAACTCACTGCATAGCGCTTCTTCCCATTTTAAAGCCTTTGAGCGCTTCTGGAGTGCTGTGGTCGCCTAATCAGGCTTTTTGAACGTATAGAAAGCAGGGATTCACTACTGTACTGAATTCTTTATCCAAATTAGAGTTTTTGTTCGTTATGTTAAAAAAATGTGTTTATCGTTCAGATTCATGACACACCAAGTGTGTTTCACGTCAGAAATGTCTGTTTACGATCTTTCCAATGTTATCACCAAAGGACCTCACTGCATAGCGCTTCTCCCCCTTTTAAAGCTTTTGAGCGCTCCTGGAGTGCTGTGTTGCCTAATCAGGCTTTTTGAGCGTATAGAAAGCAGACATTCACTACTGTATTGAATTCTTTTTCCAAATTAGAGCTTTAATTCTCTTTGTCACAAAATGTGTTTTCCTTTCAGATTCATGACATACCAAGTGTGTTTCACGTCAGAAATGTCTGTTTATAATCTTTTAAATGTTTTCACCAAAGGAGCTCACTGCATAGCGCTTCTCCCCGTTTTAAAGCCTTTGAGCGCTCCTGGAGTGCTGTGGTCGCCTAATCAGGCTTTTTGAGCGTATAGAACGCACGGATTCACTACTATACTGATTTCTTTTCCAAGTTAGAGCTTTAGTTCGCTATGTTAAAAAATGTGTTTATCGTTCAGATTCATGACATACCAAGTGTGTTTCACGTCAGAAATGTCTGTTTATGATCTTTCCAATGTTTTCACCAAAGGACCTCACTGCATAGCGCTTCTCCCCATTTTAAAGCGTTTGAGCGCTTCTGGAGTGCTGTGGTCGCCTAATCAGGCTTTTTGAGCGTATAGAAAGCAAGGATTCACTACTGTATTGAATTCTTTATCCAAGTTAGAGCTTTAATTCTCTATGTCACAAAATGTGTTTTCCTTTCAGATTCATGACATACCAAGTGTGTTTCACGTCAGAAATGTCTGTTTATAATCTTTTCAATGTTTTCACCAAAGGATCTCACTGCATAGCGCTTCTCCCCGTTTTAAAGCGGTTGAGCACTTCTGGAGTGCTGTGGTCGCCTAATCAGGCTTTTTGAACGTATAGAAAGCAGGGATTCACTACTGTACTGAATTCTTTATCCAAGTTAGAGCTTTAATTCTCTATGTCACAAAATGTGTTTTCCTTTCAGACTCATGACATACCAAGTGTGTTTCACGTCAGAAATGTCTATTTATAATCATTCCATCGTTTTCACTAAATGAACTCACTGCATAGCGCTTCTCCCCATTTTAAAGCGTTTGAGCGCTTCTGGATTGCTGTGGTCGCCTAATCAGGCTTTTTGAACGTATAGAAAGCAGGGATTCACTACTGTACTGAATTCTTTATCCAAATTAGAGCTTTTGTTTGTTATATTAAAAAAATGTGTTTATCTTTCAGATTCATGACATACCAAGTGTGTTTCACGTCAGTGTATGATCTTTCCAATGTTTTCACCAAAGGACCTCACTGCATAGCGCTTCTCCCCGTTTTAAAGCTTTTGAGCGCTCCTGGAGTGCTGTGGTCGCCTAATCAGGCTTTTTGAGCGTATAGAAAGCAGGCATTCACTACTGTATTGAATTCTTTATCCAAATTAGAGCTTTAATTCTCTATGTCACAAAATGTGTTTTCCTTTCAGATTCATGACATACCAAGTGTGCTTCACGTCAGAAATGTCTGTTTATAATCATTCCATCGTTTTCACTAAATGAACTCACTGCATAGCGCTTCTCCCCATTTTAAAGCGTTTGAGCGCTTCTGGAGTGCTGTGGTCGCCTAATCAGGCTTTTTGAACGTATAGAAAGCAGGGATTCACTACTGTATTGAATTCTTTATCCAAATTAGAGCTTTTGTTCGTTATGTTAAAAAAATGTGTTTATCGTTCAGATTCATGACATACCAAGTGTGTTTCACGTCAGAAATGTCTGTTTACGATCTTTCCAATGTTTTCACCAAAGGAACTCACTGCATAGCGCTTCTCCCCATTTTAAAGCTTTTGAGCGCTCCTGGAGTGCTGTGGTCGCCTAATCAGGCTTTTTGAGCGTATAGAAAGCAGGGATTCACTACTGTATTGAATTCTTTATCCAAATTAGAGCTTTAATTCTCTATGTCACAAAATGTGTTTTCCTTTCAGATTCATGACATACCAAGTGTGTTTCACGTCAGAAATGTCTGTTTATAATCTTTTAAATGTTTTCACCAAAGGAGCTCACTGCATAGCGCTTCTCCCCATTTTAAAGTGTTTGAGCGCTTCTGGAGTGCTGTGGTCGCCTAATCAGGCTTTTTGAGCGTATAGAACGCAGGGATTCACTACTGTACTGATTTCTTTTCCAAGTTAGAGCTTTAGTTCGCTATGTTAAAAAATGTGTTTATCGTTCAGATTCATGACATATCAAGTGTGTTTCACGTCAGAAATGTCTGTTTATGATCTTTCCAATGTTTTCACCAAAGGACCTCACTGCATAGCGCTTCTCCCCATTTTAAAGCGTTTGAGCGCTTCTAGAGTGCTGTGGTCGCCTAATCAGGCTTTTTGAGCGTATAGAAAGCAGGGATTCACTACTGTATTGAATTCTTTATCCAAGTTAGAGCTTTAATTCTCTATGTCACAAAATGTGTTTTCCTGTCAGACTCATGACATACCAAGTGTGCTTCATGTCAGAAATGTCTGTTTATAATCATTCCATTGTTTTCACCAAAGGAACTCACTGCATAGCGCTTCTTCCCGTTTTAAAGCCTTTGAGCGCTTCTGGAGTGCTGTGGTCGCCTAATCAGGCTTTTTGAACGTATAGAAAGCAGGGATTCACTACTGTACTGAATTCTTTATCCAAATTAGAGCTTTTGTTCGTTATGTTAAAAAAATGTGTTTATCTTTCAGATTCATGACATACCAAGTGTGTTTCACATCAGAAATGTCTGTTTATGATCTTTCCAATGTTTTCACTAAATGAACTCACTGCATAGCGCTTCTCCCCATTTTAAAGCGTTTGAGCGCTTCTGGATTGCTGTGGTCGCCTAATCAGGCTTTTTGAACGTATAGAAAGCAGGGATTCACTACTGTACTGAATTCTTTATCCAAATTAGAGCTTTTGTTTGTTATATTAAAAAAAAGTGTTTATCTTTCAGATTCATGACATACCAAGTGTGTTTCACGTCTGTTTATGATCTTTCCAATGTTTTCACCAAAGGACTTAACTGCATAGCGCTTCTCCCCGTTTTAAAGCTTTTGAGCGCTCCTGGAGTGCTGTGGTCGCCTAATCAGGCTTTTTGAGCGTATAGAAAGCAGGGATTCACTACTGTACTGAATTCTTTATCGAAATTAGAGCTTTTGTTCGTTATGTTAAAAAAATGTGTTTATCGTTCAGATTCATGACATACCAAGTGTGTTTCACGTCAGAAATGTCTGTTTATAATCATTCCATCGTTTTCACTAAATGAACTCACTGCATAGCGCTTCTCCCCATTTTAAAGCGTTTGAGCGCTTCTGGAGTGCTGTGGTCGCCTAATCAGGCTTTTTGAACGTATAGAAAGCAGGGATTCACTACTGTACTGAATTCTTTATCCAAATTAGAGCTTTAGTTCGCTATGTTAAAAAATGTGTTTATCGTTCAGATTCATGACATACCACGTGTGTTTCACGTCAGAAATGTCTGTTTACGATCTTTCCAATGTTTTCACCAAAGGAACTCACTGCATAGCGCTTCTCCCCATTTTAAAGCTTTTGAGCGCTCCTGGAGTGCTGTGGTCGCCTAATCAGGCTTTTTGAGCGTATAGAAAGCAGGCATTCACTACTGTATTGAATTCTTTATCCAAATTAGAGCTTTAATTCTCTATGTCACAAAATGTGTTTTCCTTTCAGATTCATGACATACCAAGTGTGTTTCACGTCAGAAATGTCTGTTTATGATCTTTCCATTGTTTTCACCAAAGGAACTCACTGCATAGCGCTTCTCCCCATTTTAAAGCGTTTGAGCGCTTCTGGAGTGCTGTGGTCGCCTAATCAGGCTTTTTGAGCGTATAGAAAGCAGGGATTCACTACTGTACTGAATTCTTTATCCAAGTTAGAGCTTTAGTTCGCTATGTTAAAAAATGTGTTTATCGTTCAGATTCATGACATATCAACTGTGTTTCACGTCAGAAATGTCTGTTTATGATCTTTCCAATGTTTTCACCAAAGGAACTCACTGCATAGCGCTTCTCCCCATTTTAAAGCGTTTGAGCGCTTCTAGGAGTGCTGTGGTCGCCTAATCAGGCTTTTTGAGCGTATAGAAAGCAGGGATTCACTACTGTATTGAATTCTTTATCCAAGTTAGAGCTTTAATTCTCTATGTCACAAAATGTGTTTTCCTTTCAGATTCATGACATACCAAGTGTGCTTCATGTCAGAAATGTCTGTTTATAATCATTCCATTGTTTTCACCAAAGGAACTCACTGCATAGCGCTTCTACCCATTTTAAAGCATTTGAGCGCTTCTGGAGTGCTGTGGTCGCCTAATCAGGCTTTATGAGCGTATAGAAAGCAGGGATTCACTACTGTATTGAATTCTTTATCCAAATTAGAGCTTTAGTTCGCTATGTTAAAAAATGTGTTTATCTTTCAGATTCATGACATACCAAGTGTGTTTCACAGTCAGAAATGTCTGTTTATGATCTTTCCAATGTTTTCACCAAAGGAACTCACTGCATAGCGCTTCTCCCCATTTTAAAGCGTTTGAGCGCTTCTGGAGTGCTGTGGTCGCCTAATCAGGCTTTTTGAGCGTATAGAAAGCAGGGATTCACTACTGTACTGAATTCTTTATCCAAATTAGAGCTTTAATTCTCTATGTTAAAAAATGTGTTTATCGTTCAGATTCATGACATACCAAGTGTGTTTCACGTCAGAAATGTCTGTTTATGATCTTTCCAATGTTTTCACCAAAGGAACTCACTGCATAGCGCTAATCCACGTTTTAAAGCTTTTGAGCGCTCCTGGAGTGCTGTGGTCGCCTAATCAGGCTTTTTGAGCGTATAGAAAGCAGAGACATTCACTACTGTATTGAATTCTTTATCCAAATTAGAGCTTTAATTCTCTATGTCACAAAATGTGTTTTCCTTTCAGATTCATGACATACCAAGTGTGTTTCACGTCAGAAATGTCTGTTTATGATCTTTCCAATGTTTTCACCAAAGGAACTCACTGCATAGCGCTTCTCCCCGTTTTAAAGCTATTCAGCGCTCCTGGAGTGCTGTGGTCGCCTAATCAGGCTTTTTGAGCGTATAGAAAGCAGGGATTCACTACTGTACTGAATTCTTTATCCAAGTTAGAGCTTTAGTTCGCTATGTTAAAAAATGTGTTTATCGTTCAGATTCATGACATATCAACTGTGTTTCACGTCAGAAATGTCTGTTTATGATCTTTCCAATGTTTTCACCAAAGGAACTCACTGCATAGCGCTTCTCCCCATTTTAAAGCGTTTGAGCGCTTCTGGAGTGCTGTGGTCGCCTAATCAGGCTTTTTGAGCGTATAGAAAGCAGGGATTCACTACTGTATTGAATTCTTTATCCAAGTTAGAGCTTTAATTCTCTATGTCACAAAATGTGTTTTCCTTTCAGATTCATGACATACCAAGTGTGCTTCATGTCAGAAATGTCTGTTTATAATCATTCCATTGTTTTCACCAAAGGAACTCACTGCATAGCGCTAATCCACGTTTTAAAGCTTTTGAGCGCTTCTGGAGTGCTGTGGTCGCCTAATCAGGCTTTTTGAGCGTATAGAAAGCAGGGATTCACTACTGTACTGAATTCTTTATCCAAATTAGAGCTTTAGTTCGCTATGTTAAAAAAATGTGTTTATCTTTCAGATTCATGACATACCAAGTGTGTTTCACGTCAGAAATGTCTGTTTATGATCTTTCCAATGTTTTCACCAAAGGAACTCACTGCATAGCGCTTCTCCCCATTTTAAAGCGTTTGAGCGCTTCTGGAGTGCTGTGGTCGCCTAATCAGGCTTTTTGAGCGTATAGAAAGCAGGGATTCACTACTGTATTGAATTCTTTATCCAAGTTAGAGCTTTAATTCTCTATGTCACAAAATGTGTTTTCCTTTCAGATTCATGACATACCAAGTGTGTTTCACGTCAGAAATGTCTGTTTATAATCATTCCATTGTTTTCACTAAAGGAACTCACTGCATAGCGCTTCTCCCCATTTTAAAGCGTTTGAGCGCTTCTGGAGTGCTGTGGTCGCCTAATCAGGCTTATTAAGCGTATAGAAAGCAGGGATTCACTACTGTACTGAATTCTTTATCCAAATTAGAGCTTTTGTTCGTCTATGTCACAAAAATGTGTTTTCCTTTCAGATTCATGACATACCAAGTGTGTTTCACGTCAGAAATGTCTGTTTATGATCTTTCCAATGTTTTCACCAAAGGAACTCACTGCATAGCGCTTCTCCCCGTTTTAAAGCTTTTGAGCGCTTCTGGAGTGCTGTGGTCGCCTAATCAGGCTTTTTGAGCGTATAGAAAGCAGGGATTCACTACTGTATTGAATTCTTTATCCAAGTTAGAGCTTTAATTCTCTATGTTACAAAATGTGTTTTCCTTTCAGATTCATGACATACCAAGTGTGCTTCACGTCAGAAATGTCTGTTTATAATCATTCCATTGTTTTCACCAAAGGAACTCACTGCATAGCGCTTCTCCCCATTTTAAAGCGTTTGAGCGCTTCTGGAGTGCTGTGGTCGCCTAATCAGGCTTTTTTGAGCGTATAGAAAGCAGGGATTCACTACTGTACTGAATTCTTTATCCAAATTAGAGCTTTAGTTCGCTATGTTAAAAAAATGTGTTTATCGTTCAGATTCATGACATACCAAGTGTGTTTCACGTCAGAAATGTCTGTTTATGATCTTTCCAATGTTTTCACCAAAGGACCTCACTGCATAGTGCTTCTCCCCGTTTTAAAGCTTTTGAGCGCTCCTGGAGTGCTGTGGTCGCCTAATCAGGCTTTTTGAGCGTATAGAAAGCAGACATTCACTACTGTATTGAATTCTTTTTCCAAATTAGAGCTTTAATTCTCTATGTCACAAAATGTGTTTTCCTTTCAGATTCATGACATACCAAGTGTGTTTCACGTCAGAAATGTCTGTTTATAATCATTCCATTGTTTTCACCAAAGGAACTCACTGCATAGCGCTTCTCCCCGTTTTAAAGCGTTTGAGCGCTTCTGGAGTGCTGTGGTCGCCTAATCAGGCTTTTTGAGCGTATAGAAAGCAGGGATTCACTACTGTATTGAATTCTTTATCCAAGTTAGAGCTTTAATTCTCTATGTCACAAAATGTGTTTTCCTGTCAGATTCATGACATACCAAGTGTGCTTCATGTCAGAAATGTCTGTTTATAATCATTCCATTGTTTTCACCAAAGGAACTCACTGCATAGCGCTTCTACCCATTTTAAAGCGTTTGAGCGCTTCTGGAGTGCTGTGGTCGCCTAATCAGGCTTTTTGAGCGTATAGAAAGCAGGGATTCACTACTGTACTGAATTCTTTATCCAAATTAGAGCTTTAGTTCGCTATGTTAAAAAAATGTGTTTATCTTTCAGATTCATGACATACCAAGTGTGTTTCACGTCAGAAATGTCTGTTTATGATCTTTCCAATGTTTTCACCAAAGGAACTCACTGCATAGCGCTTCTCCCCATTTTAAAGCGTTTGAGCGCTTCTGGAGTGCTGTGGTCGCCTAATCAGGCTTTTTGAGCGTATAGAAAGCAGGGATTCACTACTGTATTGAATTCTTTATCCAAGTTAGAGCTTTAATTCTCTATGTCACAAAATGTGTTTTCCTTTCAGATTCATGACATACCAAGTGTGCTTCATGTCAGAAATGTCTGTTTATAATCATTCCATTGTTTTCACCAAAGGAACTCACTGCATAGCGCTTCTCCCCGTTTTAAAGCGTTTGAGCGCTCCTGGAGTGCTGTGGTCGCCTAATCAGGCTTTTTGAGCGTATAGAAAGCAGGGATTCACTACTGTACTGAATTCTTTATCCAAATTAGAGCTTTACTTCGCTATGTTAAAAAAATGTGTTTATCTTTCAGATTCATGACATACCAAGTGTGTTTCACGTCAGAAATGTCTGTTTATGATCTTTCCAATGTTTTCACCAAAGGAACTCACTGCATAGCGCTTCTCCCCATTTTAAAGCGTTTGAGCGCTTCTGGAGTGCTGTGGTCGCCTAATCAGGCTTTTTGAGCGTATAGAAAGCAGGGACTCACTACTGTATTGAATTCTTTATCCAAGTTAGAGCTTTAATTCTCTATGTCACAAAATGTGTTTTCCTTTCAGATTCATGACATACCAAGTGTGTTTCACGTCAGAAATGTCTGTTTATGATCTTTCCAATGTTTTCACCAAAGGAACTCACTGCATAGCGCTTCTAAACGTTTTAAAGCGTTTGAGCGCTTCTGGAGTGCTGTCGTCGCCTAATCAGGCTTTTTGAGCGTATAGAAAGCAGGGATTCACTACTGTATTGAATTCTTTATCCAAGTTAGAGCTTTAATTCTCTATGTCACAAAATGTGTTTTCCTTTCAGATTCATGACATACCAAGTGTGTTTCACGTCAGAAATGTCTGTTTATAATCATTCCATTGTTTTCACTAAAGGAACTCACTGCATAGCGCTTCTCCCCATTTTAAAGCGTTTGAGCGCTTCTGGAGTGCTGTGGTCGCCTAATCAGGCTTTTTGAGCGTATAGAAAGCAGGGATTCACTACTGTACTGAATTCTTTATCCAAATTAGAGCTTTAGTTCGTCTATGTTAAAAAATGTGTTTATCTTTCAGATTCATGACATACCAAGTGTGTTTCACGTCAGAAATGTCTGTTTATGATCTTTCCAATGTTTTCACCAAAGGAACTCACTGCATAGCGCTTCTCCCCGTTTTAAAGCGTTTGAGCGCTTCTGGAGTGCTGTGGTCGCCTAATCAGGCTTTTTGAGCGTATAGAAAGCAGGGATTCACTACTGTATTGAATTCTTTATCCAAGTTAGAGCTTTAATTCTCTATGTCACAAAATGTGTTTTCCTTTCAGATTCATGACATACCAAGTGTGCTTCATGTCAGAAATGTCTGTTTATAATCATTCCATTGTTTTCACCAAAGGAACTCACTGCATAGCGCTTCTCCCCATTTTAAAGCGTTTGAGCGCTTCTGGAGTGCTGTGGTCGCCTAATCAGGCTTTTTGAGCGTATAGAAAGCAGGGATTCACTACTGTACTGAATTCTTTATCCAAATTAGAGCTTTAGTTCGCTATGTTAAAAAATGTGTTTATCGTTCAGATTCATGACATATCAACTGTGTTTCACGTCAGAAATGTCTGTTTATGATCTTTCCAATGTTTTCACCAAAGGAACTCACTGCATAGCGCTTCTCCCCGTTTTAAAGCGTTTGAGCGCTTCTGGAGTGCTGTGGTCGCCTAATCAGGCTTTTTGAGCGTATAGAAAGCAGGGATTCACTACTGTATTGAATTCTTTATCCAAATTAGAGCTTTAATTCTCTATGTCACAAAATGTGTTTTCCTTTCAGATTCATGACATACCAAGTGTGTTTCACGTCAGAAATGTCTGTTTATAATCATTCCATTGTTTTCACCAAAGGAACTCACTGCATAGCGCTTCTCCCCGTTTTAAAGCGTTTGAGCGCTCCTGGAGTGCTGTGGTCGCCTAATCAGGCTTTTTGAGCGTATAGAAAGCAGGGATTCACTACTGTATTGAATTCTTTATCCAA